>NC_051086.1:4072866-4435366 GCF_004664715.2 Peromyscus leucopus
CTGTGAAATATCAGGAAATGTATCTCCTGCCCTAAAGAAGCTGAAGGCTGCCTAAGGAACCAACGGCAACTCCCAGGAACCAATGGGAACAGTGTTGCTCAGCAGTCTAAAGGATTGGACTCGGTGTTCACCACATGAATGACTGGGATGGGGCACTGAACTTTTGGGGAGATAGAATGCTCTAGACTGATTATGGTGATAGGTATACAAGTTAAAAGCTCTGTAAAGATTTGCTAGTACTCATTGAAACAAAACTGTTTCTTATACATAAATTATACAATAAATTTGATTATTAATAATGATAATACTGTTTCTTATACATAAATTACACTACAATAAATTTGGTTATTAAAAATGATGGTATGGATACATTATAGTCATTGCACAAATAAATGCAAAATAATGATGACTAGAATAAGAGTTATGAGGGATGTTAGGGAGTGTGAGGCCGCCAAAGACTTGGTCTAGTCAGACAGATTGAGAAAGTCTCCCCCTGGAAGTAATATTAATCTGAGGTTAGAGTACAGATAGCATGGACAGGGGACATGGGCCAAGAAGACAGCATGTGCTAAGCACCTGCCTATGCTAAAAAAAAAAAAAAAAAAAAAAAAACAAAAACGATGGAGATCGTTAAAAGTAAATGTACAGCGGCTAGAGAAGCTGGTGCAGTCTTGCTGTAATAAGGGCCAGCATTTTTCCTGAGGGCCTCCCAAGTCCACCAAGTACTGGATGGAGGTACAGTGACAGCCCACAGATAACACGATGGAATCAGTCAGTATGCACCTCTTCCTCCTCCTGGCTGGAGGGTTCCTGAAATTGGAGAAAGATCTTGATAACTCATGCAGCCCCCAAAGTAATTTCAGCAGCACTGGTCTGAAAGGGGTGCACAGAACAATTCTGAATGAATGATTGAATGAATGAATCTCACTAGGATCCAGTGTGCTTTTTCAAAGTTATCTGATAAATAACAGTATAGACTAATGTAATTCTCCTCTCCTAACTGAAGGCATAGGATGAAGGATGAGGGGCCTGCACCTCCAAATTGCTCATTGCAATCTCTGCCCCTGAGGACACAAGGAGCCTGCAACTGCATGTGTGGGGCACCTAGACCCCTTTGTCAGGCTCTACCCCTCACTACTGCAGTAGACCCCTTAGCCTGTCACGTGTGACCTCCCTGGGGCCATCCCACTGCACCATAACCTTCCTGCCTCAGCACTCCTGGAACTCATCTGTGATCTAGGTACAGCACAGGTTCTCATATATCACTACCCTACTCCTGAAACATCCGAAAGCACCTCTCTTGGAGCTACTACTGGGTCACAGTTTGCACCGCCCTTGAGAATTCAGCTCAAGTTGCTGCTCCTCTGGACAGCATTTAACCTTTTCTGCCCATCTGGCCTCATTAGACACTACCTTGGCTCACACCTCTCTGAAGTACAGTCGTGGTCCCTGCTCCATTCTCCCCCATGGCTTCCTTATTCAAGAATGGTCCCTGCTATCTTCTCTTTTCACTCTGATGTCCAGCACAAGGCAGGATAAGGTGGGACAGGAAAGGTTGTAAGAGAGTTGAGGTAGCTCTCTAAAAGGCCAATGACCCAAAGGACAGACACAAATCATTAATATTGATAAGGAATTATGTGGACATCTATAAATAGGTTTTCCCCTGTGATTTTATCTCCAAGTTTCCCCTTGCTGGATGGTATCCAGGACTTCCAAGGCTACCCTGCGGATCTTTGCTTTGTTACAAGTCCCTGGGTCTGTTCCCTTTGCACAGCCCTTTCCTAACCCTACCTTCAGATCTCCAGTCATGACCTTCTACACTGCAATGTCTCTGCCTCTGTCACATCCACAGTGAGAAGTCAAGCCACATACAGCTGCATCACTACCATGGGCTTCAGAAGGACTCTTCTGTACCAAGAAACATGGCAGCAGTGTAGACAAAATCACAACATCCAGAGTAAAGAGAAAGGTCTGGCTTCTTCTTACGTTTTTTTTTTTGAGATGGATTAATTTATCCTGTGATCTTTGAGTGAAAAATTGGCCGTTCTTTCTGCAAGACCATATGGTAAGGTTTAGAACACATTCCAGCTAAGCACAGAAGATAGATAAAGTGCCTGCTAAGAACAGAATTACCAGCTCTTCAGTGAATCAAATACCAGCTCTGCACATTTGGGCCCTGGTTTGCTGAGGGTTGGTCATAGACACCTTCAACACGATGCTGACCATACGACTCACACTGAGGATGGATTTGCTCAGCTGTTTACAAACAGACATCATTTAACCCCCACAATGACAGTAAGACGTAGCTTACATTCACAGACAAGGAAGCTGAAGGGAGCAGGAAAGGAGGGGAGCCTCTCTGCAAATGAGGTGACTGTGAAGCCACAGACTTTGCTATTATTCCTCTCGAGAACCTTTAGGATGACACCTGTAACTTGTACTGCGAAGGGTCTGTCTCCCCAGCTAGACCCTGGCTGACCCCACTCATGGGCTGGCATTGTGTCTGACTTAGTGTTTCCCACCCCCGCACCACGCCCCAGCACCAGCTGACCTGCACATTTGAGAAGCTCATGAAAAAAGCTTCAACCCAACCAATTGCCAGGAGTGGGTCAAGGGAAGCCGGCAACACTGACCGCTTAGCAGTGGATCTCTTTCCCTCTCCACCTGTATTTTAAAAACCATCTTAAATGTGAATGTCCCAGTATGAAAGAAACCACAGGAAGTGCTTAAAATTCAGAAACTATGAAGTCAAGGGAGAAGCCAGGCATGGCATGGTGGCAAACACTTGTAATCCCATCATTCCAGAGGCTGAGGCAGAAGGATCACTGTGAGTTTGAGGCCAGCCTGGGCTATATAGTAAGTTCAGGATGAGCCTGGGATACATATTAATATTCTGTCTCTAGAAACAAAATAGATTAATACATAAAAATAAATGTGATCCTATCACCCAAATATATCATTTTGCTTTCATTTCTCTACACAGATTTATATTATTGTTCTTGATTGAAGAGATCATTATTTATAAAATGTTTACAATAAAAATGGCATTTTCGGTGCATGGAAATGGGGAAAATATTGAAAAATAATGCTAGTTCTGTAGCCTTAAGTGCTAACATTCTGTCATATTCGGGCCTGACTTCCAGTCACACCCCACCCTGAGGATCCTTGACTTCAGGGTTTTCTTGGTTGTTTTGCCATAATGTTGGCTGTGGAAAGGTAGGGCTCATGATTTGTTCTTAATGTACGGTAGTCCATCATGAGCCGAAACAAAGCTCATCTAACCACTTCTCAGCTGTTGAGTATGTAGGCTGTTTAAAGTCTGTCATATTCTCAAACAGCAAGAAAGAAAACATCTCTGCTCTGGGCCACCGCTAAGGGAGTCAGTCTGTGGTCACCAGTTCTTCGAAGAAGTCGCGGGGCAGCCCCTGTGTAGCTCCCGGACATCCTAGTCTGAGCTTCACTCTCCACCGCTGTTCTTTCAGGACACATCTGAGCTGCCCGGGTCCTGAGAGCATCAGAGTCACGGAAATGACCGTGTTTTTCTCTCAGTATCTCCTGCATCCTCCCACCAGTGTGGACCTGATCCCTGTGGGTATTGAAAGTGTGCTCACACCCACAGCATGCAGAAGTTCAGAGGGGAGTAGAGAGTAATGAATGTGATGGTCTTTCTTCTGATTACACACATACAACACACACATACACACATATATACACATATGCTCATACACACATCACACCACATATATATACACATATGCTCATACATACATCACACACACATATATACACATATGCTCATACACATACATCACACACATACACACATATATACACATATACTCATACATCACACACACACACACACACACCAGCCCTTCATTCTCATTCCAGAGACACTGCAGTTCCCGGTGTACTCCTCCAGAATTTACTTACACATTTTCTTCTCTAACCACCTTTTCAACAATTCTCTCCTTTCCTCTCTTCTCCCCTCCCTTCCTCTTCTTCCCCGTACATCTCCCTCTCTTCCCCTCTCCATCTCCCCCTCCACTACTTCCCTCTCCCCCCTTCCTTCCCTCATGTTTGCCTGTTTATTTGTTTGAAACAGCATCAGTATATGTCGTCCAGACTGACCTGAATCTCACAACTGTCCTGCTTTAGCTCCCTGAGCTTTGGGATTACAGGCATGGGCCAGAACACCAGGCCAGCTATCTTTTTCCTGTCCGCCCAGGTAGCTATTTGTCTCTCCGTCCTTACTAAGCACTCTGCTTCTTTAAATGAATGTTCAGCACAGAACAGTTCAGAGGAGACTTGGGGCGTCAGACCCAGCTCCCCAGCGAGGCCACCAACTGACTTTACAGCTTTAGAGAAAATGCCCTGCTACTCTCTGCCTCCATTTCCTCCTGAAGAAAACTGTGCCCACCCCACACTCAAGTATGTCTTGAACCATGGAGACTTAGAAGCACTAGTCATGTCTATAGAGCCTTACTTTTCCCAGACCCGCTGTGGGAAAGATAATGGTGGTGGTTTCCCACCCTAATGAAGTGGCGAAGGAGGGGGCAGGGTGGCCCAGCCACCACCAGCATTGTTCGGTCGTGCCAGCACCCCACGGCCTCGTGAAGGGAACAGGGTGATATTTCATAAACATTACCTCACGTGTTTTGTGGGAGATAAGCTGTTTGCTAAACTTTGTCAGAGGATCGGGCTTGGGAGAGCCTTCCACATGACCATCTCCAGGACAGCTGATGCCTGCTTGCACTGGCTGTGGGGACCTCCAGCTTGGCTTGCCCAAAATACAGGAACTCAAAAGTGGAGCTGGCTCTATTTAGTGTAAATAGAGGCAAATGATCTTGAAGGACTAAGGGGTCATGCTAGGAAAGAGACTTCCGCCTCTTCTGGTCAGAAGCTGGGGGTCTGTAAGCACCTGAAAGCCAACCACACACTTCAGGGAACTTTCACCTCCCATGTGGTACTAACTCACTCTGTGGTTGCTCTCCATGATGGGTTTACACAGGTCGGGACCTCCACGTGGGCAGCTTGGTGTGGAGATGGGAGTCAGGTGGGGACCCTGTTCAGGCAGGGAGTGGAGCCTGGGGAACCCAAGTTGGCCCCTAGCTCCCCTGACTACCACATGCTTCCTTCCCCCAAGAATGAAAGGCTCGTGGGTGATTGGTAGTGGTATCTTGGTGGTAACCAGAATGCCCTCTCCCTCCAGGCCCACACCTGTATCAAGGTGGCTTCTCCCAGAGAACAGAAAAGCACAAAGGCCCCAGTCAGAGCTCAACAAGGGTGACAAGGCCTACACAGGTTAGCTGGTTCCTCTGCTCATTAACAAGTGAGGAAATGCTACCGCAACCTTGCCAAAACTATGAAAGGTTCAAGACCTTAGTACTTAATTAACACTTTGAATGTAGTTCACCCAAACAACATTAGCATGCGGATCATTTGCTTAATGATGATACTAAAGGTCTGAGTTGGATGGCTTCATGAAGACCAGGCCTCAGCCGAATTTCTACCCAGTTCTGTCTTGGTGGCCAAACATGAGAACGGAGCACAGTGAGTTCAGTGAGGCCTGCAAGCATTGAGGGGAGTTGCTGTGTGGACTTGAGGATATTTGGGAAATGTGAGCTGCAAGACATTGGCTGCACCAAAGGCGTAAGCCTTGGTGTTGGTGCTGCCACGGGCAGAAACGGTCCAGGAGGCCCTGGCCCAGCGTGTCTCTCTGGAAGAACATACTGTCTCTTGGACCCCAACTGGGGTCAAATGGCATGTTTCACTGTGGCCAGTGAGCTGTTTGAGCTTTGCCTCTCTGAGCTTCTGTTTCCTCGTCTGCAGAACACAGATGGTGATTCCCAACTCCTGAAGCCAGGATGCAGAATAACAGAGACACCGTATGTACAGAGTTTAACTCAGTACCAGGCATGATGTTGGCACCAGCACACAGAAGGAGACATTTTTGGACTTATAGGGGAATAAAGGGATGCAGGTGATGAAGGCTATGGCTGTCTACATCCCTTCTCCACTTCTGAGAATAACCCCCCAAAACCCCCAGCAAAGAAAATGAAATGGATGGGAAGCTGGGAGAAGGAGCTCTCTCTCTCTCTCTGCTTCCCCTTCCCCTCCAACTCCACACACAGCTCTGGAATAAGCAAGCCTCATTCTCTGGCAGAATTAGATGGACCAGCTTGGGCCTGAAGACTGGACATGGGAGAGCGGTCTCCTTCAGGAGACATGTGCTTTTAGGCCCATGTTCTCCACCCAGCTTCACTGACTCTGGTGAGTGGGCAAGACAGATGGGCAGATATTATCTTTATAATAGCTATCATATGTGTGGCTCTTGCTATGTGTTTATTTCCTATGTGATGTCATGCTTCCTATGTGAGTTCCTTAGCCTCTTTGAGACCACAGTTATTTATGTATAACTTGGAGAAAATGATGTCTTCTTAATATGATAACTATGGTCAATAGCAGTCTCATGTATACAAACAAGAACGGTGCCTTATGTAGCATACATATATTAAACCTATCTAAGGTTTGCTGTTATTTGTAGGCACTACTATAAGCACTATGCTAAGTAAGTGCTTTATGTTTATCAGAAAACCTTAAGGCATTGCCTGTTTTAATTCTCACATTGTAGCTCAAGGAATTGAGAAGGAAACACAACCCTAGACCACTGCCAGCACTTGGTACATCTGATTTGCAAAACTGACCCTTTTATTAATCCCAAACTGACCATTTTATTCCCAATTATGTTCCCATTCTTTAGTGGCTTATTAATGACGTCAAAGTAGGAGGCTGCCATCAAGTGTCACTTCACTTCCTCCTTTTTAGACTTTAAAATCAAGCACTGTGACTGTGACATTCACAACCAGGAAACAGGTGAATGGCGCTGACCTTGGCTGTGCTGATCTGAGCTCCCCTGACGGGAGCTCCATAGGAAGCAAGGATTCTGAACTAAAGGCAGTTTGGGAAACATTGCTTTCATCCCTGAATTCACAGCTGAGGAAACAGAATCCAGAGTCGGGCTTGTGAGCATCACTCACCGAGTGAGAATATGGCCCGGCTCCTCAGAGTGACCCACCCTGTCGCCCATCACGCTACCTGATCCCATTGCCCCTGGGGTCTACTTTCTTCAAGTCCCCTTTCTGATGGGCACACCATCCCCATAGCTACCTAAGTCCTCACCATGACTGGCTGATCCTTGTTTACTTGAAGATTCTGTTAATTGCAGACGACTCTGTCGATGCCCCACCGACACCAAGACCTTGTGTTTGGCTTTCACATCCTGTGCTTCCTAATTCCATTCCTGGGGCTTAATTATGATTACACAGCTTTATTACATAGAGTTGATTTTAAGTAATGGCCCTAATTAAGAGTGAATTTTAATTAAGCTTAATTCAGAGCCTGCCTCCGATTGCCAAAGATTTGCAGCCTGAGCCGAGGAATTGCTGTAGCGCAGAACTCACATGTGACTTTGTCTCCGCGCTGCGGCTGCGGCTGTTGCTTCGTCCACCGGCCCATCCGCACCTGCCCCATCCATTCCTGGCCCCTGGAGCACAGGTCTTCAGCAGGCTGCAGGAGTAAGCTAGGTTCCACCTTCCAGAGGCAAACCTAAACCCATGAATAAGAAAACGGGAGTCACTTGGCCTGGAGGTGGGGAGCCTGGACCTTGAGGACACAAATTTATTAGACACATCGCCCATCCTGCTTAACACTAAGGCTGCCCACCTTTCCCCAACTGCTCATAAGACTCACTGTAAGATGAAGAGACCCAGGAGGCCAGGGCACACAAGAAATGAGGACAGGGAAAGGTGATGCCAGCCCTATTCTCAGCGCCCATGGTCTTGTTTCAGTGTGGCATTTGAGAAAACAGCAGTGAATCACCAGAGTGTGGCAGAAGCCAGCCTCACTCTCTGCCTTTGCCATTGCACCAAATCTCGGAGGGTCACAGTGCTGTGCCAGTGCATTCTGGCACAGCCACAGGCACTATAGACTCAGGGGAATTGAGTCAATTCATTTTTAAATGAAATTCCATCCTACCTTTAGAACTTCCATAAAGTACTATTATTGGGGAGGCATTTTTACAAAGCAATTAAAGCTTAACACCTCCAAATGAGAAACTGTTACCTTCAAAATGCCCAAGACCCAGGTCTGCCTTTTCTTTTTCAGATACAAGTTTACAAAGCTGAGATTTTTGTCTCTCATGCATTCCTAAGGACTGAGAGTTAGAAAGACAGCTTGTGATGTCACTGTAGAATGCAGTGTGAAGTGGAGTCCTGTCCTAATGCCACCTAAGACCAACTCTCGTTTGCCCAGTGCTGGAGATCACCACTGAGCAAGGTAGCCCAAGGCTCCCCGCTTTCCCTGAAGACCACCCTGCATCACCATGTGAATGATACAATTCTACACAAGAGTCCAGGCCCTCTGAGCCCTGCCATGAGCCAAGGGCATGTGTGAACATTTTGGGGGTGCTTCAAGTGAGAACATAGTGAACTCAATGCATTGTCTAAGGCTTGCTGGTGAAGTTTGCCTGACGGTAGAGGCTAGTGTCGTCTATCCACGCTGAAATGTCATTGCCTCGCTCACATGTTGGTTAATGAGGTACCTGCCTTGGAAAATCACCCACAGGAAAATACGATTCAATTACCTTGAAAGTAAGAGGGGCGACTTCACTCACAAATGTTGTACTTAAAAGCTCAGTTTGAAAACAACCACTCAATTATTTCCCAGGCTAAGTTAAAAGGAGAAGGGGTGGGGGGACAAAAGAGGAAAAGAGAAATCATGTCTCAACCCCCTCCTCCTATTGAGTGACTCGTTCTTAGGCTGGAAACAAGACAAGAGGGCTCGAAACACAATAGACAAGCATCCTGTGACATTACTGATCCAGCCACAGAAACTTCCACTGAAAACTGGGTATCAAGAAGACTCCTTTTTCTACCCTAACCCACTGGCACAGACACCACCAGGTCTGGGCTTCCTCCCCAGCACAAAGATCAAATAGTGAAAAGATGTCTGTTCTTTGTTCTAAGGGTTTGGGGGTAAAATCACCACCAGATTCTTCAGCTAAGCCCAAGGTGTTTAGCTGTTCCTGCTCAACATCCTCCATCTTCTCCACCAATGAAACCCCACAGGAAGAGCAGAGGGGACACAGCCTTGGCCTAAATACAAAGCAGTCCCAGAGACTCACCCATACTAAATAATGCAACCCACGTAATCACCTCATTAAAGTCACAAACTCATTCATTCTGAGTATTTTCATCCTGCTATCTCAAGGTAAGGTATAGGAACAATGGTTTTGTGATCACCATGGATGGCTTCCCAAGACAACTATTTTCTTCTATTACCAGGAATTGCACCCATACCTGCCTGGCAGTTGAATTCCTATGCTGAAAGTTATCCACAGTGGAACTTTAGGCCTCGGTCCCCTCATCTGTAAAATGGGGACAGCAGCAGCACCTACCTTGCAGGAATGTGGTGAGGGCTTAATGAGATAATGCTTAGCACACAGCAAGTGCTCAGTGGGTGGTCAATGGGTAACATTAACTCTGGCTCAAGCTTGTGGAGTGGTTTATCAGCAGCTCCTGGGTTGGCTGATGCAAGAGAGAGGATCTTGTGCTCAGGAAGGCCCACAGGAAGTGATGAGAGCTCAGTTCCTCCATGAACCTCAAAAAAGCATTGCGTTCTTGCTTGCTTTCCCGAGGACCCAGCTGGCAGGGCTGGGGGTGATGGGGCTCAGACCTGCTCCCTCTGATGATCAGGTGGAGAGGGGATCTCTTGAGGATGCTGGCAGGTACCATGTGCATCTCCCCAAAGCTGCAGGCCTATGCACGTTCTTCCTTTCCGTGCATTGCCTCTTCACGTTTGGGCAGCCAGATCCCTGCAGATAGAATAGCTATCCAGGCCTGGGACAAAACCCATTGCTGATCCCCGAGTGAGGCCCAGTGCATTTCAGCCTGGGGATTTATACCAAGCAGAAAAATCCACAGAATAGAAAAATGCAAATCAATTGTAGAATATAATATTATCATTGTCAACATGAAAGACTTTTATTTACTGCTCCTTAAAAGAAAATACGCCATAGTGCCATTTGTTTCAGGGAATGCAAAAAAGGTTTCAACAACTAACAGGGCATGTTTCTGAGCAAAATATGCCCCATATGTGATGTTGGAACACATATTGTCAGTGGCCACTTGTGTGTCTGTGTTCTCGCAAACAAACCCATGACCTGGAGTCAGAGAAGGTCACTTCCAGCCTGCCTCTCTGAGCCACAGGCCATCTATTTGTCACTGTCCACAAATGAAGCAGGCAACACTCTAAGACAGGCCATGGAGCATGCACGTCTCAGGCTAAGATAGCTGAGCGGCTGCTGGCTTTGCTTCCAGAGGGACAGTGATGGGGCTCAAATACATGAATGGCTCTGGGCAAAAGGGATGCTATAGAGCCAAGCTGGGCAGGGAGCTCTTCTCTTCTCTAAGGCAGTGATTTTCAACCTGTGGGTCACACATCAGATAAACTGCCTATCATGTATTTACATTACAATTCATAATAGTAGCAGACAATTACGAGGTATCAATGAAATAATTTTATGTTTAGTGGTCACTACAACTTGAGGAACTGTATTAAAGGGTGGCGGCATTAGAAAGGCTGAGAACCACTGCTCTAGGGTGTGTCCTTACAACAGCATACTCCCTCAAGTTCAAAATATCATTCCCCATTTTCTGTCTTGCATTTGGGTACAGACTGTGGAATTGATTGAATAATACATCTTTTCTTTTATTTATGGTTTGGGTGTCTAACATGACACGTCACAGCAAATATTTTATTTTTGAGTGGGTTGGGTCTAAATTTATAAGGCTCTAAACAACAGTAAATACCTTAGTGACATTTGATGTAAAATAATATATATTCTAAATGATTCTCTCAAGAGTCTTTAGAAATATGCTAGGACAAGAGACCTAGGCCATTGATATCTGTAGGGATTGGCTCTAGAAATCCCTGCAGATGCCAAAATGCAGGATTGTTCTAGTCCCTAAGATCAGATGGCATAGGGTTTCCATGTATCTTATAAACACACTCCCATATAATTTCAGTAATTCCTAATCCCTAACACTGTAAAGTGTTAGACTGTGTTGCTAATACTGATAATAAGATAACTACATATGTTTGATACAAGTTTTCTCAAATATTTTTTATTCATTTTTGGTTGAATCAACAGAAGGAAAGCCTAAAGAAACAAAGACCAAATGCATTACTATAGCCAGTTTCCCCATGAGCAAACAGAGGCTTGAAGAAGGTGAGGTGTAACCCAGCCTGTGTGTAGGTGAGCTGAGATACATACTGATGCCTTGCTTGTTCCAGAAGGATCCATGCAGATCACCCCCTGCCCTGTCCTGCCTTGGAGGCAGCATCTTGTGGGCATCACACTCTGTACTCACAGGGGAGAGGATTCACCATGCCTAATTTACAGCTGAGAAACTGATACTTGAGAGAGGAGGAACACTAATCCATGCCATTTGGATATAAGGCAGCTTGACAGGGACCTGAAGCTCAACTCTGATTCTAGATACCGTGAGAGCTCAAAGGCATTACAGTGTCATGCCTCATGCCCCTCCCTCATGTTCCGTGAGTATCGTGACTTCAAGCAACCAAATCGGTGACCTCACTTCATAGGCTCACGTTCCTTTTTCTGTTTTCACTTGCAGCTCTTGTGGACAGGGGATGCCTCCATGTGTGAAAAGGCAGCTCAGAGAGGATCTCTTGGCAGCCTCAGTCAAGTGTGTTCTCGCACTCACGGTGAACAGGAGGGACCATGACAACCAGAAGCAATTGAAGGGGAAAAGGAAAAAATCCTTGCCCACAGAGACAGCTGCCCTCCTTGCCCACTCCTTCAGGGGTAGGGGAGTGAAATGCATCTTCCTTCTGGCTCAGTCCGAACTCATCCACCACTGACACCCTCTCGGCTTCCCCGAAGTGTCCTCAAAGCCAGGATGGGGTCCAGAGCATGGCATATTCATTAGTTTGCTCTTGACTAAAGGGAGCAGAATAGAAGATTCACTCACTGAGGCAACAAACCCCAGAGGCCAGTGAAAACGGCTAGCACTGTGTGGTGGGCCAGGTAGTCAGAAGAAGGGAATACAGATGGTCCCCGACATTGGTGGAGAACAGACATGAGTCGGATGAAGAGATCAGCCAAGCCACCCAGAAGACTGGGTTAAGTTAAGAAAACGGACCCCAAAGGGCAACCAACATTATGTACAGAGCCCCTTGAAAGGCTTCCCTGTGGAGGTGACATTGAACTGAGATCTGACCCTGGGGAGACCCGGTGACAATTTCCAGGAGGGATAGTGCCAAGCCTCGGCCATGCTTTGGAGGGCCACTCACACCAGAGTTTCCATGATGATGCCAAGGTCACACAGTCCAGACTCAAATTTCAATCAACAATGAATCACAGCCACCCGGCAGTCTGACAACCCACACCCCAAACCTCCACCTAACCCACCACACCCACCATGACAGTTTGTTTGAGCAACAGAGAGGAAATTATTCCAAAATACACTTGGTTAAAAAAAAAAAAAAACCTCCACAGGGAGGGTGAGGTTTTCCAGCTTCGACTTCAACAGCTAGCAGCATTGGTGTTCAGGACTTGCACCTGCTGAAAGAACTTGGCCCCAGAGTTAATGCCCACAAACCATTCTTTGGCTAATTCCGCATGAACAGGAGGAGGGGCGGTCACTAAGAGGGGAGGTAGGAGGCAAGGCCACTAGACGCACACTCTCACACACCAGCACCCTGCCTGGGGAATTTCCTTCAGCCCCAGGAGGAAGAGACTGAAAGCTCCATCTTAATAACCAAGGACATTAGGTCGCTAAGAGGCAAAACACCTTCCTCAAGACCACATAACCATAAGTGGCAAAGGTGAAGCTAACCATAACTCACCAATATTTATCCATTGCTAATTAACCAATGCATTGATCACTGCAAAGATTCTAAGTAACTGGGTAGGGGGTTAAGGCAGTATGATTTTGTTGGATTTCCAACACATCTCATCCTTGTTCTTATCTGTCTTATTGCTATCCTGCAATAGTATACTGTAAGTATCTGCTTATAGTATTGTTGCCCCCATTTAGCAGATGAGAAAACCAAACCTAGGAGATGAAGCAGTTCATTTTGTTAATCAGCTCTTATGTGGTAAAGGGAGGATTCAAACTGAGGTGAGCCCAGCCACTTTCAGAAAGTGACTCAAGCAAAGAGAGGGAAAGATGGAGACATTTCACATTAAGGAGATTAGGAAATAAGATACCGAAACACAAAACCTGACTCTGGGTGGGATGTCATACCGCAGGGAAACTCACTGTAAAGATCAGTGTTCAGCTAACAGAAGTAGAATGTGAGCAGAAGATTTGAATTTTTGAAGTCACATCAATTTTCAAACTTACACAGTGATAACCAGTGTAAGGGAATGTCTTCATCTTTAGGAAGCTCACAGGGAAACATTCATGGATACAGGGCTATGTTAACTGCAGCTCTCATATTGCTCAGGAAAAGTGTCTGCTGTGCGCGCACGCGTGCGTGTGTGTGTGTGTGTGTGTGTGTGTGTGTGTGTGTGTGTGTGTGTACAAAGAGAAAACAGATGAGATGAAATGTTCACAGTGGATGAATCTAATGACCACACTCATGCTTCTGAAGTTATGACCCAAACACACTTACGAGACAGGAAAAGGAAAAGTTGACAGGTTCATAATGAACTCATGGGAATTCCCTGAATCCTACCCCATGGATGGTTTCAGCTCATTCTGTCTCTTCATCCCCTGTACTGCTTCTCTCTGAAGTTCCTCCATGTCTAATTCATCTCTTCAGCTTTGCATGTCCAGTTTTTAAGTGCACGTAGCCCTGAAAGCTATTCATCATTGGCTCCTAAGGCGCCGGAGTGTGGAATGTGGAATTCACTGCTGGCCGAGAGCCCATTTCTGGATGAGTTTGTCCCCTGAGGGGAGAAGAGCATTGTGGGATGAAGAAGTGGCAGGTGTGAGGCATGACAGAGCAATGAGGTGGACAAATTGTGAAAAAAGTGAGGACTGAAAGGAGCCAGGGTAAAGATTCCCAGAGGGGAAGAAAGACTGCTCTCAAACCCTTCACCTGCCAAGTCAGGGGAGGCTGACCTAGACCCTGAAGGTGGAACAAAGTCACATGTTTTAAAAACTCCTCTGCTGATTATCATTTCCTCTTGAAAGTAAATAACGCCCCCCCCCCAAAAAAAATTAAAAAATAATAGTGGGGTGTGAAGATATGACTCAGCAGTTAGGAACATTTACTGTTCTTGCAGAGGGTCCAAGTTCAGTTCCCAGAATCTACCTCAGGTAACTTACAGCTACCCGTAAAACCAGCTCCAAGGGATCCAAGGTCCTCGTCTGTACTCACACATACACAGACATCCTCCCCACACACATGCAAATACAAACATGTAATTAAAAAGTAAAAATAATCATTAAGCATTTGTAATGAGTGTGATTGTTGTTGCTCAAGCCAGTATCACCTGTGGCTTACCTTTTGGGTTAGAGTTGCCACTCAGAGAAAAATAGAAATAAATAAAACTGCAGAATAATGTTGTGGGTCTGTCTATACTAAGCACTAAATGGTAAAAGTAATATCTGAATTGATGGAGACATTTTCCCATGTAAAAAAGCACATGAAAATTTCTCTCTCACTCATTGTCAGAGGTAGAACAGAATGACTAATTTTGTGTAAATTAATTAACAAAAATTAATTTAAAAATTAACTTATGACATTTTGTAAAGTGAAACTTTTAGAGATGCTAGAAAATTCAATAACAGCTTGTCATAGTGGTGCACACCTTTATCATCGAACACTCAGAAGGCTGAACGGTAAGGTTCAAGGGTTCAAAGCTAGCCTGTGCTATACAGCCTATCTCAACTGGAAAATAAGCTGAATGTCCAGAATGAAGGAAAAGACCAAGTAAATGATGGCATTAATGTTGATGGAATGTTAAAGTAAGGATTAGGAGGAAGAATATGCTTGCTGTGGACTGAACTGTGCTGTAATGTACACATTGAAAGCCTCACCCAGCCTCTCGGGGTGACTGCATCAGGCATAAGGCAGTTAGTCAGGGTGAAGTGAGGCTGTGAAGGTAGAGCCTTACTCTGATACTTCACCACACAGGACAGAAGGTGAGCCATTTGCAAACTCCATCAGAAGCCAAACTGACCAGCATGTTGAATGAGGACGTCCTAGCCTCCAGAGCTGAAACAAATGAGATTCTGATGTTTAAACCACCCAATCAATGGCATTTGTCTGGCAGTCCAAACAAACTAACACAATTCTCACACCCAAAAAGCAGTAAGTAAAAAAAAATAAATCTCAAAACTAAAATGCATGTGTTGTATCTCACAGCAATAGGAGATAAAAGTTCAGATTCCTAACTCACAATCCCATGCTGGGCCCACAGGATTTTTGTCAGGGTCACTGACCTCCTTAGCCATGCTCAGAATGACACCATTCACCATCATTGCTCAAGTGCTATGTGCCAGGCATGGCAGAACAGTCTCTACACACATCATCTCACCTAATGTCCCCGAACAGGTGGATATAACCTGTTTCAGAGACATTAAAACCAGAGACAGAGGCCCAAGTCCCACAGCAAGCGAGTGAACAAAGCCCCGGGCCAAACTGAAACTTGTCTGAATCTACATCACACTCTTCAGGTCTATAGACACACACAATGTCAAAGCGGTCCACAGTTTGCCTCTCCAGCAGCGAAGTACACTGGTTGCCCATGGATACGGCGGCAGGCATGCCCCAAGCTGAGTGTGATGATTTCCTAGTCTCTCCTCCGTGCCCCTGGAGCATCTCTCCTGTGCTGGGATAGTAACTTATTTCTTGAAGAGTGTCTTCAGAAAGAGCTCATATTGTTTCCTGCCTTGGGACCTCAGGTGCCTTATGAGCAGCCACAGGGAGTTTAGACAAGGTTGGCAATATACCAGATGCTGTCACTTTCCAGAGTGGTGGTGTCCTTGTCAAGGGCCCACTCCCACTCCCCGGCTATAGTTCCTCACACATGGGGGATGAGAAAGGCTGCAACAGAAAGCTCATGAGAGTCCTCTTCTAGAAGCTTCTTTGGAAGGCTCCATCACTGCCTCCTTTTGAAATCACACTATTTGTTTTGTATCTCCCTGAAATCATGTTATTTTGACCCACATTTAAGCATATCATCTCTGATGCCCAGAATGCCCCTCGACTTACCTCCAGCTTTCCCTGCTGTTTATTTATTCTTTCTTGCTGCATCCCCATGGCAGTCTTTGCTAAACCCTACTGACAGCTATGGCACTAAAGGGCATCACCAGGGACCTGACTTCACGACCATCTTAATCTCTTTGGAAAGACTCTTCTCTTCCATGACAGGGTCTCTGTGGGTCCTGGTCCCTCTGCTATTGTCTATGACCTAGCACAACCATAACTTGGGAAATATTTATGGATGGATGAATACAGAAAGAAGTAATTTTAAACTGAATTTCTCTGCCTACCGATGACAGCTTTGCCTTAAGCTCCTGCCTCTGTAATGTAAGAGGCCGTTTAGAAAAGAGAATTCCCATCCTGGTTTTCAGACCAATTTCAAACTCCACATCAGTGATTCACTCTGGTTTTAAGAACCTTGCCTGCTCTCCCTTGACTTTGATTTCTTCATGTGAAATATGCATTGGTTCTGTCTCAGTCTCGTAGCCCTATTGTGAAGCTCAAACAGTATGGAAACTCTAATACCCTTTGACTTCAGTGACCACCAAATAGATATGAGCTCTAAGATTAGGATTCCCTTCGGAGAGTCGGCTGTGACATTTTGTCTCCTAGGAATGTCAGAAACTACACCCATAAAATCTCGCCAACATGACTGCCTAAACATGAGCTGAACAGGGAAAACAGAAATGCTAAAGTGCACAAGGGGGGGGGATGGTTTACCAGGCTTCAAACCTAGAAACAAACTATAGGCAATTAAGGAATAATCAGAGTAGGAGAAACAGTCTTCCCTAGGGGAGAGCACACCAATTGGTCATCTGATACCAAGTGGTCAGCCTTGAAAACACACATACAAGTAACATTAACAAACTGAGCAGGTTGTAGTTAGGAATATATATATATCAACAGATATTAAAAATAACAAACAATAGACAAATAACAAATAATTAAAAATAGAGTTCATTAATTTGAAAGAGTGCAAGGAAGGGTGTATTGGAGAGTTTGGAGGGAGAAAATGAAAAGGAAAAATTATGCAATTATATTATAATCTCAATAAAATTAAATAATTAAAAAAATACTTTGATATGTATAACATTGGGTCTGATTAATTTTGTCATGTGATGCTATTTATTTGCAAGATTTTTAATAATAAAGTTAATCATATTAAAAACAAAGATTAGAATCTCTGATGCTACCATCATGTTTACCGTCCTTAAAGCCAAATTGAAATGTAAAAGACTCAAGCATAGATAGATGGTCAGGGGCTGCTGCCATGGAAACCTGACTAGACACCTGAAATGTAACTGCCTCTTCAACCAGATGTTGGCTCTATTATAGTGTCTGGGAATCCACAAGCAGGGGCTATCTCTAAAACAGGATTTCTGTTTCTTTTGTCAAGAAGAAATCTGATTAGGGAAAAATAAAACACACCGTTTAAAATTTCTGGTCATCTGGCATTCAGAAGAAGACAGGTGTGAACTGATGAATTGGATTTAAAATCTAGAGTCAGGTGAGATAATCACAGGGTCTAGAAAGTGGTCTCCCTCCTCTCTTGGCACATTTACCAAAACTAACTCCCAAAACATAGAGTCCTGCAGACTTGAGTGTCACAGCTGCAGAGCCTCAGGTGGAGAGGTAGAGTGTATTCAGACATGCCGCCTTCCATCCATCCCCACAGCTCACCGGCTGCATCACCTTGAGGGAATGACCTACCCTCTATGCCTCAGTCTCTTCATTTGGGACACACAATAATGATTGTACTCACCTCACAGGGGCTTCATGGGAGGAACAAGTGAGTTAATGCTTGTAAAATGCTTGGAAGAGTGCCTTGTTCAAAGTGTTAAGTGAAGTAAATAATTTGAGGCTAACTCCAAAAAGAGAGAGGATTAGAGATTGTAACCTCAGGGCCTCCAGGACTATTCTGCGTTTTTGTTTCAAAGTTTTATTTCAAAATTGGTTCAGAAGGGTGGGAAGGAGGCACAAAGAAAGTCCTTTTTGTGCTGCCTGTCATTGGCAATTCCTGTGGGGGAGAAATCAATGAGAATTTGATAAACAGTTTGCAGTCCTCTCTAGAAAATCCCTAAAACTGATTACACAAAGATCCTTGACTTCCTAGTCATCTACAAAGCAGACAAAAATAACAACAGCTTCTCTTTAAGGTAGTGGGAAGTGAAATTTCATTATTTTCAGTAATAATACTTTTTTAATGTTACATAAGAGCTTTTTTAAAAACATAAAATACAATAGTAGTATTCACCATAATAACCAGAAACAGAAGGAAATGGCATCTGAAGGGCTCAAAACGTACCTGACCACCTCATTCACCTTCTAGGTCGGCCCAGTCCCACAGTGCTGCAGAGTAGGGAGCACCTGACTAGACTGAGTGACATACATCATTCGGTGTGAACTGCTATTCATGAGCAGGTGATTCCATTGACTCTGAACCTCAGTTACTTTGTCACTGGGATGGTGACATTAATGTCAAGATTGTGGCATGTTGTGTTAATGAGTGAGTGAAAGGGATGAAGTCCCAGCATGGCAAATGATGCATGTTTGGGGGCATTCTCACCTCATATGGCTAAGTTCAAAGGCTGGATGAGTGAAAAGGAAATGCCTCGAACTTCCATGTTGTGGGTTATTATTTTCAATAGGATGCATCTGTGAAGGAATGATCATTAAATTTTTACAACCAGATGCTCTTTACAGAAGCAGAGGACTTGATTGATTCATTGATTGATTGATTGACTGATTGGTTGGTTGGTTTTTGAGGCTAGAGGGTTGGGGATGGAAGCCAGGGCTTCGTGCATGCTAAGCAAACACTCTACCAACTGAGCCACATCACCAGCAGGATTTTCTCTCCAATCAAGTCTTCCAGCTGGAAACCACTAAATGCATGAAACTACTACAGAGAGCCAGGGATCCCAGAGGAAGACAGCCAGGAAGTCATCTAGAGCTATCAGGGTTTGGACAAAATGAGTCTGAAGACATTTGAAATGGTTCCTACTAACCAAAAATGGGACAAATTGGGCAGCAATGTAGATAATAATACAAAGCATTAGAAACTATCAATGATGTTCCAATCCATATGTTTAGAGAAAGAAACTAAAAAGGATCACTTCAGCAAGATTTTAGGGATCTGGCTATTTTTTCAAAACTAGGAAATCAGAGAAGAGCAAACACTATTCCTATGCCAACAAGTCCTATGTAATGTTAAATACAATACTTCAGGTTTTGTGCATCATTGCATGCCTACAATCCCAGCACTTAGAAGGTGGAGGGAGAGGGATTCCCAGTTCAATGCCAGCCTGAGCTGCATAGTGGCACTCTATTTGAAAGCTAGGACATTTCTCTGGATGGGAGGATTAAAGTTAATCAAAGCAGTAGGAAGTAGAATATGACACTTTCATACATCCCTAGTGAAATCAGTGGCATAATGGTTCTAGTCGATGGCCATCCAGAGACTCTCATGTCACTAAAGAAAGACAGTCAGACTTTACATACCTGAGAGTATACATGCTATCAAAGGACAAGATACAGCATCTTGTGATACCTCAGGATCTAATGTTCAAACTACAGACAGTGCAGAAATGAAGGGGTATGACAACCGACAACCTCACAGAGATACAGTGAGCAAAACTGAGAACCCACACAGCAAGAAGTCTCTTTATTAAAACATCAGTGACATCAGTGTCTATCAGAGAGATAGAGGAGCAATTTATAGATTATGAGGCTCCATCTGTCTGTCTGTCTATCTATCTGCCTCTCTATCTGCCTCTCTACCTATCTACCTATCTATCTATCTATCTATCTATCTATCTATCTATCTATCTATCTATCTATCTATTCTATGCCATTTAGAATGTATGAATCTTTTTGAATTTCAACTGAAACGATCTTTGTGTGTGTGTGTATGTGTGCGTGCGCGTGTGCACGTGCACTCATGCAAGTGTGTATGGGCATGTGTGTGTGTTTCAAAGATAAAAAATTTAAAGCAACTGAATACTTGATATTAAATAAATGTGTTACATTTTAGGGATGAAGATGATATTTGAGTTATTTTATTTGAACTGAAGTCAACTTCACATAGCATAAAATAAGTCACTTAAAAGCAAACAAATTGACGGTATTTAGTACATTCAAGATGTTATACATTTGTTTCCATCTAGTTCCAGAACATTCGTTTATTGTAAAATACAACTCATTCCATCAAAAAGTTGATTCCAACTTCCCCTGGTGCCACCCCAATATATTGTTCTCTATGGCTGCCCTATTCTGGACGTTTCATAGAAATGGATAATATAAAACGTTCCTTTGTGTCTTAAACCTTTCACTTAGCACATTTTTGAGATCAATTCACTGTATGGCATGTGTCAGTTCTTGCTTTTAATGACTGAATGGTAATCCGCATAGTTACACTACAGTTTATCCATTCATTTTCTTTTTTTTTTTTTTCTTTTTTTTTTTTTTCGAGACAGGGTTTCTCTGCGTAGCTTTGCGCCTTTCCTGGAGCTCACTTGGTAGCCCAGGCTGGCCTCGAACTCACAGAGATCCGCCTGGCTCTGCCTCCTGAGTGCTGGGATTAAAGGCGTGCACCACCACCGCCCGGCTATCCATTCATTTTCTAACAGACCTTTACTCCACTCTCATATTTTAGTTATTATGTGGTGTTATGAACAGGTGTGTACATGGATGGTTTGAGCATCTGTTTTGAATTGTTTTGGATACATGCCTACAAGTGGAGTTTCTAGATGATTCTGTTTAACTTTTTGAGGCTCCACCAAACTATTTTTCACAGAAGCTGTACATTCCAAGGTAGTGGGACAAGGATCCTCATATCTTTGTCATTTCCCTCGGTATTTTTCAGGGTCTTAGCATAACCATCCTATTGTGTATAAAGTGGTTTGAACTTACATTGCCCTAATGAGGGCTGATGTTAATCTATGCTCTCTACTTGGTCATTTTTATTTCCTCCTAGATAAATATCTATCCAAGACTCTTTAAAATTAGTTGTTCATTTTTATTGTTGAGTTATAAGAACTCTATTATTCTGAGTATTAGACCTTTATTAGGTATAGAATTTTCAAATAGCCTCTCTTATTCTGTAAATTATCCTTTGAACGTTCTCAATAATGTTGTTTGGTATATAAAGGTTTTTACAACAAATAAAACAACATTTGCTGCTTTCTGGTATTTTGGTACAATATCTAATAATTCTTTGCCTAACTGAAATTTCTTTCTGTGTTTTGTTCTAAGAACTACAAACTGTGATCTCCTACATATGAGCTCTCAATCCAGTCTGAATTTGTGTGCAGTAGGAGGTAAATTTTTGTTGTTTTACATATAGGCTGTTTCATGGCAAAAGTTCTCATCTATGGAAACACAAAATGCTTACAGATGAATGGAAATGTTGACTTAAGAAAATCATTTTGGAAGGGAAGATACAGGTAAAATCAGATTGCTCATGAATCTGTCATCACTAAAGTTAGATAATGAGCTAATGAGATTCATGATGCCAGTCTGTCTACCTCTATAAATGTTCTTAAAAATTGTTCATGCTGCAATGAGGGCATCATTTATTAGAGAGTATCTAGAAATAGTTGCAGATGAGAACGCACGATGTCTGAGATTCATCTCAAAGTAACTTTGATGAGGGAATGAGGTCTGATCCAATGAAATAGATTGCTCAGAAGCAGATGGTTATTGAGAATGTGTGATGACAGACATGGGTTCATTCTTCTGATCTGTCTTTTTTTTATATATATTTGGAAACAAATCACAGTTTTTAAAATGCAGTGTGTAATTCATTGCCTAACAGCAAGAATCTTTCCCAATGAAGACAAGAGGAGTCAGGCCATGGGGTAGTGTTGGTAGCTGGTATTTGTTGTTCCTGAGAGCCAGTACAAACCGGAAGGTTTCCTGGCAGAGGGGCATACTTCAGGACTTCTTCCAGGAGGGGGTGTGTAACATTTGATTGAGACTTGATTACTGAGCGTTACGTTCCTCAAGCAGATGGGAGAAGAAAGAGTAGCCTACATACAGGATCGTAGAAGGCAAAAAATTAGAACATTTTAGAGGAATCTAATATAAGTAGATTCCAGGAGATTGGACAATGAGATATGAGGGATGGACTTTGAATACCATGTTAAGCACAGGCCTTTGACTAAGCTATGCTGAAAACTCAATGGTCCAGGGCTGATCTAAAATCTTTGGGCTGTAAGCATACTGTGTATGTTTGAATTCAGCTGACGGTAATAGAAAATGAACTCAGGGGACTTTAATTCAAAATCTGGATTCTTGAAGCTGCAGAGAAGGCCCAGTGGGTGAGAGTTCGTACTGTCCTTGCAGAGGACCCAGACTCTCTTCGCAGCACTACCTCTTGGGTGGCACAGGTGGCTTGTAACTCCAATTTCAGGGAATTTGATGACCCTGCCCCACTCAGGTACCTACATGAGTGTGACACACATAACCTCATGTAGGCGCACACACACACACACACACACACACACACACACACTTCTTAAAAGTCTGAATCCTTGAATTTATTGAAAATCTAGGTGATGTCACAACACAAAGGCTGAGTTCCCCCGTGCAGCCGCTGCCCACTGCTGATGGTGGCTGCTCCAGACCGTTCTGGTTCCTTCGGTATTCCCTGCCTCTGCCATCGGCACACAAGAGTAAGGTCAGGGCCGTTTAACTTATCACCACAATTTAAGCAAAACAGGCTTTCCCCTTTTTATAATAAAGTAATATTTTTCTGCAATTTATTTTGTCGCCACTAAAAGGGGAAAAATGGAATATATCCACAGAAGTTCAAGCACCTCGATAAAGACATTCATGAAGCCATGTTCCTTTGTTTCAGGGAATACAACTTTACTTTGATCTGTTTGACATGTAGGGGTAACTGGGGGTAAAAATGCCACTTCAGATACCAAGCAATAACAGTAATGTGGCCCACATGTATAGGATGCTCTTTCTGATGCTTCTCGTGTATTTCAGAATGTCCTCCTCCTGAAGATGTTCCATCTCCATCTTACCAGGAAGCTAACTGATTGAGGGCTGCACTGTTCTGTTCCTAGGCCAGAGGTTATGACTCAAGGCAGTCAGACCTCAGAGCTGCAAACTAGCAGGCCACAGAGTGGGCAGAAGGTCATGACTGAGAACTACAAGGTTTCTTCCGGAGTTTAGAAGGAATTCCTCTCCCCATACACTCCTTCCTTCCCTCCCTAGCCTGGAACACCCTGGCTAGGCCTGCCTTGAATCAGAGTTTGGAATCCTTTCCTGGGCTTCAAAGGGTTCTGAGTACAGAAGAAGTGAAAATATAGAAAAGGGATTGGAGGACCGAGAAGCAGCCTGGCATCCCGGAGACCACGTGGTGCAGCATCCCACTCCCCAGAAGCTCTCTCTGGCCCTCTCCCCAGGCAGCTCTTCAGTGTGACCATGACACAGTATGTCCTGGCCAGCTGTGCCAACAGCTCCCTGCTTACTTCACTGAAGGCTTTGATGCTGACACCCCCCTGTATGGTAGATCCAGCATGACGCATTGTACTCAGGAGGCATCAGAGAAATCTTTGTTCAAACAATTAACACACCCACTTGTCATCAGATTCCCTTGGAGGTTTCCTTGGGTGTGTGTGGGGGGGGGACAACTGAATAAATATAATATTTAATGTCCTTCACTTCTCTGAGTGCTGTTAGGCACTGAAGGTCAGGACCGGAGCAGGTGAGAGAACCCCAGGCCGTGGCTCCAAAGAAGCCACAGCTCTCAGGTACCCATGTTCCCTCACCATCTGAACATGGGGTCCTCATGCTCTGGGCCTCATGCTCTTCTCTTGCTTCGCCTTAGTCTCTGCTCAGCAAAGCACCTTTCTCTTTAGAACCCTGGATTCCAGATGTGAATATCTAGAACTGCCTATGGAAAACACTGTCACTGGCCATGTTCCACAGAGTGTTCTCCTCTTAAATCTGTTTAGGATGCCACCTTGAGTCTTTCCCACATTCCTTCCCCAACCTGGGTCTGCCTCTGCCCTAGGTATATGTTCTCTAGGCAGATCTGTGAAGCCAGCACTGGCCCATCCCATCTTTCTGTCAAGTTCTTAAGACTAGGACCAACGCTTTACATCTGGCCAAATAAACATGATACTTTTTTTCTTTCCTTTTACATGATATCACAATGAGGTATCATTGTTTCTTAGGACCTTACAATTTAATTCAGAACGTTAGCTAAGACAGGCATGTAGACAGGTTACATGGTAGCACCTGAGAGCTGTGGTAAGAATAATGGCCGTCCTAAGAGCTCAAACACCCGAACAGGAGTATGTGGCCAGGAAAGGCTTTTGAGATCAGAGAGAGATGTGCAGATATTGTGCATGCCTGGATCTGATAAGCTAGTCTTCTAAGTCTTTCTTCAAGTTGCTAATAATCATGAGAACAGGACCAAGGCTGAGCCTCATGGCAACTTGGAAACTATTCCCACCTGAAAATGTCACCCTGATGAATATGGATAAAAGGCTGAAAAACCTGCAGTTCACTTTGTCCATGACAAAATAAAAACAGACAAACAAATCAAAACAAAACAGAGAAGCAGACCTTCTTTCAAACTTTACATTTATTTGTCTTCATTTATTTTCTCATTTGTTTTTGTGTGTACAGGTGCCGCAGTTAATGGGTGGAGGATTGGAAGACAAGTGGAGTCGGTTCTCTCCTTCCACCTTGTGGGTCCTGAGACTCAAACTCAGGATCTCAGGTTTGGTGGCAAGCTCCCTTACCTGCTGAGCCGTCTTACCAGGCCAGGCACGCCCTTCTAACCAGAGGAATTAGAAACAGACCTTCCTCAAAGAGCTCCAGTGCCCGTCTTTCCCCTCTGTCTCCTCCTCTTTCTTCTCTTCCTCCTCTTCCCTCCTGGTGTCAATGTACCTAACTATTGAAAAGCGCTTTCAGTATAATCTTGTAGTTTTCTTTCTTTGCTCAAAGATAAATGGTAAAGTGGAAAGAGAAGAGGGGAGGGCTAGACAGACAGCCGAGCAGCAGAGCTCTTGTCTAGCATGTGCAAGGCTCTAGGTTCAACCCCCACTTATCAAAACTAACTAACTAAATAGGACAAAGAAAAGAGGAGAGGGAGGAAGCCATCACACAGCCAAACACAAAATGAGCCTGCTATTCAGGGCTCTTTTGGCCTACTATTGGCTCAGAGGGCCAATGTGTTTCTGGTCAGAACCTCACAATTCCTGCCTTAAGGAGCTTGCTGCTGTTTATCAAACTTCCAAACTTCAGAGAGCTCTCGGCTGCTGGGAGTCCCGTTGGCTCTTTACTAAGGAAACAGCGCCCCCTGCCGTTACTAACAACCACATCCAAACCGTGCAGGCGTGAATTTGAGCTGCTGGCATTCTCTGGGCCCCAGAGAAGTTTGGGGAGCACTCTTTACGGGCATTTTGTTTCGTTTTTAATTACCTTGGTGCTGGGAATTTTAGATTTCAGGAGAAGAATTAGTTATCATCATAATAATTAATACCAATAATTATCAAACATTATGAGCCAAGTATTGGGTTTTTATTATATTATTTTATTCAGGTATCTCAGAGTAAAACCTGTTATACCATCCTGTGGTTTAGAAAACTGAAAGCTGGTTGCTTGGTATAATTCCTCAGGCAGATTCCCACATGGTTTTTAATTAAAAAAAATGGACTCTCACTGGATCGGAGCCTCCTTGGTGGAGTAGTCTGGCTGGCCAGTAAACCCCAGGGATCTCCCTGCCTCCCTACCCAGAGTTGGGATTATTGTGTCCACGTCTCGAGACCCCTGAGCAAGACCACCATAGAGCCGATATCCAATGCAAAACACACAGGGGTTTATTGATAACAAGCAAGCCCGGGCTTGGTCTGTGTCCAACATCCGACACAGCGGGTGGAGGAGGATGGCCCTGAGCTCTCAGGGTGAGGGGTTTTTAAAGGGAAAAACCACAAGCAGGGTGGTACAAGCCTTTGTGTCATATGATTGGGTGAGGGTGTGTAACCTTTGAATTTACTGGTTGGGGGTTACAGTTATCATTTGGGGCAGGCCTGGACAAGTCCCAGGCTCTCTCCTTGAGCTGCCATGGAAGCTGGTTGGCCGCACGTTCACATTGACCCATGCACATAGCTCTATGTTGGTGAGGGGTCCCAGGCAGTAAACCACTGGCTGAACCTTGAGCGGTCAGAGTATGTGCAGAAAGGGAGCTACTGCAAGGACTATGTCTTTTGTTCATGGCCCTTCCAGAAACTGCTTGCTCAAGTCTTAGGAAACTGAAATTGAGGCCTGATCTCCAAGAGAGGACTGAGCAGCCTGTTATGGCATCTGCTTGGTCCTTTCAGGATTATATGCATGAGCCTCTTTTTTTTTTTTCTTCACATGGGTTCTGGGGATTGAACTCGGGACCTTACACTTGCACGGTAAGGACTCTACCTACTGAGCCCTCTCCCTAGCTTTGCCTAATGTTTTTACTTGGATTACTTCAGTCCCCTGGAATTCGGTGAAATGGGCATTAATACAGCAGGTGGAAAAACAGCTTCTGAGAATTCAACTGACTTGGAGCTGATTGGTAGGAAAGCCTGGGCTTAAACCCAGATCTCCCTGATGGCAAAGTCATACTTTTTAAGAGCAGGTATTTGATGAAACATTATTTTTTAAAAACTTACATTAAGGCTCCAGAGAATGAAGAGAGGGGGATATAAGTAACTTTGTCCATGGGCAATCAGATAATCCACTACAGTTTGAGTTTTACCATTTCCCTGCTCATCCCATGATCCCAAAGTATGAGCATCTGCGATGTGCTAGGCTTTTTTTTTTTTAATAGAAAACCAATAGACTGGTGGGGAGCAAGTCAGCATGATAAAAACCTACCTTCATGGAGCTTATAGTTGAGGATGGAGAGGTCAGAGGGTCCTCTATTTAGCAATGGAAGCCAATCCCATGGAGGAACACTGCACACTGGTCAGCTTCTGCTTGGCCGGCTCAGTGTGCTTTCATGTATAACCCAGCACCGTCTGCCCAGGGTTGGCACCATTACAGTGGCCTGGATTCTCCCACATCAGTCATCAATCAAGAAAATACCCTACAGACAAGCCAATATGGTGGAGGCCCTCTTTCAACTGAAGTTCCCTTTTCCCAAGTTGACAAACAAACAAATGAACAAAACTCCAGCACACGGGGTACAGAAAGCTAACAACACTGTACAGAAGTGAGGAATGAGAAACAAAGCAAAACTCACACTTCCCCCACAGTCAGCAAAACACTGCTCCAAGTTTTAAGTTTCAAGCCCTTACCTTTCTTTGATTGACTCACCTCCCAACCCACCTGTCCTTTACTGTTGACTGCCCTGCCCTTGACCATTCACACATGCCGCTCCTTCTCCTGACTGTCCTGCCCTTGACCATTCACACATGCCACTCCTTCTCCTGACTGTCCTGCCCTTGACCATTCACACATGCTGCTCCTTCTCCTGACTGTCCTGCCCTTGACCATTCACACATGCCACTCCTTCTCCTGACTGTCCTGCCTTGACCATTCACACATGCTGCTCCTCCTTCTCCTGACTGTCCCTCCCCTTGACCCTTCACACATGCTACTCCTCCTTCTCCTTGTCTCCATCTAGACCTCTCTGCTCTCCAGCCTTCTAGGGCATTGCAAATGATTACTTCCCCAGCTAGGCTTTCCAAACACTCTCATGTCACTCAAGGTGCTTTGAAAACTACATTGTTAGACAAAACTCCCTTCCCTGCACTTGATCCCAACTAGAAGGTCTCCTGGGAGTTTTGCTCTGTTTCTCAGTCCCTCTCACTTCTGTACAGTGTTGTTAGCTTTCTGTACCCCCGTGTGCTGGAGTTTTGTTCGTTTGTTTGTTTGTCAACTTGGGAAAAGGGAACTTCAGTTGAAAGAGGGCCTCCACCATATTGGCCTGTCTGTAGGGTATTTTCTTGATTGATGTTTGATGTGGGAGAATCCAGTCCACTGCGGGCAGATAGTGTTGGGTTATATATGAAAGCAAACTGAGCAGGCCATGGAGAAGCCGACCAGTGTGCAGCGTTCCTCCGCGGCATCTGCTGGATCTCCTGCCTCCAGGTTCCTGCTTTGTCTTCCCTTAATGAACTGTGATTCAGGGTGCATGAGCCTGATTAACTCTTTTCTTCCGCAGGTTGCTTTTGGTCCTGGTCTTTATCACAGCAATAGAAAGCAGACTAAGGCACCTGAGCTCCATAGCCGCAGATTCAACCAACCATGGATTGAAAGTACTCAGAAAAACAACCTGTGTCTGCCCTGAGCATACAGACTTTTTCTAGGCCATTCTTTTCTAAATAATACAATCCAGCAACTATCCACATAGCATTTACTTTGTGTTACATATTACAGTTCATTAAGAATAAAGGAAAATGTGGCAAATATGTTATATGTGTGTGTGCCACATATATTATATGGGATATTTATAGATCTCCTATACAAATTCCACAGCATTTTATTATATAAAGGACTTCTGCATCTGCAACCTTCAGTGTCTGTGGGAGTTCAGGAACCAATTCTCTGTGGACATTAAGGAACAGCAGTGCAATAAAAATGAATTAGTAGAAAAATAAAATGAAAAATGTGAGACCTAAAACACAAGTTTATGATTACTAGATTCAATAGCCATAAAATTACTTAGTCAAAATGCTCCATTGCATGTCTCTCACTGGGGGGACAATTTGCAAACAGACCATACTATAAGCACTGATTTAATGTCCCAATGGGCATCCGTGTCTGGAAGTATGTGAGACATTCAGCAAGAGTACAAGGAGAAAAGACGGGGTGAGCAGGGCGAGCAGGGTGAAGGCAGAGCTCTGTGGCACAAGCTGGCACGCACGTCTGAATAACAGCAGGTTGGTAGCTAGGTGCACTGCCGAGATGAGAGGTGGGTGAGACTGACAGCCAGGCTCGGGGCTCAGAGAGTTTCATCATGCATGATGAAGAGCTGAGCAACGAGAATTGCACTGAGCCGTCCTAAATCTCAAAAAACCACGGGCAAGATCACTCCCTTCTGAGTGCTGTGAAGCAGCCAAGTGATGCTCCACCCGCATAAATAGCCTGATGCCAACTTCAGTCCAGCTATTGCAGAAAGAAAGAGGGAAGGGAGGAAAGAAAGGAGGGAGAAAAAAATCAGGACATTGTTTTTGAATACATCTTGACCCACAGCAATACAGATTTGAATGGGAGGCACAGCCTAAGTATACACAGATTTCTTTTAAAACTTAGTACAAATTGAAAAACTCCTATGACAAATAAATAAATGAACTGCAAAGCCTAGAGATATTAAAAAAAAATGGTTAAAAAACTTAGCTATGCCAATAATCTGTAAACCATGGAGCTCATGGACTGCTTTTAGAACCACTATTATAAATATATACAGATTATGAAATGTTAACATTCACTGAAATGTTTACCCACCACACAAGGCACCCTTCACCATGGAGTGAAAGGTACCAGTGCCATAAAGACACCTGGTACTTCTGTGACTTTATAGCCTCCTCCCCCTGTGCTAACTGTGAGCTCAAGTGTGCCAATATCCTCGTAAGCACCATATGATTCTCATCATCCCAACCTTGAACAGTTCTTCATTCCAGGAAGCTACATATCTCAGTAAAAAAAAAAAAAGGGTTCTCTCATGGTTCTAGACAACTTCTCACCATATATTATACATATCTGAATATGCACCAAACAAGTGTTCATGTTATCTGTGAGGCTTCTGGTCGACAGCAGGGGAAGGAAATGGCTTGGGGTCATCTAAGTACTTGAATCAAAGGTCACCATCTGCAACTGCGTTAGCGAGCTCAGCCGTTTAGTGCCCAAAGACAGTGTCCACTGAAACCAGTCACTGGCACTGCAGCCACCTTCGCTCACCCCAAGTGCATTAGGAACTCCCCAAGGGTAAAAATAGGACCCAAAGTATAACAGAAATAGCTTCAACTTCCAAGCCCTGGACCAAAATGATGGTCACACTATAGTCACACACGAGCAATCTAAGGCTCTCAGACACGCAGCATCACCCCACTAAACAAATGGATGATGGTTTTCCAGCACATTTTGGTGAACATGGACCTGGACTTTCCTATAGGTTGCATGGCTCCTCTTCAGGTTTGCCTCTGTGCTGGTGAGGTGGGAGACCCCAGACCTGGACTGAGGGAGGACGGTTGCAAGAGCATCAGGGACCAGGTTAAATGACCTGGGAACTATGTGAAAACACTAATGCATTGTTCTCATTGGCTGGACCACTACGAGAGGAAAATCCCATGCCCACCAAGCCTATAAATGTTGGACTACTGCCAAAATGCACTTGCCACCAAGTCTGATGACCTAAGTCCTATCCCAGGGCCCATGAGGTGAAAGGAGAGAACCAACTCCTACAAGTTGTCCTCTGACATCCACAGGTACACCTGGACACGCATGTGTACACACACACACACACACACACACACACACACACACACACAATATTAAAATAAATTAAATAACTGTTTACTTTTAAAAAGAGAGATACTGGGTTGTTTTAAAGACCCCAGCAGCCCCGACTGCTGGGAATTTTGACCTACCCTTGCACCACAAATGGAACTTACTATGCACTCAATGCTTGTTCCACATTGTCTCAATCCAGACTAATCTTTATAGGAACCCTAGGAAGTAGGTCTGGGCTCCAATTTTTCGGAAGAAAATACTCTGGTTCAGAAGAATTAAATGAATTCTCCCAAGTTCCAGATCTAGTAATGAAAGACCCTAACCCTTCAGGCTTACACCCCCAAGCCCCAGGAAATGAGAAACTAAAAATCTAGTTCCAAGGGCAAGCTGACTCAGCCATTACTCAACCACCCCTGCCACAATGTAACAATGTAAAAAGATGTCTGTTAAGAGATGTGCTCAACTGTGACTGGGATAGTTGCAAGTGTTCCAGGAAGGACCACTGTGACCTTTGTGTAAATTCCACTCCCGCCCTGATACCCCCCTTGAGGTTTTGGGAAGAATGTACATGCGGATAGGACGTGACTGTACCCACTCTGTGATCAGACCATGATCTTGTGACACGAAATTGTAATCTTATGGCTTTTGTGGGTTTTTCCTTTAAAAGCCCCCATGTGACTGCAGTAAGGCACGACTCTTGCTCTCAGGACAAGAGTAGCCCGTCTGTACAGTCGCTTCAATAAAAACCTCGTGCTGTTGCATCAACTGGGCTGGAGTCTGGGTTCTTGGGGTGCCCACTTGAGACCCGAGATTTGGGGTCTATCAGTAAGAGGAGAAGCCAGATTGGCCCTGAAGTTCACTGGCAACCAGAACCTGAACACTCAGGGTTGTCCTTTCTCTCTCAAGCAAATGAATGAAAGATTTGATGTTTGAACCAATAAAACGGAGATACAAGTTTCCTTGAAAGCAACTAGGACCTCTAGCACTGGTGATGTTTGGCGTGCTGGTCCCTGAAATGCAATTGGTCCTCCTTCAGGCACTGAATAAATGGCAGATGAGGCCCCTCCCTCCCGAATACTCCTTGCCAAATCATCTGGGTGGACTATGATGGGCTTGTTAGGCAATTGTGTGCTCTCCTGGTTCCTAGGGCAAAGGAACCTCCACTTGAAGCTGGATGGGCCCCAACCCCCACAGGCATCCAGCCCACAGACAAGGAGACACAAATGCCTCTTCAAATGAATGTGACTCCTGCAGGGTAGCTGTGTTTCTGACCTTCAGCCATGGGGGATGGGGGGGGGGCAGAGACACCATCAGGACAAAGCCAAGAAAGGAAAAAGCAATCTAGGTTAGAAGGAGACCTTTGTTTCCATCTTGAAACAGAAGTCTTTGAATAATTCCACTGAAGAAGGCACCATGTTAGGTAACAAGTCAGTAGTCTGTAGGTCTCACTGCAAACAGCTGCAGCCAGGCTGTGAAAATGGACATCCTGGCTGTAGGGAAAATGTTTGGTAATATGTCAAGAAAGCCCATCCCTCTCCTAGCTCATTCTAGAGCAAGAAGTCAAACACATAATAAATGAAGCAATTACTGGTTGAGGTGACTATTGTGTAGGAAATGAGTGCTGATGAGTCAGAGAGGAAGTGAGCGAGTGCATCCATTGGTCTTAACAGGAAACAGTGGGCACATGCAAGATGGGTGATTTATCAGTGACAGCTCTCAGTAGTGTGGGCAAATTTGGATGGGGTGGAGTTCTGAGGGTGGATCTCTAGCTAAAACCTAGAAGGTAAAGGGAAAGAAAACAGAGCCTAGAGCAAGAGGTAACTGACAAGCTCTGAATGATGGAGCAAAGACCTTTAGAAGAGACACAGCCAGCAGGGAAGGAGCAAGAGTAACAAACAACTAAATATCCGTGTATCTATTATTTCTTTTGTTGCTATGAAAAGAATAGCAGAGAGGCTCACAGTTCAAGGATACAATCCATCACGTGGGGACACATAGTGGCACAATCGTGGGGCAGCTGGCCACACTGCATTCCCATCAGGAAACAGAGTAAAAGGATGCACGTGGCTGCTCAGGCCCCTTTCTCCTTTTTATTCCATCTGAGACTGCTTGGAATGGTGTTGCTCATTTAAAGTGGTCCTTCCTACCCCGGTTAACCCTATCTAGAAAATCTCAGAGGTTTGTTTCTATGGTGATTCAAAATCCCATCAAGTTAGCAATCAAGTCAGGCATGTCATCCTTCTGCTGGGCCCACTCCTACGATGCGAGGATCTCTCTGCCTGTGAGGCTTTTAGGTTAGGAAGATGGAGTTAGACTAGCCAATAGGAATGCTCAATGCTGCACTGCTGTCCCACATTAAATGCATAGTTTATGGGTGCCGTTTTTCAGTCACTTTGGGGACTTAGCCTGAGCAAAAAGAGGCCTATCTGCAAACAAAGACACCTTAAAGACTCTGCTACGGTTGTCACCCACAGGCCCATGTTTTAAATGTTTGTTCCCCAATTGGTGGTGCTATTTGGGGAGGCTGCGGACACTTCAGGAAGTAAGGCGTCACTGGAGGAAGCAGGTTACTGATGAGCAAACCCATGTGGGTTCTTTGCTCTGGGCTTCTTCCTGTGCCGATCTGTCTTCTGTTTGTTGTGAACCCCACCCCCACCCACCCACACACGTATACACACTTGGGCCACAATGACACATGGGCTGTGCTGGCTGGTGTTGTGTCAACTTGACACAAGCCAGAGTTTTCAGAAAGGAGGGAACCTCAATTGAGAAAATGCCTCCGTAAGATGGGGCTACAGGCCAGCCTGCGGGGCATTTTCTTAATTAGTGATTGACAGGGAGAGCCCATCCCATGGTGGGTGGTTCCATCCCTAGGCTGGTGGTCCTGAATTCTACAAGAAAGCAGGTTGAGCAAGTCATGAGGAGCAAGCCGGTGAGCAGCACTCCTCCACGGCCTCTGCAGCAGCTCCTGCCTCCAGGATCCTGCCCTGTTTGAATTCCTGTCTTGACTTCCTTCAGTGATGGACTACAATGAGGAACTGTAAGCCAAATTAACCCCTTCCTCCTCTATATGCTTTGAGTCCTGTTGTTTGATCGCAGCAATAGAAGCCCTAAGACATGAGCCAAACACCAATGCACCTGACCCTCGGAAAGTGTCAACCAAAACAAATCTTGTTTCATTTATGTGTTTTTTGTGTTTTTCCCCTGCCAATTATTTGGTCACAGAGATGGGAAAAGAAATTAACACAGAAGATCCATCTTCCTGGGAAAGCTGGGAGGAGATCCTCTAGACCCCAAAAGTTGACCCTGATCAAGCCACTTAGTATTTCTTAGTCTGTTTCCTCCCTTGCCAAAATAAGAGCACTGGGCTTAATGATTTCTAGATATCAGGAAGTGCCACGTAGAGGATCCAGAGGCATTTAACTGTAAGTCCAAGCTCTCTGTTCAACCAGTCACCTGGCAGTGGGTGTAGCACATCTGTAGGGCTGAGCTTCTCCATCTGCCAGTGGGGGTGATGGCGTCTTCCAACTAAAAAAATCCTGTGCGCTGAGTAACGGCACCATACTTGTTTATTCCAGTCCTTCAAGGCAACCCAAGGAGCAAGTGGGCAGCTCTGAGACAGACAGCAAGAGATTGAAATCAACCAGCGTTGCCACCCTCTACCCAGAGGACAAATTGCTTAATCTCTCTAAGCCTCTTTTTCTCTTATGTCAAATGTTGCTTTTGCTCATAGGTATTACATATGTGGAGCATCTTCCTATAGTGAGAATATCCTGCAGTCACACATGACATTCTGAGAGCACTTCAGAATGGTCTCAGATTTGTCTCTGTGCTTTTAGTCTAACAGTTACCTGGCTTCAGTGAATGTGGTATTTATTGCCTCCGTTTTATCAGGATAGGATTGTCGCTCAGCCACTAATACCATTTTGCTTTGCTCCAGTTACAAGCATCTGAAATGGTAGAGGAGAAGAACATTGTTTACCCCAGACATCCTGAACACCAAGAATTGCTGACCCCAACCCTCAAGACCTCAATATGTTGCCCTAACTGCTGTTAGAGCCCCTGATAGGGCATGAGCAAGCACAAGGCCCTCAAATAACTGAGATGGGAGCTGCTGATGTAAATGAATAGCTTTGGCAAAGTGAGCCCTCCCCTAGGGTATTGGGGAGATAATGGCCACGTGTGTTTGGAGGTTGGAGTCAGGATGGCTGTACATTGCCTCTAGGGCCAAGCGTCACTATAGCAACAAATGACTTAGCAACAGCTTTGAAAAGACTGCTTCTTTGAAAGAGTTTACATAACAGAGATTATGGCTGGGTTCTCTCTGGAAGGGACAACAGGACTTTTCTTGTCCTCTTAAACATTAAGGACATTTGAAGGACCAATCCTTTCTCAAAAGCTGTACAATAAAGGAGGTGGGGGTGGCTAGAAGGCTGTACATTACAGTATTGACAGTTTTTTAAGAGACTGGAGGTGACTATTTTTGTTCTTTGGGGCACGTGTGCTAACTGGAAGCTTTTTCCACTTTTCTTTTCGTTTAAAGTAGTATTTCTATTTCACTTCTGGGTATCGTATTTTATTCATCATTTGTGTATACTTCCCTAACATCAAATGTAATTGTGAATTAAATGTATTTAGAATTCTTTTTTATTTTTTTTACTAGCACATAATTATATATCTTAATGGAGTGTCATGTGATATTTTTGATACACGTATGCACTGTATAAAACAGGTTAAACACATCTGTCTCCACAAATGTCATTTATTAATGGTGAAAGGTTTCAGTTCTTTTAATCAAAAAATTTACCTTAAAAATAATACATTGACTATAGTATGCAAGTCTAGCAATGTGGAGAAGGTATCTGTGGCCTGGATAAAGACTGGGCCTGACCTTGGAGAAATGGCTCCTATAGCCTTTGCAACACAGCTTTCAGGCATCCACTAGCATCAACTAAAAGGAAACACCCCAAAGTGATGTGACTTGTTCACTGACATCTTGCTGAGGGGAGAGTTTGGATCCTGCTGCCTTTGGGAGAGAGACAATAAAGCCCACGAGGACCATTCCCATTTATCATTTCTTGACTCAGTAGTGCATGGAGCCATCTCCCAAGATCAAAGAGTGGGCACAGTGAAATGGGGAATATGTCTACTTTTAAGGTAGGTGTGAAGGTTTCACTACAGCTCTCATGACTGCAGAAAAAATGAAATTCGAGAGATGGCACAATGTGTGAGTGTCAGTATTTCTGCTATTGCTATTGCATTGTGTCATTATGACAAAGCGCAGAAAGTGAATGACCTAAAAGAAATTAATGCTCATTGGGTTCACAGGTTCAGAGTTCCGTGCACAGTCCTTTGGTCTTGTTTTGCAGGCTATAGTAACACTGTATGTAACTGTGGGTGAGGCTGACGGGGAAGCTGCTTCCTTCATGACAGCTGGGAAGGGACCAGGGTCCTAATATCCCTTTCAAGGGCACGCCACCAGTGAGCTAAATTTCTTTGACTATGCACCATCTCCTAAGGCTCCACCATCTACCAGTACTGCTGACAGCCAAGCCTTTTCATATGTGGGCCTAAGATCCTAACAATGAATTTAGTGACTTGGGAAACAATATTTTTCTCTAATACGCCTATTTTCAGTAGTAAATGTCGTATGATTGGGAAATAAGGGAGGAGGGGAAATTCATTGGAAAAGTACTCAAAGACAGAAAAACTTCCATGTACATGTATTAAGCTCCTTTTGTATACTGGGTATTCATTCACTTGGATGAATTCATAGTTGCACAATATTTAAGCAACTATAATATACTATATCAAAACCAATGTATGGTAAAGGTTAAAGCCACAGGCTGTGGTTTGGACTTGAATGTGAACCCAGTTCTACACATAGCCAGATATGTGACCTTCAGCCCCTTGCGTGGGCTTTACAGCAGTGAGCCGTGCACCCCACTGTTCTAACACTTTTGTGCATGATCCCAGAGGTCTGGAATCCTTAAACAAAATGGGCTTGGACAGGAAAGGTTTGTGGCTTTCTGGGGAGTCCGCAAGCTCCCTTGGTCTGTTAGAACGTCTGTCTTGCTGTAGCTGCAGTTCTGGCTAGGTCGTGCTCTGGCACACACCCCTGCACCTGCCTCGGAATCCAGCTTGGGGTACTTCATTTGCTCAGTCTTCCCACCTGCCTCCATTTTTAATTTTGTCAGTGCCATGAATTAAGAAGGGAACAGATCAGATTTATTCATTCCAGTCTACTCCATGATTGTGCCCAGAGGCTTATAGACACACTGTAAATCACAAAGAATAATAATTATAATAAAGAATAGTTCTCTGTTGAAAGCTGCCTTAGGGGACATCTGTCAACTTGTTGAGGACCTCCAGAGAGCCAGCTTCCTCTTTCTTCATTCCAGAATAAACCATGGGGAAAGAAGTCTGTAAGTGACAGAAACTTCAGGGCCAACAGAAGAGAAATTCCCACTCTAACTCCTTCTCATGCAATTTCTTATCCTTAAAAAAAAGGGGGACATTAGCATATATTAGCAGATAAAACCAACTGCAATCTTCACAGCAACCCTACTGAGTAAATTCTTAAATGAGCCTCATTTTGTACAGGAGCGAGTCAAAGCCCCGGAGCCGCTAAGTGCCGTTAGAGTGCACATTGTGGAACTGGGCTTAAATCCAGAGCTGCACTAGGCTAGGGTGTGAGAAACTTTGCATTTCAGCCCCCCAAATGTGGCCTTGGTGCAAGGACTGGACCACTGAAAATGTTTGAAACACACTTTGCCCTCTAAACTGGCTACCTTCTGTAGAAACTGGAGCACGTTTCTTATTCTCTAGTCCCTGGATTAATCTGGGTTAGTTATACAACTAAATTCATAGTTTCTCTTTATCAACAATTTCTTTTTTCATGGTTTCAGTTACTTGTAGTCAACCATATTACTACTGCTGTAATAGTATACAATATGTATATTATTAAAATATCTAGTAGAAAATTCCAGAAATAAAGTAGTTCATAAGTTGTAGATAACTTTTATTATAATATTGTGATGGCTGGTTTTAATGTCAGCTTGCCACACATTAGAACCACCTAAGTAGGAAGCCTCAACTGAAAGTTGTCCCGATTCCCTTAATTGATGTTAGAGGGCCCAGACCACAGTGATTGGTGCCACTCCTGGGCAGGTGGTCCTTGCTTGGATAAAAAAGCAAGATGAGCAAGCCATGGGGAGAAACTAGCCTGTAAGTTCCTGCCGACAGGTTCCTGCTGACAGGTTCCTGCCGACAGATTCCTGCTTGCATTCCTTCCCTGACTTCCTTCAGTGATGGACTGTGGTGGGGAAGTGTAAATCAAACAAACTCTTTCCTTCCCAAGCTGCTTTTGATCACAGTGTTTTATCACAGCAACAGAAAACACCAGGACGCATATATTGTAATTGTCTTATTTTGTTGTTGCATTTGTTAACCTCTCACTCTGCCTAATTTTTAAAGTAAACTTTTTCATAGGCATGCACACATACAGGGAAGCAAAGGAAGCCCCCAGTAAGTGAAGTAGGGAGTGGATGTGTACTTTGACATGGGACTGGTCATGCTGATCCCCCTTCCCCATACTGACCTAATAAATGTATGTCTATGTATCTGTCCTTTCTACCTTCCCCCACGGCCCCTAACCAGAGTTCCAGGACCCAAGCCATGAAGGACACGACATACATATAAGAAAATTCAGGATATGGAAAGATTTTGTTATTATCTAAGGTTCAAGCCTCCCCAAAGAGTCTTGGAACATACCCCTCAGCAAGGATAAAGGGCTTGAGTCTCTCAACAAAACGGAAAATAAGACCTGACTTTGGCCACAACCAGCTCAGCCTAGTCGGGGAGAAAGTGGAAAATAAACTCAGCAAATGCTTCAGGGTCTCAACGATACAGGTGATATGTAGAGAGGATGTAGGGGAGACAAATTCCTAGGGAAATGTCTTGGCCATCTTACAAACCACATAAAGGCACATAGCCCAGCTTCTACCCAGCCGAGTGAGCTGGAGCCCAGCCCGGAGCTTCTCTAAGCCCCAATGTCCTCATGTATAAAGTGGGTGTAAATCCTTCCTGGGGGCTGGAAAGATGGCTCTGCAGTCAAGAGCCCTGGCTGCTCTTCCAGAGGACCCAGGTTCAATTCCCAGCGCCCACATGGCAGCTCACAAGTGTCTGGAATTCAAGTTCCAGTGGATCTGACTCCCTCACAAAGACATGCAGACCATCAATGCACATAAAAATAAAAGAAAATTAAAATCCTTTCTGAGGCTCTAATCATGAAATATGGGAAATCAAAGATTTATGCCTAACACCTCTATTTCCCAAGCAGCTCACCTATCACCAAGTGCATGCTGATTCTACCTCCTACATTTTGTGTTCATCGTGTTTCTGTCTCTTCTACCTCCATTTAAAACAAGCCATTGTCATATTTTGCATGAACTTTATGACATCCTCCTAACTATATTCTGTGTAGTCTCTGTCTTACACATTCCCAGCGTTTTCTCTAGCCAGGTCATTTTCTCAAACCACAAATATGATCATAATCTTTACTACATAAGACCGCCTAATGGTTTCTGTCAAGAACACACACACACACAGAGAGACAGAGACAGAGACAGAGAAAGACAGAGAGGGGGAGGACATTATCCTCGACGGTCCTGCCTCCTTCTGCCCTATACTACTTGCTCTCCACTGCTACTCTACATCCTTCCTGACATGGTTTCAGTCTCTTTCATCTGTAGGCTGCTCCCGGATGCAGTGCTCTTGAACACAATGCTCTCTCTGCCTAAAGAGCTCTTTTCTTCTCACCTCAGTTTGGGTGCCCCTCCCTCAGAGAAGCCATTCCTAGAAGCTACCTGGTCCATGTGACACCCCTCAAGATATGACTCCTTCCTCAACAACGGACAATGTCTATTTAAATGCTCACTTCATATGTGTACATCATGAGCTTCATAAGGATGCTTTAATCAGCAAAGGACAGTTTATAAGACAGCGGTCCCATAAGATTATATGGCCTAATGTGTCCTGGTGATGTACTGTCATCTTGGTTTGTATAAGTAATTGCACTCTACAAGGTTTCCATAACAACCAATCCTCCTAATGATATGCTACTCATCCTGTCATTAGTCCTTAGCATCACAGGGTTGTGTTAGTGTGGCCTGGGAACTCCTGCCTGTCTCCTCCTCACCATGGCCTCCCAGGTAGCTAAAGACCTGTCCATTTGAATTCAGTGCTAGATACATGAAACATAACGCGGTGATTAACAGTGAAGAGAGACTCAGGGAAGACTGGTTTTATGAATAAATGATGGCACACAGTATGTTTGCAAAAATTGGAAGTCCTGTTTCACCTACCTAGTTCTTATAGTTGAAAGTTCAATTTTTTTTTTTTTTGCATTTTGTGTCTATTTTAATGAAATATAATTTGTCAGTCACTAACAGTACCAATCCTAAGACAGCCCCCTGTACTAGAGATGGTCGGCAGAGGGCCCCACAGGAGTGATAATTGAAGTCAGGTCGGGGGAAAGCTGTTGGGAGACCTTAGGTCCTATCCCCTGATCTCCATATGCCGCCCAGAGAGCATGCCCAGCAGGCTGCAGGATGCGGTGGCACTCTAGCCTACCACATCCCCAAACTGCCTGATCTGGCTTCAGGAAATGTGTTCATAGACAGACAAGCACCACCCCCATGGATTACTCTGATGCAAATCTACCGCTCCATCCTGGAATTGTCGTTTTCAAGCTCGAAGGATTTGTAATCAAGAGCTCACCGTTTGGAAGGATCGTGCAAGAGTGTTAGGGGAGAGCTGCTTTCTGAGGGGGCTGCTTTGTGCTTGCCAGTCAGTAGTTTTATTTCCATTTTCATTTTCAGAGCATCTGCCCCCCAGCAACAGCCTGTGGTTTGGAATTCATGGCTCTGCTGTGTGTTTACCCATGGTGCTTGCTTGTAATTGACAAATTTAAATTCTGGTCATATTTCATTTATTACCCAGACCCAGGGAAAAATCCTGGGCGGAAACCTAATTACAGCGGAAGTGCCACAAGGTAATTGCTGAGAAAGAAGTCGTGCAGTGCAGGGCTAAATATTTCATCTACCCATAAAATGATTACCCTGACAAGATTCTGAAAAATAATAAAATCTGTTTAATAAAACAGAAGCAAAATACCAGTGTTTTTACACACAAAGTATTAAAACATCCTTCATTTTGGACAGATCCTAAGTCATCTGATTTTTATTCAGATGATGATCCACAGCTGATCCCCTCCCAAGGTCCTTCCTACACATGGCTGTCTTGAAGTTTGCAGGGCTGGCACAGCTTCTAGAAGAACTCTGAGTCTGCTTTCTGTTGCTCAGTGAACACTTTTGTGGAATGATGGGGATACCCTTAGTTTGGGGTTGCTGTGTGTGGATGGCTCCAATTCATTACTTCTGCCCAGCCACACCTTTCCTTAGAGGTCTCAGAAGACATCCATGTGTAGCTTCTACTGCCAAAGCCCAGCCTCGAATCCTGCAGAATACCAGGGGGCAACACTCATTTAAATTTCTCTGACCTTCTAGGGCACTGCGATGGCCAGGGCCTGTCTATTCATCCAGCTGCTAAATAAAGACACTTACTATGTGCCAAGAGTTGTGCTAGGCAAAAGGCAGGGGATGTCAGCAAGACAGTGCTCTCCCTTGAAGTGTTACAAGAAAAGAGACAAGCTCGAAACCCAACAACAAACACACAGACATAGAGAGGGGAACATTCCCCAAATACCAGCAAGTGTTGAGTGGGGGCAAAGAAGGGGCTTCGGTGCAGGATGGGGGGATCTGAGAAGGTGGCTGGCATGCTCCCTAAAACACAATAAGGAGCCCATCTGCAAGGGTCAGAAAGAAACAGCTGTGGCACAATTGTTGGCAGCATGTATCGGGACTGAAAGAGGGGAAAAGGGAGAGTGGAACTCTGCGGATCAGTGTGAGGAAGGAGATGTTTGTGCCAAATGCTAGAGAGAATCGCTGGAGTCCTCAGAGGAGGGGAAGGGCATGATCCAGTTTACACTTTCAACAGCTTATTCCAGTGGATTCCAGCTGGCAAGAGTAGCTGTGGGGTGCCAGGAAGGGCACTCTTGCAAGGATCAGGGGTAGGAAAGAAGTTGTCCTGCATCAGGGCATGACAGCAGAGACAGAAAGAGGAAGAGCTTTGCATGCAAAAAATGCACATCTAAAAGCATGTATTTTATAAACCATGTCTTAGACATTAGCTCTAGACATTCCATTAAGATGGTAAACAAAACTAGAGAGCAGTAACAAAAGGGTCAGGAAATGGAAGGCATGAACTACATTGGAAAGATGTTGAGAGTGTGCTCTCATTTCTTCTTCCCACATCAGTGATCAAAGCAGACAGCAGGAGTCTAGTTCCATCTGAGCTGGGGGAGGTGTTCTACTCAAACACTTCCCTCTCTACTTATGTGGATCTTATTTAGATCTGAAATTACATAAGTATCTGAAGAGACAATGTTCCCGAATGTAGTAAGTTAGGTTGTGGCCATGCTTTTGCGTCTTGCAGAAGATACCCAGTGAAGCTGTAAGCCAGCCTTCCTTCAGGTGTAGTAGGCACACAGACCACCTAGATTACACTAGAGATGGGGGTGGAGGTGGGAGGGGATTGAACTTGGAGATTCAGAGGTCCTCTCCTTAGATTTGCCAAGTCAGTCTTCGAGGGAGATCCCTGAATCGGCCTTTTTAGACACCCATTGAGTCGCGGTGGTACAGTGTCAGGTTTGAGGAATTCTGCCTGAATATGGCTGATTCACCATGTTGAGCAATGATCAGAAGTACTTAAAATAGAGAGAAGGCGCTTTGGGTTAAATTACAACCAAATAAATACAAAGAAGTCGGACTTAAATCCTGTAATGATAAGTGTTAGCAATCCTTGCCAATGTGCTTCCGGATATTCTTCCAAATCTGCTCTTATACACATAGCATTTTTCATAACAAAAGATGAGCACACTTAGATTCTGGTGTAATTGACTTCATTCACCTAATAAATCCTTTCATAAAGATGCTCATTTCTCACTCCATGGACAGCTGATGAGAATGCAAGGGGGTAGGGAAGCACAGTGCCCAGAGGGAGGTGACATTAGATCAGGATCTATGCCTTTAATAAACAGAGGAAGTATTGTTATGGGATGGATGGCTGACATAATAGAATTAGAAACATATTTTATTTGGGGACAGAGACAAGCATCCTGATTGGTGGATTTCTGGAAATAAACACAATTTGTGTCATGAATATGCCTTGCTAGATGAAGGGATATCTAAGGAGCCAAGCACTGAGAGTTTTCAAACAAGAAGACATGGGAAGAAACTGTTGAAAATGCTGCCTTGTTGAACAGCATCCGCTTTCTCTGACACCTAGCCCTGCGCTTGCTTCACAGGGAGGCTGAGGAGGAAGGGAGGAGAGCCCAATTCTGACGCAGTAAGTGTATCTGTGCTGGTATTTTGAGCAGCGCATTGGAAGGCTTCAGCTTTCTCTTGGCTTCTGTACCCACTGACTCTGCAAGGATTCACACTGCTGTGTTCACAGCTGAAGTGTTTGGGATAGGGATGTGCCAGCTTTAGCAAACAGAAGTGCAGGGGTCCCCGTTAGATTTGAATCTCAGATAAATCACAAGTTTTCAGTCTAAGTGTGTCATACAAGACACTCAGGACCTTTGTGATAAAAATTTTCTGTTGTTCCTGTAAAATTCCAATGTAGCTGAATAACCTGTATTTTATCTGGCAGCCTTATCTGGGTAGCTCCCTGTCTCAGGGAGAGAGATGTTGGGATACAACTGTAACTGCTTACTTGGAGGTAAGTAAGGAGCAATGGAGATTCCCATTACTAACATCTTTCTGCATTTCAGAAGGTATTTCCATGGGCAAAAAAACAAATGGCTGCCTGACGCCAGCTCCTGGAAGATGGCAGTAACTCTAACTTTCACTTTCTATCCCAGCAGCCAAAGTCTTCCAATTGCTTCTTGCTTCCATGGTGTAGTTGGCCATGGGAAAGCCCAGGTCATCTGGACACAAAGAAAATTTTCATACTTCTGACTTTGCCATACTGGTCATGCCTTTCAGATAATGTGGGCTCGGGGCTGCTACCTCCCAAATTCATGTTCCCAGGGAGGGTACATAGCCGTGTTCAGAAGGGAGTTACGAATCCCAAGAGTATCAGTCCTCAGACACAGTGACTAGCACTTCTAATCGACAATGAGCTGATAGAGGAGAGAAACAGAAGCCCTGAGATCCAGCAAAAGTCAGGTAATTTACCCAATTGGTTTTCCTGGAAACTAAGACTTTCTGTCAGGATTTTGCAATAAAACTAACTGAGGGACTCACACTCAGCTCCATAAAAGGCTTAATCACCTTGTTCAGCAACAGCTTTCTTCTTTCTAGGGAATTTACCATCTTTTAAATCTCCTATATTTGATTAACATTAGAATCAACAATGGCTACCAAGTTAATAAGGACAATAGATTTTTTTTTTTTTTTGGCGGCGGCGGCGGGGGGCGGGGAGGGGGGATGTCTCAACAATAAGATTCCCAAGCTGTAAGTAGCAGATCATGCTTTTATGGTTTTATTTTCTTGGGGGAAAATTCCACAAAGACAGAATACATAGCTGTGTAAGGAGGGAGCACACTACAATAAGTTGTCTTTGTCTCCTAAGGCAGCAGCTTGCCATAGTTGACCTTTCAGAGTTCTTCATCTGTCTATCCTCTTACGATGATTATTTAAAAGAACTATGAAGTCATTTCTTTGTGAATAACAAATGCTGTGCTGCTGCAAATGACAGTCACTCCAGTCTATCTGTAAGAGGGATTCAGAGCCGGTGTGTAGGTGGGCGGCTTACAGAGGTTACCAAAACTTCTGGTAGTCCGGTAAGAGGCATTTGAAGCACAGGAAGTGAGGCAATGGCAGTTACTGAAAACCCTAGACGGATTCTGAAATAGGTTCAGTGTGCTCAGAACCCCACATCCCACCCAGTCGCAGCCCTCCTCACCACTTGATTTACAGGATTTTCCAATTCCAATGCTGTCTCCGCACACCTACTTAAACAATAGTTCTTCTTAAATAAACCCCCCACCTTTTCTTCCTGCTATTATCTGCAGGGAATTTCCAAAATACCTATTCAACCACGAAGCTCTGAGGTGAAGTTTCCTCCTCAAAGTAAAGGGGGTGGGGGTGGGGATGGGGACAGACGGTAAGCTCTTCTTGTAAGTCAGTTTTATTCTGAAGCTGTGTCCTTCCTGTTCTTTTGATGCTAAGTTATCCGTGCTTTTGTAACACACTGGTGCTAGTTCTATTTACTTTGTATTTTTGATGTCCTTGATTCAGAAAACGAATGTCACTCACTCTGTGCTGGCCACCCCACATTTGTATGCCTGTGTGTCCATTATTACGTGTGTATTTAAGTTCAATGGTCAATTAAAACTAAAAGTCCAGGGAGGCAGGCTGGGCTCACTTACCATCCCTGGTGGGTGGGTCTATTGGTGTGCCAGGCAGTCCTAACAAGACACCACTGTTGAGTGTCTTGAGCAGCAGAAACAGCCCTTGGAGTTCCCGAGGCTGGAAAGTCCAGGCAAAGGGATGCAAAGCTTTGGCCTCCTTCCTGCTGTGTCCTCAAATGATCTTTACTCTGTGTGTGTGAACATTCCTGGGTTCCTCTCTGTACAAGGTACTGTTAAGAGGTGATGGGGTCCAATCTTAACACCTCTGTTTTAAGGCACAAACATATCTTTAAAGTCACTCCAAATAGAGTCACGTTCTGAAGTGCTGGGGGCTATCATTCCAACACAGGGATTTGAGAGGGATAAAGTCTAGCCCAGCAGGTGGTAATGTGGCCTAGGAGGCAGCCATAACGGTGCAGAGAAAATAACAGAAGGACCAAATCCACAGACACATGATAAATTCTGTGGGTCTGCTGTTTCCTGGCTATGGACCCTTGAGCAGGGCAGGAATTCAGCTATGTGAGAATAAGCTGCTCTTTCTATGTAACTGGGATAATAGCTGCTTCAGAGCTGTCAGAGTTAAGCTCCCAACACAACACATGACACACAGTGAGCTCAAAGAACATCCATTGTCAATTCTTTAGTGTCTACTTACATTCTCCTAACTCAGAGTACCAAACAGAAAGAAGGCATCAAGTGGTTATGTTAAAAATATTAAGTGAGGGGCATCTTGGCACAGGAAACTGTGTGAAACCACAGCACTGAGGAGGGCTGATTCGGGAAGGCTGTCTCTAGGAATCTGAAAGTTTATATCTAGCACACGGAGGATTAGGAAGCCTTAGAAAGGGAAGGATTGTTAGAGAGCAGCCAACCTGGGATCCCCAAATGCAAGGACAAATCTCACTAGTGATATGAAGGATGCTTGTATATGGGACACATAGGCATCAAACATGTGCTCATGGTGAGTGGCTCCTCTTGCAATTCTTTCCATCTTTCTGATTCCAGTCAGATGGAAGTCTGTTTGTGCTACTTTCCTGACCAATGGGAACCCATTTAAACAAAAACCAGGCTCTGAAGAGGCAAGCTCACATAATGTAAAATACTGTCGCATTTTCGTTGCCTTTCCTCATCTAATGAACTCAGCCTTAGACACATTCTACATTGTTAAACTGAAGGTAAACACAATTTAAAATGACCAACAGAGTGTGCTGTGGCTTGTCAGGGAGGCACTGATTCAATAAGGCTCACCTGTAGTGTGTGAGCGGCCTGGGGAGAACAGAGTGTTGTCTGGCACCCGGTGCTGGAGACCTAAGGTCTCAGCAGGTCTAGGATAATAACCCACAACACCAGGTCAAATGCTTGGGCCAGTTCCTAAACTTGTAGTGGCAGGGATTCCTCTTGGAAGCAAGCAAAGATGGCTTGAATCCCAGCTTTTCCACTTGGCAAGAAACCACCGTATCTGTCAGCTCTTCTGTATCCTACTCATCAGAAAAATTTATAAGAATGACACCAGCAAGCCGGACAGTGGTGGCAAATGCCTTTAATCTCAGCAGAGGCAGGAGAATCTCTGTGAGTTCAAAGCCAGAGTGGTCTACAAAGTGAGTTCCAGGACAGTCAGGGCTACACAGAGAAACCATCTTTCAGGAAAACAAAAACAAAAACAAAAACAAAAACAAAAAAAAACCAAAACAAAACAAAAAAACAAAACAAAAAAAAAAAAAAAAAAAAAGGAAAAAAGCAAACTGTTATGAATGGGACAGTTACCACTCACCAAACACCTCTGATGAATTATTTCAGCCCTCAAAATATTATTCCAAGATAGTTTTTATTGCTCTATAAGATGGAGGAGCGGGTTTGGTCTCAGAATGGTTACATGTTTATCTGTATCTATGCAACTGAAGGAGTGGTAAAGTCCGCTTCAAAGCCAAACCGTCAGTCTAGAGTCCGCCCCTAGCTCCAGCACTGCACTGTGGAAAGAGAATACAGGTAAGTCGGCACCTAGGAAGCAGAAAATGCCAAGGAGGCCTTGTTGGTCCTCTTAGGAGGAGTCACTTGCAGCTTAGAATCCAGGATCTTCCGTTGAGTTGCTTATTTAAGACTACAATTCCCAGAATGCCATAGGTGCAAGAAGCTACCCAATCGGAATGCTATAGGCAGAGACGCTAGCCAATCATGTAGGCAGAGACGCTGGCCAATCAGGAAGCCTGTCCTGGTTTTCCCCGCCATCTCTCCACACCTTCTCCACACCTAGCGTTGAGTTGGCTGGCTGTTGAGGGTCTCTCCGCACTGGGTCCGCCGAAGGTGACGAGGCTTTTATTTGTGGTGACCAGTTGGAAAGGTGAGAGTTATTTGAAGCCATTCAGTCACCAGGCTAACTTCCGGGCTGCGGGGTGGGCGGAGAACCCGGAGGGTGGATGAGGGCTGTGGAAACTTCCAGGCTGCCTTAGACCTGCCCTCGGCGCTGAGCAGGGGTTAGGCGGGGGGAACGCGGTGACCCCCGGAGAGGAGCGGTCCTCGGGGGGTGTGGGTGGGGCTCAGGAGGAAGGCTTCTGAGCAGAACCAGCCCAGGGTTGAGGCAGGGTTGAGGGCTGGGACGGGCCCTGGGGGCAAGGGCGTTAGTGACGTCATGCCCCCCATGCTCGCCGTGTTGGCCTTGACGCTGTCTAGTCCTCAGGCACGGATCCTCTGTGCCCAGTTAAGCGTCATTTGAATAACGGTAAAGCTGAGCTGCCGCCAGCCCCGTGGGATTCGGGCGCCCTAAGCCCCTCTGCCCACTGAGTGGGGCTCAGGACACTCCTATTAGTTTCATGTTCAGGTTTTTTCATTATTCATTAAGTTTTACACTTTTTAAAACCGTGTTTCTTTTCCCCCCCTCAAACCCGAATCCTGGTTTTGGCATGTCCAAGTGAGATTGTTATTGGCATTCTTGTTTTAATATTCAGGGGCTTAGAGGTGGGTGCAAAGTGTGTTCTATTACGTCTGGAAAAGAGTTTTTCCAGCTGCTGTAAAGGGAGTGAGGGAAAAATAGGATAAATGACTGGAATTCAGGAAAAGTCCAAAGACAAGGTCTAACTTGGAGGTTAGTTTAATTATCCTGCACAAACAATGCTGAGGTGTAACTACCCAACTTTTACGTGGCAGGCGTTGCCTGGGCTAATTGTGGTTTATTTTTCCAAGTCGTTTTGCCAGGTTTGACTAAAAGGTTAGTATCTAGTGAGCCATCTCACTGTCCACAGTCCTGGTTAGACATATTTACTGTACTGTATATAGCACAACATGGCGGTTTATACATTTCAGACAACCAAGCACTTATCCTTGTCAATAAATAATAAATATTTTAGTTTTAAAGAAATTACAAGTGGGCACTGTCATTCAAGAGTAAGAGACAATGAATAAACATAAAATTAGGAAATCTACACAATTGCTAAATTGTAAGGTAGTTTAGAAATGTTGAGGATTTCTGTAGAGGGGACTTATTTCTATTGTAAGGGCCCCATCTTGTGGATGTGGTTTGATAAAGAAGAAACTTCACCCTAAGAAGTCTATATGCAATTGTTTTCAAGTGCAATTCCATTTGAAACCCGGAAAAACAAAAAGTTGATGCTTCCCCAGCTTATAACCGGCTTAACCATTTAGAAAAGACAATGATTTTGGTTCTAAAGTAACTATTTTTCTTTTATAAATTACCTACCTTATTTTTAAAAATAATTTTTATAATTTTATTTTCAACTGTGTGTGTGTGTGTGTGTGTGTGTGTGTGTGTGTGTGTGTGTGTGTGCCATTTGTGCATGGGTGTCTGAAGAGGCCAGAAGAGGACATTGGATCCTCTGGAGCTAGAGTTATAGGCAGTTGTGGGAGACCAATGCCCACTGTGAGTGTTGGGAACTGAATTTAGGTCGAAGGAGCTCTAAGTGCTCTTGACTGCCCAGTCATCTCACCAGCCCCCCTCCCCACATGTAAATAGCTCTGACCTGTACATTGTTTCTGTTTCAGATGTTTAAGAATAATCATCACGACCACAAGCAAAAAGTGGAAGCCATGATTAAGAACATTAATACAATTTCTTTGGAGATGAAGAAGATGAAAGGTGAGGATAGAGTCAACAACATGTTTTCACGTCACTGCTATAAAAGACACGTGAGAGCCAATGTGTGTTTCAGCTAGGGTAGTGTTCCCACTGCTTATAATTGTCCTGTTAAGAAGTGTCTACAGTATAATCTGAACTGTATTTTTGAAGGTACTAGGCCTGAATTCCTATTTCTGATACCAATAAGTTATCTAATCTTTCTAAATTTACATACCTTTCCTTAAACACCATTACATGACTATATTCCATTCTACAAAATTCAGTGTCTTTATCCATGAATCCCTACTAAGCACTACTATGCCAGATCAAGAATTAAAAGTTAGTTCTGTAAGTGAAGTGGTTTTCATTTTAAGTATATTCTTAGTGTAATAATAGATCTTAAAGGTCATGATGTTTAGTCAGTCATAGATATGGTCTCTTATTTTCTCCTAGCCATATACAATTTCTGTGATTATTTCTAGGGTACGCTCTCCTTGAGCCAGCATGCTGGAGAATTCTCTCATCAATTAACCCATTTCATTTTAGATAGTTCCTCAGGGATTAGCTGAAGTCTGTACCTCTACTCTCTTCATCTGATATTTGTAGATACTGTCTGTGTCACTTCTGAGACTGCCGCTGCAAGTAAATAATACCGACCTTATGTGATGCACACCACGAGGAGAGAATCCAAAGTGAGGGCAGCCCTGAAATTAATTCATCAGGAGCCAGCTTCTTTCCATCTTTCTGCTGTGCTGTGTATACTGCTACTAATCATCATTACACCCGAGGTGGCCGCACACAGACACTATTTCTGCCTCTTATACTTTTTATAAGCCTTTATCCATATAGCTCCAGCAGTTCTCCATTCTTTATAAAAATATGAAGGCCATGTAGCAATGATAGATGTCTTGCTCAGCTTGCACAAGGCTCTGAGTTCAATCTCTAGTACTGCAAAATAAAGAAATACTTTGGGAGAAAGGAGACTTGTAATAAGGGAATAGCCAAGTTCTGAATAGGGAGAAAAGCAATTTACTAACTAACATGATTTGAGGTGTCACGTTCCTGATGAAAAATGAGAAAAATAAAGCAAGTATAGTTAGGAGCAAGCCTGCCCCCCAAAAAAGTGGGATGATGTACCTACAAAATTCAGCTGTGAAGAGGACCTATAATAGTAAAACTGAAGGTTAAATAGTTGAGTTAGTAAAAGTATGTATATACACACACACACACACACACATATATATATTTCTTCAAGTATATTTGGAGGGGTGGGGAGTCAGTAAAAGAACGTTGTCTTTAGGAGCAATTGGCAGAAATCGAAAGAAAATCATGTCTTTTGAGATACAGAGAGAAATACTAACATACTCACACCCACCCTGACTTAGTCTGCTTTCTATTGTTGTGATTAAACATCACGACCAAAAGCAACTTGGAAAGAGTTTATTCCACCTTACAGCTTATAGCCTATCATGAAGGGAAGTCAGGACAGGAACTCAAGCAGAGGCCACAGAGAAATGTGGCTCACTGTGATTCTCTTGGCTTGCTCGTTTGCTTTCTAGACACCAGCCCAGGGATGGCACTGCCTACATCCACATCCTATCAACCAGGAAAATGCCCCCAAAGCCCGTGTCCAGGCCAGTCTGATCTAAGCACTTCCTCAATTGAAATCCCCTCTTCCTAGATACGACTGGTTTGTGTCAAGTTAACAAAGACCAATCAGCCACCACCAAAGGAGGGCAAACCACCACACACACATAAAACCAAAGAAAATGAGATTCAAGCAAAGTTGAAACCAGATGCCTGTTTTAGTAATGTCTTATGGGTGGCTCCTATTCTTTGCATTGTGTGTATATGTGAGTTAGCTAAGTTTAAGATATGTTTACACAACGTTGCAGTGTAGGAAGACATTTGAATAGATGGGTGGAGGGCCTTTCTAGTATACCCATGGTTTTCAGTCAGAATGGGTCACACCTCAGTAGCAGCTTGATCATAAATATTGGAAGAACGTCATTAGAAATTAGGACTAGCTAGCTCCTTACAGCAGTAACAGTTGTTATGACACCAGTGGCATTCTGTCTTCTCCCTTACACAGAACTCTCCCATATCCTGCTGTGTGACCTCAATCTCCATTTTGGTCAGCCCAAGAAGACTGAGGACCCCAAGGAAGCAGAAACAAGCCACCCATTTGAAGAGCCTGAGATACCAGATGTAGCCCTTGCCTCTATCAGTTTATCTGACTGAATTTTTTTTGTGTTTGTTTTAAATTTCTGGTTTTGTTGACTTAAAAATCTGTAAGAACTAAGTTTATTAGTATAACTTAAAACAATATAAAATTATAAATGAGCATAGCATCTGCTTGAAAGCTGTTTTTGTTGTTGTTTTTGTTTTATTTTTATTTTTTAATGTCTCAAAGGGAAACTGATTCCATTAATGCTAGAAGTCTGATGTCGGAAATTGACCTATCTGTGTTTGACGTGCTAGCCTTGTTCTCTGTGCTGTAGACAGGCTTCCTCCAAGTGCAGGGTAGAAGATGGTAGTAGCATAGCAGCAGACAGCTTGCCTTTGGGGGCCCTGAAAAGAACTGGTTTTCTGTTCAGAGGGGTCCCTGAATAGCTTAACTTTTGTTAAGATGTTAATCTGTGAGCAGAGAGTTGAGCAATGGTGATAGGTCCAGCTGGGGTCGTAAGGCCCATGGCTCAGATAGGTAAGACTGGCAGAAGACTAGAATTGGAAGTACCCAAAGAAAAACACGTTGTGCTCCTCCTGAAAACGTGAGACTCCAGTGACTGTAGTCCCAGGAGTGTAACCCTTACCCTAAGAGACTCAAATACATTTCTGTCATGTCATCAACTGTTACTTTTCTTGTTTCTGTGAGCAAACACCTGGTAAAGAAGCGGCTTAAGGGCGGAAGGGTTGGTTTGGACTTAAACTTTGAGAGAGATGGTTGATCCTGACAGGGAGGAGAAAGTGGGCTGGGAGGCAGCTGGTCACACTGTATCCACCATTATGAAGCAGAAAGACAGATACTGTGCTCTGGGCACTCAGCCCACATTCAGGGTGGGTATTCCCTCCTCGGTTGAACCCCTCTGGAAGCCTCCTCACAGACACACCCTTAAGTGACCCTAAAATTCAGTGAAGTTTTGGTTGTGAGCCTAGCCTTCAGCACTCTGGAGGCAGAGGCAGATGGATCTCTATGAGTTCAAGGGCAGCCTGGTTTACAGAGTGAGATCTACAACAGGCATAGGTACCAAAACTACACAGAGAAACCCTGTCTTGATAAAATAAAACAAAAAAAAACAGTTAAGTTGACATATTTAATCATCACAGCTACCAATGCTTTGAGATCTACCATGTCCTTAAATTTCATCACCTTTAGATGGAGAAATACCTGCAGTTTCCTGCTGCTCTCTCCCCAGAACCTACTCAGTGTTTTACACAGTATGGGTGCTGTAAATTCCTGTTGGACACCTGCTGAGGAAATGTAATTAATACAGTTTTCAGCTTTAGCATTCCCAAGTTCTAGGTCCTAAGTTGAGAACTCCGGGCTTGTGAGGATGAGGTTTTATTATTTTTATTTATTAGAGCATTATTGTCATTTGTTAAGCATTTCTGCATTCTACTTATTCCTTAGCTTAGTGTATTAACCTGGTGACTTCTAAGGTTCCTTTAACTTATGAAAATAAAGGTATAGACTATTCCTTTCCACTTGAAAATTTTGTAGATCAGAGAAATCAAAACATTTGTCAATAAATGTCACACAGTGATGCTAGAAGTCCTGAAGGAATGAGATTAGAAGAACAAGGCATGTCAGTGTTCAGTGAATACTAGGTTATGGCTTGCTAAACATGAACAGAACTGCAAATTCTCCTCAGCCTACACTGATGTCTTGATAAAGCTTACAGTGGCAAGGGGAAATACTGTGAACTGAAAATTTATTTACTGACAGTACCTATTGAACATCAGAGCTCAGCCTAGCCTGCCTTAAACATGTTCAGATCATACACCTTTAGCCTGTGGTTGGGCAAAGTCACCTAACACAAATTCTGTTTTGTCTTAAAATACTCAAGATATTATTTAATTTATTGAATTTCCATACCCCCCCCAAAAGGAAAAACAAAACAAAACACTTGCAACCAAAAAACTTGCAACACTGTAAAGTACTGGTGGGTACCCTGGTGGTCACATGGCTGACCAAGACTTTCATATCACCTGTTGCTAGCTCAGGAAAAAGCAAAATTCACGTTGGCATACAGTTTGTACTTAACAAGCATCACCCCCATACCATATAGTTGAAAATGGTAAAGCAACATAAGCCAGAAAGCCAACTGTATGCTTCATTAAGTGTGATTTATAAATTGAAGGAGAGTTGAGGTGCTGCGAATGATTTATAAGTCAATCTGAGAAGGAAGAGACAGGAGTTTCACAGCACACTTGTGTTGATGACAGAAAAGCAGAGCTGAAGTTTGGATGGGTTTTTTCCAAAGGCCCCAGTGTTAGAGGCTTGCTCCTGAGCCAGGGCAACAGTCAGCAGTGGTGGGACCTTAGGAGGGAGAGCCCAGATGGAGTTAGGTCAGTAGGTGCATGCCCTTGAAGGAGATTACCAAATCTTCCTTTGCTTTTGCTTCCAGCCACCATTTCAGTGTCCTGTATCACATGTCCAAAGGAACGGGAACAAGTGACCATACTGAGCAAAAGTCAAACTTTCTAAGTGAAAGTCAACTAATACAAGTTTTATCTAGTAGGGAAGTGGGCTAGAAGTGTGTGTGTGTGTGTGTGTGTGTGCGCGCGCGCGCATGTGCAAAGCATTGCTCTATCGTCCCAGGAGATCTTCAACACTAGAGAATGCTTTTCAAGACTGGAGGGGTACACTGTGGATGTAGATACAGGAGGCTGTGGTAGAGAAGCAACAGCCAGCGTGTTTGGCAGCAAAGCTGCATCACTGAATCTAAAACCGTTTTCTTACAGAATTTGTAGCTTATATTTACTTTAAAACCAAAATATAACAGTATGGACCAAATAATAAAGTTGTTTTAAGGATCTGAAAGAGTAAAGCAAAAGATAACTTTAATTCCAGGAAGTTATCCCAACATGCATTTATCTCAAATAAAAAATACATGAAAATACTCCCTGCAAAACCAAATAAGAAAGAATGGGGTTATGTTTCTGGAGCCTCTTAAGTTATTGCTGCTCAGAAAGTTAATTTTAATTGTGTTAAGTTGTATAAAAAAAAAAAAAAGGTTGCCTTGGACTGACAAAGTTTCATTATAAAACATGTGAGATCACAAACAATCAGTTTCAGTACTTCTTAAACTTGCCCCACATTATTTCTGTAGTATGTAAAGTACTGTATTTTGAGATGGATTGTTCAAAATCTCATGTCTTGAGATGAAGTACTGCAATGCACTCTTAGGCTTCATATATGGGCATGATTACTTCTGCACTTTACAGACATCGAAGAAAATAAATAAATTATGGGATATTCAGCAATCTTCAAACTCTTTTTAAAGGAAAGGGCAAAACTCTGTGCCCGAATTGAGGGTTTGCTTTAGTCCTAAGTGTTTATCCACGTCCTAAGGCCGCTTGACCTTCCTGCATTGACAAGAGTCAGGAGACTGACTTGCTTGGCTAACTTGCTATGGACACCCCGCAGCGTATGTCAGCGTGCACTGGTATCTGGAGCCTCGGTTTTTTCCATCAATGAGCAACAGTGGCATTTTCCTGAAGTAGTCAATAATATCTGATACAGACAGAAAGTCCTGGAAAAGTCAAATAGGAAGATGAGTTATAACGTTGGAATGGACAATGCACATTTCATAATTATGTGGGTTTTTTTTTTTTTTTCAATTCGAATCAGTTTGGGAAAATTGTGGGAAAAATAAAATTTGTCAAGTACTTTAGAGATTTTCTCATAGTCAACAAATTTTAAGAGATAACAATGTTAGTTTGGGCCAGCAAGATGACTCAGTAGTTAGAGGCCTGACGACCTGTAGTCAATCCCCAGGAACCACATGGAGGGAGGAGAGAATTTAATGCCTACGAGTTGTCCTCTGATCTCCACACATGTGCCATGGTGCACACAAAAATACAAAGTTTTTTTTTTTTTTTTGTTTTTTTGATTAAAACCTTTTAACCTCTGTAGTGATTCACCCAAACTCTTAGGAGGTCTAAGGAATCAGGAGGTCAGATGGGGGTCATTTCTGTAAGTGAAGGTTTAGCATTTTACCATTCCTTCCCTCTCGCCTCCACACTCACAATGTGGGCTCAGTAGCCAAATCTTTGCGTCTATAACCTAGAGCACTCAGTGCAGTCGGTCCCACTCACCCCTCTAGATGTGACCAGAAGTTAAATTCTACCTAAACTGGATTGTGTAGTTGTTCCAAGACAAACTGTCCAGATACCTCCCTCTAAGGAAACATGTATTTTCATGTCAGACCAAGAGAAATCTTGGGAGGTGATATTCTGCCTTTGGTGATATTCTGCTTTGTTGACAGGGAACAGGTGGCCTAAATGAGCAAAATCATGTTCTTTATACTCAGCATTGTCATTGATTTAAAGTATTTGTATTAAAATTATTAGTGAATTGTTCTCATTCTGTTAATGTTTCATTCAGCTGGTTTTCTTTGTGTATGCAAAAGTAGCCTAATGGTTGTTTTCACATCAAAGAGTTGACTTGTCCAAACAGGAAAATTTCTTTGGTAATATGGCCATCTTCACAGAGCCAAATGTCTCAGTTAGCAGTAAATGCCCCAAGCATCCCAATAATCACTGTAGCAATAATTCCAGGTTTCTCTGCTTTCTTATATGGGATTTCAAATTAAATTTTTTGTTTTTTATTGATGTGTATATGTGTGCCTGCTTGTCTGTATGTGTACCATGTGCATGCAGGTACCCATGGAGGCCAGAAGAGGGCATCAGAGCCCCTGGAACTGGAGTTACAGTAGGTTGTGAGCCACCCAATGTGTATCCTGGGAATAGAAAGAAACCCCCCGCCCCCAGTCCTCTGCAAAAGTAGCAAGTACTCAATTTTTAAGCTATCTCCCCAGCCCCTCTGATGGTATTTTAAATAAAGTTTTATAGGCAAACCATAGTCTTACCTTGAAATTATATCAAAAGAAATCAAAATAGATGATACTGCCTTTGACACTTTATAAATGTATTTTTTTTTTTTTTTTGGTTTTTCGAGACAGGGTTTCTCTGTGTAGCTTTGCGCCTTTCCTGGAGCTCACTTGGTAGCCCAGGCTGGCCTCGAACTCACAGAGATCTGCCTGGCTCTGCCTCCCGAGTGCTGGGATTAAAGGCGTGCGCCGCCACCACCGCCCGGCTAATAAATGTATTTTTAATTAATTAATTAATTAATTAATTAATTAATTTTAAAAGTTACACTTCAGGACCAGAAACAGAGCTCTGTGTTAGCACCTGACTGATGTGTACAAGACCCCAGATTCAGTCCCAAGCACCACAGTGGGTTACGTCTATGATATTGGATTATTTAGAATGAAAATACAAGAAGACCCCTCTAGTGGAGTAAATAACTCTGAGTATTTGTCTTCTTTCCTTCAGTAAGTGGAGAGCTTCAGTAAAGTTGTTTAACAGTATCATTGTTATACTGCATGTGATTGCACAGCATTATTGCTATACACCATGTGTTTTAACTGCATCATTGCTATACAGCATGCAGTTTAACTGCATCATTGCTATACACCATGTGATTTAACTGCATGGTTGCTAGACAGCATGCAATTTAACTACATTGTTGCTATACACCATGTGTTTTAACTGCATGGTTGCTAGACAGCATGCAATTTAACTGCATAGTTGCTATATAGCATGTGATTTAACTGCATGGTTGCTATACAGCATAAATTTGGGGAAAGAGTGAAGCATGAAGTCCTTACCTCTTTTCCTCGAAGTCCAGTCCCCAACAAGTATACTTGACTTTCCTCCTGGTAACGGATCTGAATGTTGTAAACTTTGTCTTTGTACAACACCATGAGAACATATGGATTGTTTACTGTTTTCTTAGAACTATCTCTAACCAGGAAAGTGCCATCCTAGAAGAATAGGTGCTTGTTGTTAATGGGAGCAGTGAAAGTCAGTCCTTGTTGCTTGTAAGAGACAAGCCTCTAGGGGCCTACAAAGCCGTCACTTGTCAATTGACATTGAGTTTTCCCCACAGCTGGGAACCCCAGGTACCCTGGATCTTTTGATTATTAAGAAAGACAACTGAGATTGCATCTGAAGTCTTCCAAGTTAACATATTTGGAGCTTTTTGTTGTTGTTTGTTTTTGTTTGTGGAGACAGTGTTTCTCTGCGTAGCCCTGGCTGGCCTTGAACTCACAGAGATCTACCTGCCTCTGACTCCTGAGTGCTAGCATTAAAGGCATGTGTCACTACCACCTTGCTTTTGAAGCTTCTTAGTATAAATCTTTTTCAGTAATAAAAACAATTAGTAGGTGAGTAAAGAACCATAAGACATAAGGTGGCTCACTTACTATATACCTGTTCATATCTATTAATTGTCTAAACTTCCCTTTGTATATCTTTACTCAGAATACACTTTTTGCCTGTGAAGTGCACCCTCCTTTACTCTACACATTTGTTGTATTTAGTTTTCACCCATTTCTCACCTGAACAAAAGAGAATGTGGACTTCCTATATTCTTGTCAACCTTTTCCCCAATACTTTATAAAATGTGATTTGTTCTGTACTTTAAATTATCATACAAGAATTATTGCAATGTAATAAGACATGACAAAGATCTAATATTAAAATAGAGCTAATTAGTAAAACTAATGTAAATCACTCTCTCCTCTATGTACTTAATTAGAATGGGTTTTAAATAGCCATCAATATGCAATAACGATGTTCCTTTGTTCCTTTTATTCGTACTTAATTGACCCAGTCAGAACATATCTGCTAAAGAAACCTCTCTGGACCAGTGAGTCACAGGCTTGGCTTGAATTCAGAGTCACCTGGGGAGTCTGAAGATTCCTTCAGCCCACCTTGCATTGCCACTTATTAAAACAATCTCTCCAAAACTCACAAACCTGGATTAAAAAACAAACAAACAAAAACCTCAGATGACCAAATCTGCTGCTGAGACTGAAAATGGTTGCTGTAGCCTTTACAGTGTGAAAGATGAAGGGTTGTTCTCCATCTCTGATCAAGGGACTCAGGGCTAAGAGTCAGTACTGGACCTGGGTTAAGACTTTATAGCATTAAGATTTCTAGACATATCTAGAAGACTTTGAAGATATGCCTTCAACATGGGTCTTTCCCGTGAATTTGAATGGTGACAGAGTGTTAAAAGGAAGATGAACTAGTAAGATGTCTGAAATGCATGATTCCTTTGACCAAAAAGAGACACATTCATTAACGAAATGGCCTAATATTTGCCAACTGACATATAGTGATGGCTTGGAGGTAACAGTCTATGGATGCTAGTGGGTAGGATGGTAGTACTAATGGCTCTTAAAGGAACAGCACCTAGCAGCAGGAACAGAAGCTAAGCTCATACTTGAGTCCCAGTGCATATCTATACCCTTTTCCTTCTCCTCTAACATTTATAACTGCATAAAAATAAACTGTAGAATGATACCTGGTTTATCTTCCTAAGAGCAGCTTCTGCCTCTGGTCGGGTAATATATGAGGCGTACCACTCTTCATCTAGTGAAGTCTGCAAATAAATTTTAAAAAGCACTGTAAGTTCTGTAGTTACATAAGCAAAGTGAAAAAAATGAAAAGGAAAAAAAACCCCTAATATTTCCCATAAATCACCACCTCAAGTCTCTGGGCTTTGAAACATTTGTTTTCTTGACTTGAATCACTTAGATGGGGCTACATGGAAGGCATTTTGTGCAAACTGCTTCCTTATCATTTCACTGACTGCAAAAGGAAGGAGCCTCCCTTATATAATGGAAACTTTCATCTGGAAAGACAGAGATAGACGAACTTCTTCTGCTTATTATATAGTAGTAACATACTTAATGAAAAATTTGTTTTAATGGAGCAACAAGGAGACTTGCTTGTTCAAGGCTATAAACCTTATAGCCTTGAAATAGATAAAAAAAAAAAATGGGATTATTTTTCTCATTTCCTAATGCCCCTGGAAGACTGTGAAAGAACACTAAAGAAAACATTAGTTTTCATCTACATCTTCCCCTCAGTTTTTGCTTTATTTATTTTGGTGCTGTCAATCTAGGGAAGGGCTTCACCCAATGCTAGGCAAAGGTTTGACCACTGAGCTACACAGCTGTGCTCTTAATTAAGTGCAATAAACGAAACTAACAGAAGACACAAATACAGCAGAGGGGTTGATGAGTATTTCTTATGGTCCTTTGCTAGGGAGAATCCGGTCCCTTGGTTAGGGAGAAAGGCAAGAAATTAGAAACAGCTGTATTACCTCTTCATCCCCAGGAGATGGAGGCTGCGGCCTGTTTGGAACTGGCAAGGGTAAGTTTCTACCTTCATTTCTGAGAGGTGGTCTGTTGCTGAGACCTTTCAAAGCAAAATATTTTGGAAATTAATTTATTGTAGGTCATTGTTTTCTCATCTCATAGCACATCCATCACAGATGTTCCCATGGTAGTGGGGGCATTCATCTTTTCAAGGATATGAGGTTATAGGGAGCCTGCATGGGACTGACCTAGGCCCTCTGCATATGTTACAGTTGTGTAGGTTGGCCCTCTTGTGGGACTCCTAACAGCAGGAGCAGGGGCTGGCTCTGACTCTTTTACTGGTTTTTGGGACTCTCTTCCTCATGCTAGGTCTTCTAGCCTTAATACATGGGGAGATGCTTAGTCTTACTGCAACTTGATATGCTGTGTTTTGTTGATATCCATTGGAAACCTGTCCTTTCCTAAACAGAATTAGAGGAAGAATGGATTGGGGTGGGGTGGGGGGACAAAGGGACAAGGTGGGGGAGGAGCTGGGAGGAGAGGAGGGAGGGGAAACCAGCCAAGATGTAAAATAAATAAATTAATTAATTTTTAAAAAAGAATATGAGGTTGGACAAATAATTTCTTCCTCTTTCAAACCATGAGGGCTCTTTGGGCTGTGTTCCATACCATGCCAGTGGAACTTTGAGAAAAGACCTCGACATTTCAGTAAACCCCTAATCATGCATACAACATAGTGTGGGCTCATCTATAAAAACAGCCACATTGTTTGGCTATGGGCCTCAATAAGAACATGCAAAAAGCAGACCTTTCATAGATGCCTGCCATCACAGCACACGTGGACCAACAATGTGCGAGCACACATGGCAACAGTGAGGAGACATTATGCCCTCAGTGTCTTCACAGAGCAAGAGGGAAGGCCTGGAGAAGAGTGTTGTTTTAGAGCCACTGTTGGCTGTGGTTTTTCAGTTTTTTTTGATTTTGCAGTCCCCCAAGATGGAGAACTGTTGGACTAGAGGGTGCCATCAATTGCTCACTTGCTTTAAAAATCATCCCAGTGCAGTCCTGTCTCACAGACCTTTGCTAGAACTAGACCAATAGCATCAATGTCCGGTGGGAACTTGCTAGAAATGCAAAGTCTCGGGTGACACCCAGCCCTTCTGAATTAGATCCACTTTGACACGATTCCCAGGCATCTGTTCATACACTGAACATTGAGAACACTTACAGCAGACACTCAGTGGCAGCATCACTGGAAAAGGAAAGCCTCTGGACTCTCCCACTAAATCAGAAACTTTTGTTGTTTTTCTGAGGCATGAGCTCATGTAGCCCAGGGTGGCTGCAAACTTGCTCTTTAGCTTATTAAGATGGTCTTACACTTTATTTATTTATTTAGTCTTTGACTCTTAATCCACCTCCCATGGTGGAGATTACAAGTTTGAGCCACCATATCTGGTTTGATTCAGAATCTCTGGGGCTGGGTTCTTGTAATCTGTATTTTGAATATGCTTCCCAATTCACAACCTGAGAGCAGATTCATTGCTGAGACAAGGAAGTGAAGCACTGCTCTGAGTTCTTTATCAAACCATCAGGGACATAGCACTCGGTGGGAAGATGAGGGATTAAGGTTTGCCTGCTGGTGGAGAGGTGGAGAGAGAGATAGAGAGATAGAGATAGAGATAGAGATAGAGAGAGAGAGAGAGAGAGAGAGAGAGAGAGAGAGATTTTATGTAGTGTCTCATTCCAACAGCCCTTGGTACCTTGTAGACAATAAATTGTTAAATGAAATATACTTTTAGGGAAAAGCCTTCGCCTAAAGGCTTTGAGACACATTATACTGTAACCATATGGACATGTTGGTAGGCAGAGATCGTAAACATGTACAAACCTTGAGAGAAGTATGGAGGCAGGGAGGCACTCTGCTGGAAGCCAATGTTACTGTAGAAACAGAAAAAGAACAAGCTTTAAGCTGGTTTGGCATGATGGGACCTGACTGGGGAGCTGGGTTGAAGACTGTAGATGCTTCTTGCTTTGTTATTGCTGTCCACCACACCTCCCTGGCATCATGGAAGAGGGAAGGGGGAAACTTATTTGATGTACTTTACTGATGTCCCAAGATGGACAAAGTCTAACAAGTTTCACAAGCCAAAGGCAAACAACAATAAAAATAAAGCTCATAAACTAAATTTAAAAGTCACTTTTAAAATGGGGCTGTGGTTTGAGGTCTTTGAGTCTATAAAATGGCTAAGAAGGAAGACACACTAATCAGTGTGCATGCAAACAGTAAAACGCCTGGAGCTACTGGTCTACAGGGAGAGAGTGGGGAGAGTGGGGAGAAAGTGCTGGGTGCTGCTGCATCACATCTGAGATACATTTGCAAGGCTGGGATGGGAAAGGAAATGTGTGGAGGCCCTGGGATGCTATCTGTTCCCTCTATGCTATGATGCACTAACACCAGCCATTAGCCCACATAGTAAATGTCTGCTCTGCACACTTGATCTTCTTGGCAGTTTTCAAGAACAAAAGATGTAGTTAGAGCCATGTGTGAGATAATGCGCCCAATTGGACATAGCAGTAGAGAAAGCCAGCTGGAGGAATGAACAGAAAGAAGGCATGAAGACCTCGGGGCAAAGCGAAGGCTTAAGAATTTCCCCAGAGAGTTGGCAGAGGTGGATGGGTTGTGCTGGTGGTTCCATTTTCCACAGTATGTAGGGTGAGAAGTTGGACTTCTTTTGAGTATTAAAGGGTTGGTGGACCAGCAGGGCAGAGGCCCTGAAGAGCAGCTTGAGGCAGTCCATTGGCTTGCCTGTGAAGGGATGATCTAGGTCTTGTTTGGTTCTCCTGGCCATGCCTCTGTTTCTGCATGGTCTTATTATGCCTGAGAAATTCTAGTTTTAGAGAAAACAATCCTTTTGAGGACAGCTCATGAGCATGGGTGCTTGGCCCCTGTCATGTGCAGGGCACATTCTCTGTTTTGCCATCCAAGATGAAAGAGAGACTCCAAGAACTTCACTTAACTGTGTTTCTTAATGATGTTTGTTTGTTTGAAATTAGCAAGTGAAAACACCCACCGTCTTCTGACAACATGTCCATAGCTCGGGACAATCTTGAGACAAGTCAGCCTTCACTCCCCTCAAGCTCAGAAACTCTGAGAACAACTGGGCTTTCAGGTTGTCCTCCAAGCTCATTTCCCTTATGAGGAAAGACAGTTCTGCCCAATGGCTCATTTCTTTCTTGCTCAAACTACCCAGCATTTACCACAATGCTAAGCTGAACTGGTTAGTTGTAACTGTTAAATGTGACCCAGCCTAAGATCTCCTGGGAAGACAGTTTCAACTGAGGAATTATCTAGATCACATTGGCCTGTGGGTGGATCTGTGGGGAATTGTCTTGATGGTTACTTGGGGTAGGAGGATCCAGCCCACCGGAAGTACACTATTTCATGGGCTGGGACCTGGACTGTATATGAATGAAGAAAGCCAGCCAGGGAAAAAGCAGGCAGATAGCATGGATGCATTCATTTCTCCGTGCTCTGGCCTGTGGATATGATGTGACTAGCTTCTTGAGTTCCCGCCTCAGCTTTCCTGCAGTGTTGGACTAGAACCTTAGGTTGTAAAAGAAAACAAACCCTTTCTCTGCTATGTTGCTTTTTGTCAGAGAATTTGTCAAAGCGACAGACATGAAGCTAGAACACAAGCCCCAGACATTATGCTTAGTTAGAACTGAGTGACTCAGCCACCGACCTTTCTGAGAAGGCTCCCGGCCCGTGAGACAATGGGAATGTGTGCTTGGGGCTGGGCTTGGCAGATCTTGAAGGGAATGTGTTGGAGCTCATAGAAGGTAGTGATGGCTGGGGCAAAGGTCTTTGATGCACTGTGGGGGAAGAAGAGAAAAATGAATAGTTAGAATTCAAATCTGGGGACATTCAGAGTACCTCCCCAGCTTAAACCAAACCCAAACCCAAAACCAGGTGATACAGAGAGACAAAAATCCAAAAGTTCAGATATAATTAGCAAATGGTAGGAAGATAACCTACCTCATATTTTTTTCCTAGATAATTCACCACCTTAGAATGCACTTAAAATTGTTGTTCTCTATAGTAGATTTTTCATTTTACTTTTAAACTACTTAGTTGGCAGAAAATGTTAATGGGAAACTTGTGAATTTCAGAGATGATTTATAATTTTTATTTTGTCATTTGCAAGCCAAAATCACATGCTATTTTGTTTATCCACAGTTACTGATTCTGTACCCGTGTATGTAAGAGGGTATAAATATTAAAAACGTTTCTATCAAGACATGTATGCAATTTTCTGCACAGTTGGGTGTTCTGAACACATGAACCTAAGTTTCCCTTGGTAAACCAACCAAGTGATTCCATTTTACTACAGCCATGAGGTGTAGCAATTGATGTATGTCTGTTTATTTTGATTTGACATGTAGGTTTCCATACTCAGTAATTGTATTTAAATGGCTGATCAGAAAAAATAAGAGAATAGAAGTTTTAAGAAATGATAATAGATTATAAAAAAGATCTCTAAACATACCATCATCTTCATCCTGTAAGGGAAAAATAGTAAGAGATATTAACTTATCATAAAAGTAGCATCCATCAACACTAACCCTCTCTTTTGTGAGCTGTGGAGGTTTTCAAAGGAGAAGAGGCAGGTTGGAAACTTTTGTGTGAGACTTAGACTCTGCAGCATCTTCCTGACCCCTTCCTCCATTCCTGACCATCAGTCTCCTTGCTATTACCCTTGGGAATGAGACTGCCAAGAAGCCAGCTACCCAGGACCTCTCAGGGGGACGGGAGCAAAGCTATTCAGCCTGAGGAGCTCAGCAAAGATGTAGACACTGGTATTTAACAGACTCTTTGGAGGTCTTGCTCTCATTACCTGACTTCAGATGAGAGCAGGGCAGATGGAGTCCCTCCTCCCCAGACCCTACACTGGTAGCCTCTGTGCCAAGCATTTATTAAATGACATTTCACACTTACAGTCTCTCTTCTGTCTGGTCCCCGTCCATGCCTGAAATGAATTAGATCACAGAAGTGAGCATCAAGAGTTTCAAAGAGCCAGCCCCAGAAGATAATTTCAGTAAATTGCACAAGGAGAAATAAAACCCACTGAACCGTGGCCCAAGGGGAAGTTGCAAATGCCAGCAGAAATGCTGGGGAGAAGGAGAGAAGGGAAATTTGGCCACAGGATGCTCTGTTATCATTGCAAGCTGAGCTAGGCAAACCTTTGTTCTTCAGAGCTACTGTAGCAAATAATTACATAATTATACATATATATATGTTTAGTCAGCTTTTAGTAGCTATTAAATTTCACTGAGTAGATGTTTTTCCAAGCAAATAAAAACATTTTCAGTAATATTCTTCTTTGCTGAGGTTTTAAACCAGACACCACAGGGTCTGCCCTTCAAGTAATAAGAAAACAGTTGGCCAAGGTCCCTGTTCTGGGCTTTTCCAATAGGCCATTGGCACTGAAGAACAAGCCAGTCCAGCAGCTTTGACAATAGCTATCCAAGGGCCGCAGAGGCGTCTGCACTTCCTGGGAGGGGGGAAAAAGCTAGGAAAGAGAAGAACAATTTGTTGAATAGCTAATGCCAGATGTTTCTCCTATCATCCTTCAGTTCTTCCCTTTTGTTTGAAAGTTTTGATATTTTAGCAATTATGATTGTTTTTCCTATATTTTGGTTTTGTTAAATAATGCATTAAAATGTTATGGAAGTCAACGACAGAGGATTTTCCTGGCACACCATAGCCCTAGTCCTGACTAAATTCACTCAACAGCCAAGCCAGGGCGGTGGTTATGAATCTTGATTGATAGATGAGATAATGAACCTCACTGTTCCCTCCCCAAGTAGCCTGGCTGGCCCACAACAAACCCGGGTACACTGGTGTTGTTTGGTAAATAGACCATACATGATTTTATTAGAGCAGAGGTAAAGCTGCTAGAGCCAAGCTCGGTCTCCTGTGGTTGGGAAAGTGGTTGAGCAGTAAGAAGGAGACTAATGCTGGCCTAGAAACCCCCACCCAGTCCTTCTCTGCTCCCTCATGACAAAAAGCGACAAATACAGCACCCGTGCTGTTCAGGCTGCAGTCCGACAAAGGCAGAGAAAACCCAACAAAAATGAGACCCTGCTTCAGACAAGGTCTCCCACAGCAGCCACCCTGTAATCCCCACTAAGTACTTCTACTCGCTCCTCAGCTCGATTCCATTCTCTTCACAGACCTCTCTACTTTTCATCTAACCAGCAAGGGAAGGTGTCCTCGCCCTCCCTCCCAAGTACTGGGAGTTCAAAGGCCCTCTGCAGGCGGAGCAGGATGATTACTTTGGAACCGGTGGCTTCTTTGCTGTCAGGGGTCCGCTCCTTTCATTCCTTTCGTGTCTGTCCATGGCTGGTGGTAAAGGAGGCTTTTGTATCTTGGGTAAATGCTCCCCGAGAGTCCTGCTGAGTGTACAGAGAAAGGATTTATTTGTAAGAAACCACTTTAACTGGGCAGAGAGCTACAGGGGAACTCTGGGGCTTGATCCAATACAATAGAGGCTTACCTTCCCACAGGGGCTGAGGGCTGTAAGACATTAGAGAAGACATGTGAGGGTCCAGCACTCTCCAAAGAATAAGGACAAGACCAAAAAAATCAAAATGAAAACTAAAACGATAAACCAACCAGAAAAACAGCTTACCTTGTCAGAAAATGTTGGTTTCTTTCCTGGAAACAAGAGAGAGTAGAACATTCAACTGGGGACAAGTGTGAGGTTGAGAAACAGATTCTGATGAACACTATGTCTGGGTCTCTGGGGAAGACTGACTTCAAGCTGGGACTTCAGATCTTGAAGGATCTGTTGCAGAGCACCTGATCTTCTTGGCTTAAAAATACTGCCTGGATTGTCCAAGTCACAGAGCTGTGTACATGCTAACGGGATGTGGGGGTCTGTGCTCCTTTTCATCCTGTGACTTAGTGTAACTGAGCATCCAATGGATTGATGTCTTCTTGGGATTTTACTTTTCTTTCATTGCTTAAGCATCTGTTGTCCAGCTTATTTTGATTTTTGAAGTAAACCTGTGTTTCATGAAGGAGTAATTTTCCTCCAAACACTTGGTATTATGTAAAGAACTCTATTTGGTTTCTGAAAAAATTAATTAACTTGGGAACAAGGGCTTTAAGAGATTGTCCTGGTGTACCAGAAACCATTTGAATAGTGATGATGATGGTCATTGTGTTGATGGTTATGGTGGTGGTGGTCACGGTGGTGATGGTTATGTGGTGGTGGTCATGGTGGTGGTGGTCATGGTAGTGATGGTTATGTGGTGGTGGTTATGGTGGTGGTGGTCATGGTGGTGGTGGTCATGGTGGTGGTGGTCATGGTGGTGGTGGTAGTGATGATAGCAATGGTGGTCACAGTGGTGGTGGTCATGGTGGGGATGGTCATGGTGGTGGTGGTGGTGGTGGCAGTGACAGTGATTTTTGTTTGTTCACTTGTTTGATTTCTTTGAGAATAGATGGCAATGAGGCCAAGTATTTATACCCAAGGGCTCTTTAATGCCAAGTTATTCAAAACAACTTAGGTTATTGTATCTGAGACCCTGTGAGTTAGGTGGATCTTTTGTTTTTCTATGTGATAAAAACATTATTATTGAGGTTCTAACAGATCTAGAAGCAGGCCTGATAGTACCTGAGCATGTTGGATCTCAGTTTCCATGGCTGTGAAGTCAGTGTAGGTTTTCTGTGAGGGTCAGGGACAGGATAGATGGGTAGGTGCTGACAAATACTGGCTAGCTCCTCTCTCTTCCTACCCTCCCATACTTAGCACCCAAAGGTGCATGCTTATGCCGTCCACTTGGAATCACATATTCACAGCATCACATAAGGTCTGAGTTCATGGTGGACCCAGGGAGATATAAGAAAATTGTCTGCTTTGAATAACTCACTGGCCAAGGGAAGAGCATTCTCATGACACGCAAGAAGTTTAGGAAATATTTAGAGTTTGAGATTGAACACCTTCTTTAAAGGGGTACCCCAAAAGTAAATTAACATTCTTTGGTCAGAATAGATTTTCCTTGTTCAGAAAGTATTTGAGTCATAAGAAACAAACAAACAAACAAACCAAATAGCAATCTTTTAATATGCATATACTCTGGGCATGTTAGGAGTTTTATGGTCAGAGTCTAAGCATTAGCAGAAGTTTGTTCCTCTGCAACATCTGGACAAGGATGCAATTCCAAAGTTAAACCTGTATCATCAGGAAATGCTATTTCTAAAATGTCTGCAAAAGTTGAAAAGTACTTAAAGGAGTAATTTGTGTGTCTGAAGATGAAATGTGAAGTATTCCAATTTCCTGATGCCCTCGCTTGTGGTAGTGAGAAGGCTTAGAGTTCAGATCAAGTCTATCTACTTTGTTGTTGTTGTTGTTGTTTTCTGAGACAGGGTTTCTCTTTGGAACAGCCCTGGCTGTTTTGGAACTCACTCTGTAGACCAGGCTGGCCTCGAACTCACAGAGATCCACCTCCCTCTGCCTCCTGAGTGTTGGGATTAAAGGCGTGCGCCACCACTGCCTGGCTCCTTTTTATATAACGTGTACAGTTCTCTACAATGAACTCTAAACTCAGTGGATAACACAGCTTCTCATGACTCAACAGAGCTAACATGTGCATCAGGGAAATAACAGCAAGCTGAAGCTTCCAATCCAAGATCTTAAAGTCGTTTGGCCAACCGAGGAGAACACTGTGGCCAAGAAAAGGCCAAGGCTTTGTTCAGAGTCCCACTGGGGAAGAGAAAGGATGGAGCTGAAACCTGGATTCTATTTCTACTCAGTTTAGATTTTTTTCTTGCCAAGATCCACCTAGTCTTTAACAGGTTCAAAGCCCAGGTCCTCAGTATCATGTGCTAGGATGCAAAAAAGCACCCACTTCAAAGTCCGAAAGACATGGTGTGAAAATCTTAACCCATCTATGCAAATTGAGCACAATCATTCATCCTCTTTGAACTTGTTTCCTCATCTAAGAGGTGGGGCTGATAACAACCCCTCTTCGTTGGCTTGACCTAAGGATATAAATTGCTTGACCCATACTAGATGTTCAATAAATGGTAGCTAAATTTCTGAGTTGAATTTAAAAAACGACTGTGTAAGGGTAGCTAGAATCAAGGTAGCCGGAATCATAATTACGAGAAAAGTCCATAGTGTTTCATCAACTGCACACATCCATGGCAAAGGGCATTTTGACATCAGATGGTACTTAGAATTTTAGAAAACACTTTCTCCTAAGAGAACATCCTCCTGATCGTGAGACTGTGCCTAAGCAAAAAACACCCTCTGGGTCAGCAGCTAAGAAGTAGCAGCCCAAACAGCTGATACCAGCTCTCCCAGAGCTCTGCCTCTCAGCCCATTTCCTCCCTGGGTACCAGGATGCTTCCTTCTGTGTCTTGGCCGAAGTACACACAGCTCACAGTTGTGGTGGAGCAGGCACAGCCCAGGGACTAAGAGCAGGGGATCTCAGATCAGCTGACCTGGGTTTAGGTCTCTATCTTCATCATGTGGTGGCTGAGTGATGTTGGGAAGTTACTGCTTTGTGCCTCAGTTTCTTTCTCTGTAAAATGAGGATGCTTCTCACAACAGCACAGTAGTAAAGTGGTATGGTGTGTATAAAAAAAAGTGCACTTAGCTCACTATAAAAGTAGCCATTGTTATCATGCATAAAATATGAGTAATACCAACCTAGTGTGAAGGGCTCTCGGTCGGGAGGCGCCAGTGAGCGGTCGAGGGGAGGTTTTGTGCTTCTGTCTATTGATGGAGGAGGCACTGGAGTGGAAAAGACTGAGGTCAGTTAAAAGAAGAAAGCTGCTGGCTGGGGATGGGGTAGGAGGGCCGGTGGGCAGAAGGCAACCCTATGCTTACACTTTGCTGGTTTGTGGTTTCGATTTCTGCTGGGTTCTTCATGGGTGGGTTGGGGTGGAGACAGTGGCTGCATGAAATTAAAAAACAAACAAATAAACGTTTGGAAACTTTCCCACATACCTCAGCAAGACTTGGTGGCATTGTCTCCCCAAGTCTATCTGGACCTGCTCCCCTTTCTCCATCGTCAGGTCTCCCAGCAGCTCGCCATCCCCTCTGTCAGCTGAGCTGCAGAGGTCGCCTCCTCTGTGAGTTTCCTCACTCTCTCATGCTAAAGGCTTTGTGCACAGCAAAGGAGCACGCAGAAACTCCTGCCAAGGCCTCCAGGGGCTCCAGTCACATGGGAAATGAAACCCAAGCCCCATGTGAAGTCCTACACAAGATGCTCCTGCCTGCCTCTCCAGGGAATTGTTGTGCTCTTCTCTGATGCTCACAGGACCCCCACATAAGGGCCTCCTTACAGTTCTCACCAAACCCAGAGCCCATACACACTCTCAAACATCTCTGTGGCTGGTTCCTCTGAGCGGGATGTTCTCTCTGCTTTCTGTCAGGTTGGTACCCTTGGTCACGTTACCTGGTTTTCTGCCTTCCTAACTGCATATGCAAATCATTTCTCCATCTATTTACTTGTTTATCATCAAAACTTCATGAAAGTTGGGGCATTCTGAGCTGTTCATATTCTTCCCCTGGCACAGAGAACACTGTTGTGTAGTAGCTGCCCAGTCAATATCTGTTAACGTGATGGGCAAATTCTGCCTCCCAGTGGAGGAGGTGAAATTCTCCAGACTTCAAAAACAAAATGCTTGTGTAGACACATGGGCTCCATGAGGCCCCTTTGCAAAAGTGCTATGCCAGCAGGAGGGGGCCGTCTATGAGAAGGAGGTCCTCACTACAGTGAGGACTCCATATTTGCCAGGGCCCTCCTCTCATTCTAATCTTCCCTTCTGGTCCTCACACTTGGACACTTGGCACAGTTGTTAATGTGTCCTGGCCACTTGGGGAAAGAGCACATCGCCAGATACTGACTCCTTTCACTTTGTGTGAGCTCCATAGGAGCTGGACTGAATGCTGAAAGGAAAGGAAAAGGGGGCTTGCTACTACTTTCTCTCCGGCTTCACTGCATTGGAAATTTTGTTGCCTGAAGGTGGTCATCCCTGAAGTTTCGGGATTTGGCCAGCAGGTGGCACAATACTGCGTGCAGGAGGGAGGCCTAGATTGGGAACCTAGACTCAGTTCTCCCATAGTTAAATAGATGAATATTGGAAGGGGAGTCCCCCATTAAACACACAGTTTGCCGGGCGGTGGTGGCGCACGCCTTTAAATCCAGCACTCGGAGACAGAGGCAGGCGGATCTCTGTGAGTTCGAGGCCAGCCTGGTCTCCAAAGCGAGTTCCAGGAAAGGCACAAAGCTACACAGAGAAACCCTGTCTCGAAAAAACAAAACAAAACAAAAAAACAAAAAACAAAAAACAAACAAACAAAAAAACCCCACACAGTTCATATTGTTTATGGTACCAAAAAAATGCCAATAAACATTATGACATAAATAGAAACTGCTTATGTATCACCACAAAATGAGTGGAGCGGGCGGGCTTGCCTTTTCCCTGGCGTAACCGTTTCTTACAAACTTAGAATCAGGTAAAGATGTCTAGTTCCTTTTCTGTCTGCTAATGAAACAATTGCTGCGGATACAAAGTGGCCTGAAAGAAGGGGAGAAGGCTTACTGAGTGATTCCGGCCAGTCGTTGGCAAGGGAGGGAGGGCAGCCATTGGTCTCTGCGGGGGCACCGGAGGCTGCTGGGAGACCTTGCTGGTGGGAGGCCGGTCTGTGGAAACACAATGTTCAAGTGAGAGAAGAAATGAAAACTTGAAAGAGAGTGTTGTCTAAGTGCAGGGTTCTCTTGGAACATGCTGTGCCGACCCATGCAGCTTGAGGTGCCAAGAACACCTGATCCTGGGCCCCCAGACCTCCATCAGCACCAGCATGAGTCCCAGCTACAGTCAGACCCAGCCTGGGTCCTACAGGAGGCGGGAAGTCCTCGAACCCTGTCTGCTCCACTTCCTGTCAATTGGTTTGACTCTTCAAACAGGTGATATCTGAGACACTGCCAACCAAAAGGAATCTTCTACAGAATTACCCCAGTGAGTGTTTTCAGATACAATTCTACATGTGTGGGTGTACAAATGTATACATGCATGGACACATGAGCCTGCATGCATATATATGCACATAATGTGTGTATGTTCACAGGCATGTGCACACATGTGCACCTAGAAACACCTGTGTATGCTGACATTTATGCATGCACAGACACATGTGTGCATGCCTGCATGCATATGCTCACACCGCACATGAACTTGCTTATCAGTGTTACATTAGCTGCTACCTCTCACGGGCCCCTTGTTCTGTAGCTTCCTTCCCTTTACAGACATTCTGGACTCACTCTCCTACTTCCTCCTTTTGCCCGTCTCCTCCCTTAAAGGGAGGAGCTGGCCCCCAACTCTGTTACCAAGTTAAATAGCACATGGTCTCACCTGAGACACTCACATTACTCCAACTGCCACAGAACTGCTCAAGAGCAGCTTGATGAGTTTGGGGTCTCTCACCCCTTTGGCTGGGAGAGGCCAGAGTAGAACTGTGAGGCATGAGCAGCAAGTGGCCGACAGCCCCCTGGCATCTTGTGCTTTTCACTTTATCATACTTGTAGAAACCCTAACTGACTATGTTAGTTTTAGGAGGAGTGTGGAGGGAGTCTGGTACTTGGGGTTAAAAAAAAAAATCCTGAGTGTTCTCCTGATCCACCCTTGTGTTAGCCCTAGGAAGAATGTCATTTCCCTTCCGGAAGGAATGGGCTCAGAGCGAGGGCAAGCCTGGTCTTCTCCACATCACGGGCCACCTTTCAGATCCTCCGATGTGTTATATTCCCTGGGACCTCAGGGCCTTTGCATGGCCATTTCAACTGCTTCAAATGTTCCTCCCTTACCCCACTCAGCCTCATTTAACCAACTCTAACTCTTTCTCAATAGTCTATTTAATAACAGCCGAAGACTGTCACTCAAATGTCACATCCCGAGGGAGCAAACCCATTTATCATGGTGGCTAACAAAATAACACATGCAATTGTTTGGTGTGGCCTCACTTACTAGACTAAGAGTGCTGGAGGATGAGGTCTGTCTCGATCACTCTGTCTTTGTGACAGACACTGAGAGACACTCACCACCTGGTTTCCCTTTTCTGCCCCACTCTCCTAGGTCTGAAACAGCTCTAATGATGGATGAAGCTCCCTGCCCATTGGCTTTAGTGTTCGGTCCTTCAATACAGGAAGTGAGGTGATGGAGTGGAGTCTGAAGCAAACGACAACACAGCCCCCAGGGTTAGACACATCGCTGCCTGGGTGCAGAGGAAGCCAAGTGTGGCTTTGTTCATTTTCTGTCCCCTCCTCTACTAGAAAGTAATTCCCACAAGACAAATGTGCATCTCCCTTCCTGGTAGCTTCCAGCACATGCTGTCTGGCTCACAAGAGGAGATGAGTAACATTTGTGACTTCGTGAAATAATGAACGAATGAACGAGGAAGGATATATGGGTAGAGAGAAACAGGCAGATGAGGAACATCCTCAAAACAGTCTCATTGTAAAGGCAGGACCAGCCCCTCCGAATACCTTCACATTTATTGTGACAGTCTGCAAATGGCAGTGTCACACAGCTGCCCTCTTTCTGGCAAGCCTTTGTCCTCTCTTCTGTCATTAGCCTGAGGAAGTGGCTAGAGGGGTAGATTCTTTGGTCTCAAGCCACACAGTTTTTCAGAAGCTGAGCAAAAATCAGCACCCAGAGCAGCTCAGCAGACAGCTTGTTCCAGGGCTGCCAGGGCCAGCAGGCTGCAAAGAGGCTCTTACCGATGTACATGGAGTTGGTGTTGGGGAAAGGCTTTGCGGGCAGGATGGAGTTCTGCAGAGCCTCCTCATCATTGGAGGGTGGAGGCTCATAATCATCAATATCATTCACCAACACCTCTTCTTCCTCATTGGGGGACTCGTAGTCACCATCGTCCTCCCCTTCCGGATCATCCTCGTTGGGACTTTCATAGTCATCTTCTTCCTGTGAACATAGGGGAGGAACAGCGCCGTTTGTACAGATGTCACAGGATGATGCTTTTACAGTGTGGATTCTGTGAGATCTCTGCCTAGGATCCCAGCGTCCTCCAGGCAGATCTATCAAGAAGCAAACTATAAAGTATAGTGGCCTCGGGACAGGATTGAAGACTAAGCTCCGGCTGAGCACAGGAGGGCTTAAGACAAACCTCCTCTGCAGGGATCCAGTTGCTGTGCTGAAGCACAGACTTGTCTGAGGAAACCTATGCTCTTGTTTATTTGTACAAAATAAATCTGTTGCATTCCTTTGTTTTTCCATAAAAAAAATACTTTACTAAAACCCATTTTCTTTCAAATGAAATGCTTTCAGTTACACGAATCCCAATAAGACAAGGGATATTCTCTCCATGAATGTTTTTTAAAGACCTAAGGAGACCAGAAAGACCTCTTAGACTTGGGCTGGGCAGCCTGGCCCCCAGATCCGCCTCTCCCCGGCAAAGGGGTTTGCACAAGTGCATCCTCCAGCAGGCTTCCTTGCTTTCTTTTCCATCACAGAGTTCTTAGCCCCCACCCGGCTTCATGCATGGTGACAATGTGTAGTTTGAGGTGAGGGGATGCACAATCCATCAGACTCTGAAAGATAGTGTCAATGTGACCCTAACACTTCATTCTGGAACTCTTCCCTCTGTGTCACCAATGGTGACTTAAGTCCATGAGAAGAAAAGTTAGAGTAGCATAGATTTCTAGGAAAGATAGAAGAGAGGGTGGGATTGCTATGAGGCTTGGTCGTGGTGAGCAATGGTGTGGCCAGCAAGTTACAGCTCCACCTCCATATTCTTCCAGGAAGCCTGACTGTCACAATCGAGCTCACTCATTTGCTCACTGCCCGTGGCGGCTTCTATTCCACAGGAGCAGAGCTGAGGAGTAGAGGAGAAACCCCTGGGCTTCCAAAGCTGGAAATATTTACTGCCGGGCCTTTTCTGAGCCCTGAAATGGGATGTTTCAATGCCTTGTTGGAGGAGGGAGCTTGCTCCTTTTTCAGCATTATGACGATCAATGTAAAGCCACTCTGGCCATCACTATAAAGATGATTTGCCCCAAACCATACTCACAAAGGATGACCAGCCACCATTGTCTTCTTCATGGCTTTCTGTGAAAGAGATAACACCACCATCAGCACCCAACAGAGTCAGAGCAGATCTCCCTCCAGTGTCCATCACAGGCCTTTTTCCTTCCCTCTACATGCTTCAGGACCAGCAACTGTTGTATTGAGTACAGTTTACCCTACCAGAACTCATTTAAATCGTGATGTAATGGCATTGAGAAGCCGAGGGATCCTTAAGAGATAATTAGGGACCTCATGAATGGATCAGTATCTTTCTCCAGAGACTGACTTGGGTCTCTCCAGACTGGAATAGGTGTCACAGGAGTCATCTGGGCCTAGAGACTAGATTACTTGTTACAGGCACACTCCTGGCATGTCACTTCTACACATGCCCCTTGCTAGTCTCATGCTTTCCCACATGATGCTATTCGTAATGAAGTTGAATTTAGCCAGAAGTTGAACTGAAGGCAGCACCATGCTCTCGGACCTCTAGAACTTTGAAATTAATAAATCTCTTTCCTTCATAAAGTAACCAACTTTAGGAGCAGTATTATGGCATCAGAAAACATACTAAGAGAGCAACTTACTATTGGCCATATCGTTTCTATCTGAAGAGTTCATTATACCAGAGAGCAGCAATGGTACCTAATCTTTCTTGTATGCATATAAAGTTACCCAGGTTGCTTTCATAGAGTAAGACCTGGGACCTTATTCATGGGGTTTCTTAGTCAACAGGACTGGGTAGGGTCCAAGAACCCAACTCGAGATGTTTTGTGCAATTGTACAATGGGAAACTGCTTGAAAGACTCAGAAATGAGACATGGCTCAGCTCAGGTGCTCAGAGCTTAGTCTAGGCTCTCCCACAGAGCAAGTAGAGGTCTGCACCGTACCTCTAGACTGGCATCCTTCCTCCTCTCAGTGGGAACCCAAACTCTTTTATGATGAAGACCTGGCTAGTAAGTTAATGAGTTGAGTCCCATGAAAGGTACTCAAGAAGGCCAGAACTGAAGCACGGTTCACCTCCTAGAGCAGCTGCCTCTTGGCCCCGATACCTTTACCTGTCTCCTCCGGAAATCGCTGAACCTGGGTTCTGCAAAGGCAAACAACAGCATCAATAGCCTGTCCATCTAATGGCATCTCCTTTCCTCAGTCCAGCCCTCTGCACCAATGGCGATTATATCTCCCTGCCCAAGACTTGCCCCCTCATTGCTTGGCAACCAGAGTTGAGCTGTCCCTCACTTTCTGGAGTCCACTAAAGCCACACTGGTGTCACAGCCTGTGACTCTTTAACAATCTAGGGAATGTTCCCCTGATGTCCTGGACCCAGGGGCAAAATGTTCATCGGGGAGAGGGAACTCCCTCCCCTCCTTCCGCACTCTCTTCATGACCCCCGGGACAGAGGGGACCACCACAGGGGAAGCAGTAGGGGCAACACCCGTGCTACAGATTCTTTTAAAGGCACATCTTGGGATTTTAATTCTTGAGTTCCATTGTAGCGGTGCCTAGGCTGGAGCTGCCTACTCACTTGCGTGTGAAAATGCTTCTTCTCTCTTCATTCTTGTTGATGTCTTGACTTAACTTACTGAGAATCCTGCAAGAGAAAGACAGACCTGAAGAGACAAAACAATCCCCTGCTAGTCTCCACCTCCCTGCTGCTCTCTGACCCACATGACTTCCAAGCACTAGGCCAAACCTGGCCAATCTTCTTCTTGTGTCCATTCTTTCCCCAAGCCAGCCTCACACCTTCAGCTCCATTTCTTGCTCCCACCTGGCTGGACCTTGTCCCCTCTTTCCTCAGGACCTGACCCAGTACCAATCACTTCTTCTGTTCCCGTGAAGTCTTCCATCACCAGCTGACCTACACCTACTGAGCCTTCAAAATCTGGCTCTGAGCTCTCCTTAAAAACTGGTCAGTTTACACCTGCCTCCTCCCTGCTCTGAAGGTCTGGTGCCCTAGGATCTGCACACTGGAGCTGTATCACTTACTGATCTGTCATTCACACAGTGTGGTCCCTTGGTTGATCACTCACTGTGCAGACTTCTTGCTCACACATGTGATCAAACGATATGCTAGACCCAGAGGCCCATGTGTATTTCTTATTACAACCTCCAATGGGCTGTTATTCACCCTGTTATCTCCCGGAATTGTCCCTCTTTGCATCTGCTTAGTGACATAGTATGATGGTCAATCTTGCTTATGTGATATGGTATGGAATAATCCATCTTCCTTAGCAGTTTAATTGGATTGAGAGACATCTAAGAGACTAGAACATCCCGGTGTGTCTGTGAACATGTTTCCAGAGATGGTCAGATCAGGAGTGCTCTGACTTAAGTGGCAGTTTCACTCATTTGAGGCAGGACAGAAAAGTGGGTAAATGATGGAGACATAGGAGAGGAACCCCTCACCCAGGATCTACTCAGAGACTCTCTCCACCAGTCAAGAACTCTAGCACAGTTAACAACATTTGCTGCAAAAGCTGTGCATTTTATAGAGAGACATTTTATAGAGAGATATTTTAATAAGAATATAAAATAGCAACAGATCATGCTTAAGACCTATGTGTACATGACCTTTCTCCTATCCCAGCTAAAACCGTACAGTTTTCTAGGAATCTTACTAGACTCCACTGGCAGTGAAGGACCTGTCTTCACCCCTTTGCACAATCTTGTGGCTCATAGTTTATTTTTATAATATTGTAATCCCATGGAGCCATCCTATAAGCTCCCTTATCAAAAGAGACAGACTGGGTGGTATCTGCTCTCTGCTGTAACTTGTGAGAAACCAAGTGGACTACTATATGGGGGCTGCTAAGACACTTGAGGCTGCTGTCCTTGAAGAAGCCCATGCCCACCTCCTCTGTGTGGCTTCTTCTCCCTCTGGGGGTGTCTCCTTCTAGGAACCCCTGTGTTTAAATCTATGTCAAACATTCTTTTCATTTTTTAATAAACTCCAACTCTGCTTCACACTGGCTCATCCTGAAATTCTTCTCTCCAGTGAAGTCAAAGATGGGTTTCACCTGAATGGAGGTCCCTGAAGGATAAGGGGACTCTTCAGGACACTGGGGGCTGTCGTGGTTTGTGTCTCGAGCTGCTAGGCACGGACACATTTATGTATTTGGATTTTGAGTAGATTGTTGGTAGGAAGTGGAACTACAGAAGTGAGGCGTGCAGGGTTGGAAGATGCTGGTTTCTAGAGGCTGGTACCCCAAGAGCATCTTAGACCTAGTGTTTTCTCCTGACTCTTTCTGTATTCTGGCTACAGTGAAGTGAATGGATGGCTCTGCTCTTCCACACCCTTCCACGCTGACTCTGCCTCACTAGCAGGCCCAGAAGCCACAGAGCCAAAGAGCATGCTCTAAACCTCTAAAGCTATGAGCCAAAATAAACCTTCCTTTCAGTTGTCTTACTTGGGTTTTCTGTCATAGTGATGAACAACTAAATCACCCACGTGGATTTTTCTTTTTTTTTTTTTTTGTAAAGATTTATTTATTTGATGCATGAGTGCTCTATCTGCATGTACAACTTTATGCTAGAAGAGGGTGTGGTGGTATTGTGTTCCCCCAAATATTATGTACCCTAATAAACTTAAATGGGGTCAGAGACAGAAGAGCCACAATATTAAACATAGAGGATAGGCAGTGGTAGCACACGCCTTTAATCCTAGCATCCCGGAGGCAGAGATCCATCTGTTCAAGGATACAGCCAAGCATGGTGACTCACACCTTTAATCCCAGGGAGTGATGGTAGAAAGCAGAAAGGTATATAAGGCATGAGGACCGGAAACTAGGAGCATTTGGCTGGTTAAGCTTTCAGGCTTTGGAGCAGCACAGTTCAGCTGAGATTCATTCTGGATGAGGACTCAGAGGTTCCCAGTCTGAGGAAACAGGACCAGATGAGGAACTGGCAAGGTGAGATAGCTGTGGCTTGTTCTGCATCTGATCTACCAGCATTCACCCCAATAACTGGCCTCAGGTTTGATTTTATTAATAAGACTCTTTAAGATTCATGTTACAAGAGGGCATCAGATCCCACTATAGATGATTGTGAGCCACCATGTGGTTGTTGGGAATTGAACTTGGGACCTCTGGAAGAGCAGCCAGTGCTCTTAACTGCTGAGCCATCTCTCCAGCCCTGTCACTTGGATTTTTATAGAAACTTAGAAAAGCATCCCCAATAAAGGTACAGCTTGCAGAGGGAGAGACTCTTGAATCAGCCAACCCCCGAGGCCAAATTCTGGTCAAAATAACTGACTATACCATATGCTCAGGTACATTCATACAGAACCAGCAAATCCCTGAAACCCAGCACAGGGAGAGCCTTGGCTCCCAGGGCTGTATCTCAAGCAGGCCCTAGCAATCCTCAAAATTCCCCAACACGAGACTCCACATTGCAGATTCCAGCAGGGTCCTCCCTGGCAAGCAGACTCATTGCTCTTTGGAGATTCTGTGACTGAAGGAACTTCGGAGATCATCCCAATTATATTTTGCAGGAGGTGGCAGAGGTTCAGACAAAAGAAGGGATAGTGTAGATTAATGATGAGGGCCACCTGTCTCCACAACACACACACCAGCACAACAAAGCACCCTCTCTAGTTTCCAACTCAGCACCCTTTCAGAGTCCCACAACCTTGTGCAATTCTCCCTGTGCTGTCTTCTTCCGGGGACTCCTGAGCCTCTGCCTCGCTGTGAAAGTGATGTTCAGTCTGTGTCTCTTTTGCTGATTGGCAGCTCATGGGGACGGGTTGGTCTAGTGCAAACTTGTTAGACTAGCAAAGGCAGTCCTTAACAACCCTAACATTTTTCTCCTTCTTCACTCCCAGGGGCTCTCAGTACCTTCCTATCTCATCCAAGTGACAGGGCAGATGAATTTGAGGAGCCTAGAAACTCAGGAGTACAGACAAATAAGGCAATGGTAAGCCCTATAATAATAATGTCGTTGTTGGAACTTTAGACTTTAATCACCATCTAGAGCAGAGGTTCTCAACCTGTAGGTCAGGACCCCTTTGGGAGGTCAAATGATCTTTTCACTGGGCATACCAGAGATGTCCTGCATATCAGACATTTACACTGCAGTTCTTAACAGTAGCAACATTGCAGTTATGATGTAGCAACAAAAATAATTTTATGATTGGGGGCCACCACAACACAAGGAACTATATTAAAGGGTCAAAGCAGTAGGAAGACTGAGGACCACTGTTCTAGAGGGAGAGGTGCTTTAAAATGCAGGGGTCGGGGTGGGAAGCACTTCCTAATTCTCTCTAAGCGCAGCATCAGGACGTTTGTGACATGACTCTTGTCACATGTGACCTGGCAGTGGTTGTTTAAAACAGATAGCAGGCATGCTAAAGGTCTCTTACAGGACGGTCAGAGGAGAGTGCATCCTGCCTCCTGCCAGGGTAGGTGGTAACAGCTACGGCGGCCACTCCTCTTCTGTCACCTGCTTACTTAAGAACATGCATTAAGGGCCTTCTAAGGGCCAGCAACTCTGCGGGCACTCAATAGCAAAAGCACCTGGGTTCTTGACCTTGATGGGTTGTGGAGAGAAGCAGACAAGGGGGCTGGGGAGGTGGTTCAAGCAGTGTTTGCTGCACAAAGTGTGGGGACATGAGGTATAAGTTCAGTTGATCCCTACCCCCCACATCAAAGCCAGGGACGGTGCTGTGCATTTGTGATCCCAACACTGGAGGCAAAGGCAGGCAGAAGATCCCTGGGCTTCACTGGGTAGCCAGCCGAGGCCCCAAATCACAATGAAAGACCCTGTTCTAAGAAAACAAGGTGGATTGCTCTTGAGGAATGAAAACTGAAGTTAACCTCTTGTCTGCACACAGGCACATGATCACGTGCACAAGAGCACACACACACACACACACACACACACACCTACATGCATATGTAAACACACAAAAATGAGAAAAAATAATGTGTGTGTGTGTGTGTGTGTGTGTGTGTGTGAGAGAGAGAGAGAGAGAGAGAGAGAGAGAGAGAGAGAGAGAGAGAGAAACAATGAATGTTTATTTGAGACAGGGTCCCATTGTGTAGTCCAGGCTGGCCTGAAATTTGAAATCTTCCTGTTTCAGTCTCCCGAGGGGTGGGATTAAAGATGGATGCTATCACCTAGATAACGATGAATACTTAAGGGAGTAATATTCAAAGTAAGAAGGTACTATGTATGTTCATGTGATGGTGGTGAGAGCTTGGACAGGAAGACAATGAGGTTACAATTTAAAACTACCAGTGCTCAGCAGTTAGGTACCATTTCAGCAAGGGTGGAGCTGAGCCAGCACTCAATGCTCCCATCCCACAGAGCTTAGCTGGACTTTAACGGGCTCCCACATCCTTTGACTCTTAAAAATGTCTCCCACTCTATGCTGTGACATTTCTCACCAGTATCTGTAACAGCCAGGCTGGGGCTGCTGGGGCCCTAGCTGGAAAGGAAGGAAATGCTAAACCGCAGGCCCCACACAGAGCAGCGAAGAGCTGAGAGGGCTGGATGGCTCAGGCTGTCTGCAGGCAGCAAAGCTGGGCCTCCCAGAGTCCTGCTGTTGAGGAGAGGGCTTCTGAGAACACTTCCAAGTTGCTGGGACCCCTAGCGGGGGCAGGCTGTTGAGTTGCTTTGCTAACGCTGCTACCATCTACCATCGCACAGACCTACAAAGTTGCACCCCACCCCCAGTGGATCAAGTGACAGTGAATGGCAGAGATGACTCACTCTCACTCTCCCCACAAACCCCCAACCCTCTCTCCCCAACCAGGGAAGGAGGAAGAGAAGGCTAGGCATCCACACAGGAGTCTATTCTGCTTCCCCTCATCTGAGGGTGGTGCTGGCCCTGGGAAGGGACTGAGCCTCTAAAGGGAAGTCAAGCCATTGCAGGAGGGTGGCATCACATAATGGCCTAGCTCCCAGCCCCAAAGCATCTCCAACTTGCTGTGTGACAGAGCCGGTCATCAGCATCACGTGCTCAGATCTTTCCCAAGGATGCACAAGGAACAGAAACTGCAAGCGTGACACTGTGACACCGTAATGTCCCTCCCCAAGGCCAGCACCCTGTTTGTCTTCAGCAAAGCCTTTGCCATCTAAAGGTCGCAGATTTTTCTTTGTTTGTTTTAATTTTTGTAATAAAAGGTTGCACCTGACTACTCGACTGCCTACTCATCAGGAAGAGCTAGGTGCCTCTGCCACATGGACTCCCAGGTCTAGTCTGGGATCCACGGAATCCACAGTGGGCAGGGAGTAACTCCCAATAGCCCCAAGGTAGCTCTAATGATCAGAAAATCTTGCAAAGTAGCTCTGTCACTCTGGATTTCAATGGAGATTATCATTTATTATTTTTTTTTAAAGGAAGAGAGAAAGGAGAGAAGAGAAGGAACTTTGTAATTACAAGGGGATTAAAGATAGAGTGGAGCTAAAACGTTGACAGGGCCTCATCTATCTGGGATCCTGGGCTCCGCCTCCACACTTTCTGCTCAACAGACCATTCTATGTCTCCCCTGTGTGCCTCGGATCAAATGTGCGGATCGCTCTCGAAGAAAGAGATGGACAGGGAAGGAGAGAGCACGAATGTGGGAGAGCGGGGCACAGAGAGGAAGAAAGAGGAGCTTCATGAGTAGGCACACAGAAAGGCATTGGCTCACACAAATTCAAGTTTTGTTGCCCTTGTCCCATGTGTAGCTGTTCAGTAGCCAATGAGGTGGGGGCAAGGCTGTTTCTTGTCATAGCTCGGCCAGTGGAAGTGATTCCTACCCCATTTTGGTTGGGATGCTCCCTTGGAAGGCTGCTCTCTTGCCTGGGGGTCCCTCTAGAACAGCATCCTCCAGGCCTTGGGTGGGGTAGACATCTGCACCTGCCTGGAGTAGCACTGTCAGGGTGTGTCCTCCAGCCCTGTCCTCAGCCCTCCTCCAGAACACCTTTGCACCATCATGTCCTCTGCTCTGAATTTCATGTTCTTTAAGGAAACTATCGTCCTTTTTGAACCAAGAGGCAGGCTTTCCATAATCCTCCCTTAGCCAGAGAAGAGTTGCAATGTCTGTCTGAAGACTCAGGAAGGGCCTTTCAAGTCCTTTTAGATCTCAGTGGAACCCTGCATGTAGGTCGGAAAGCCTGGGGGAGCAACATGACCTCCCTGCTTCCCTCTCAACCGCCTTCACGCCTCCATTTGACGTGGGCCTTACAGCCGTTTGAGTGGTAAGCAGATATAGTCAGCTCTGTTTTTCCAGTGTGGAACTTGCAGCAACTGAGGATCTGTGTCCACGTGCAGCGGAGGGAGCCTTAAGTAGAGTTTCCTGAACTCGCACTGGAGGAGGAGAGGTGGCAGCTGAGATGAAGCACCCCTCGTTGAGAAGGATTGTGGAGGGCTGGGTGCCTGGACCGGGATTAGCCAGTTGGTGGTAGAGGGAAGGTCGGAGGTAGGTTTCAAAGGCATAAATGCTTCTGTTTTGCTGGGGGCTGATTATTTACTTGTAGGTAGAGAGTGTTCTTTTCTCCTCTGAGGCTCCCCCTCTGCTCTTTCCCCATTCCCTTCTCTTCCCCGGTATAGAGATAAGCACTATGTAGATGAGACAGAAGATGGTCTCTGCTGTTAGGAACCTCGTGGCTTTGTCCAGAGAGACACATGAACTCTGCACAGCTCCTCTGATGGATCTAATCACTGTATGTGATGGATACAGTGCAAGTCAACTGTGAAGGGCATCAACTCATGCCAGTCTGTCTGATGCCTGTGCCACCCACACCAGTGCTGCCCCTGCCATCCTCAGCTACAATGTGAGGCTCAGTCTAGGCTCTGTAAAGGGAACTTCCATTGTTTTCTCTAAGATCGCCTTATTAAAATGTTCAGGGTGTCTTGATTAGCAACCATGTCCTGAGAGAGTGACTGTATTTGCAGAAAGAGAATTTCATTACAGAATCAACTTTTTAATAAAATCTAACTTAACTTTGGTGGTTTTTTTCCCTTACAAAATACTGTTGAGCTCATTTTGTGTTGGCCACCTATTCCTGGGCACAGGGACTGCCCTGAAGTGTGGTTAGTATATCCTGTACGACTCCATTGAAGAAAACTGATTTCTCCTTGGCTATCAACTGCAGATAGCTTTATGGTTACTGGCAGGAGCCTGTGTCTACTTCCCCTGCTCAGAGGTGGGACCTGTTTGCCTTGACCTTGCGCAGGCTTTGCATTCGCTGCCATGGTCTCTATGAGTTCATGTGTGCATCAGTCCTGTTGCATCTGGAAGACACTGTTTCCTTGGAATCACATCACCTCTGGCTCTTACAGTTTTTCTGCCTCCTCTTCTGCACAGCTCCCTGAACCCCGAGGAGAAGGGTTTGGTAAAGACATCCCATTTAGAACTGAGTGCTCCAAAGTCTCTCACTCTCTGTACATTGTCTGGTTATGGGTCTCTGTTTAACTAACGTTTTAAGCAGTGGGAAAGGATACAGAAATATCCAGACATGTGATCTTATTTTGCTTCTGTACTTGACTACAATCTCTTTCCATCGGCCTTCAAGATGATGGTCAAGACAAACCAATCTCTGTATAAGATGGTAGAATGCTAATTATTAAGTATCTGTATTGTAAAGGATAGAGCCAGGGAATTTATGTTCCTTTAATATTCCCCCCTCCTTGAGAACTATTACTTTGCCCTTCTCCAGAAGGGGAAACTGAGGCTCAGACTATCTGAGCAGTTTTCCCAAGGGCCTCAGTGGAGGCAGGAGGCACATTCAGCTTTAGAAGCAGTCCCTCCTACTCTGTAGCCTTGTGCCCTTGCTATTCTCTAATCCTCTCTTTCCAGAATATCGAATTCATAAAGATGGGAAACCATGCTGGTGACAGTGTTACATAAGAGACAAGCTTATACTCATTCAATGGGTTTTTTGTTTGGTTGGTTTTTATTTGTATTTCCCCAGTGTTTCTTCTAATTTTCCCCACTGACCCTTTGAGGTCAGTCTCATTACTATCTCCACTTTACAGACGAGAAACAGAGGCTCAGAGAGCTGAGACAGCATGCCCAGAGTCCTTGCAATGTCTTGTGAGCATGTGGACATCCACATCTAACTCACTCTCATGTCCCAGCTGATTCCCCTCTAAGTCATCTCTTACACTTCCCTGGACAGAACCAAGATGTATGGCTTCTTTGATATTCTTCCTGGTACACTCCCTTCGCTAACTCTTCCTTACAGAGGCTCACAGGACCTTTGTCAACTGTGAGCTGCACATACCAACTAGCTGTGTTAGCCTCTGTTTTCCTCTGCCCTGCTGCACACGTCCCGACTCTCAGACACAGTAGTACCAATGAATATGCTCGCCTCTGTGCTTTTACAATATGCTTCCTTCTCCCAGAATGCTCCACAGTTCTTCCCTTTCTATTACTTCTCCTTACCTTCCTCCCTGTCCTCCTTTTTTTTTCCCTTTTGGCAACAGGGTTGTTTTCATAGAGGCTAACCTCTAACTCATTTTGTGTTGCTGAAGCTGGCCTTGAACTCCCTCTGCTTCTGCCTCCCAAGTGCTGGGATTGCAGGCATGCGCCACTATGTCTGACTGTCAATGGGCTCTTACCTGCTCTTCCAGTTAGAATGTGAGCGTGCTGCGTGTGAAGGCTCTGTTCTTTATCTTTGTAGGCCCACGCTGACAAGTCTTAAAACAGTATAGGCATTTAGCAGCATTTCACCAAAAGAATGAGGTAGTCACAAAGTAGTAATTTGTGTAGGAACCGAGAGATAGAAGTCAGATGTCCTCAAAGGGTTGAATATGTATCTACAAGCACATGGCCACCATTTCCGACACTTTGCATCCTCCCATGAAGATCCACACTAGCAGCAGGTGCCATTTCCTTCCTCCCGGCAGATTTTCTCTAACAGTTGTTGTAGTGTGGCTGAGCATTTGTAATGAGTTCTTTCAGCCTTTGTATGTCTGAAAACGTCCTAGTGTACCTGCACTTGTCAGCGGTTGGACAACAACACACATTTATTGAATGCCTACTGTATGCCGGGCACAGTTCTAGACGATGAGAAACTCCAGCAAACACCACATCAGAGCACAATACAACAAGGGGCGCTGCTCACATAACCCCCCGACCCCCTCCTAGCATGCCTGTCTTCTGACCAAAGAGAAATGTCTTTTGAGGCTTCTAACTTTCTCATGAATTTCACAGTTAATTATTAAGGCATCATTTTGATTATCATTTGGGCAGTAGCAGTGAATATAATGAAGACTAGATCAAGGCAATCTGGTTAAGGTTTTTGCTTTCATTTCTGAAATAACGCATCACTAGGGTCTGGTCTTGAAACTGTTCCCCCTTTCGGGACTTAAGGAGTCTTCTTGGTGACATCGTTTCTGACAGAACTTGCCCCCACCCCCATCTTCAGTCACTCCTCAGGGTGTGGTGTGATTTCTCTTCTCTGACTACACGGGTGGTTTTTTTCTCTTCACATTTTGTTTCTAGTCAGTTGTTTTTTTGGGAAATTTGATGATAACGCATCACAGAGCAGCAGTCCGCCTATTTCTTGGGCTTAGGGTTTGTGATGCCTCTTGAATCTGTGAACTTAACAATTTTTATCCAACTTGGGAATTTCTCAGCTGCTATTTCCTCATGTCATTTATTTCTGTATCTCCTCCTCTCAGCAGGCACATCTTTTGGGAACCATAATTCTGCACATTCAGCTGGTTGTAGTGGCCCCACAGTTGCGGGATGCTCTGCCCACTTCCAGCACTGGAGAGCAAACCCAGAGCCGCAGGAATGCTAGGTAAGCACTCTCTCCCTGAGCCATCCTCTGGCTCCCTGATGATCTTCGACTCTGCAATACTTTCTCCTCCGTTTGATTTTGGGCAGTTTCTCTGGTTCTGTGTTCATGTTCAATGACTGGGGTGATTAGTTGTCTACTTGACACAAACTAGAGATACCAGAGAAGAGGGAACCTCACCTGAGGAACTGACTCCAGGAAATTGCCTGTAGGCAAGAATATGGGGCATTTTTTTTATTGCTAATTGGTGGAGAAGGGTCCAGCGCACCATGGATAGTGGTACCCCTGGGAAAAGATGAATCTGGGAAGTATGCAATGGTAGCTGAATGTAAGCCTGGGAGCAAGCTGGTAAGCAGGTTTTTTTTTTTTTTTTTTTTTGTCCCTCAGAGGTCTCTGTTTCAGTTCCTGCCTCCAGGTACCTGCTTTGAGCTCCTTCCTTGACTTCCTCGGATAACGGACTGTGCACACCTGCCCGTCAAATAAGCCCTTCCTTCCCTCCCCAGCTGCTGTTGGTTACAACGTTGGTGACAGCAGAAGAGAAGTAACCAGCACGCTGATGTGCAAAGCCTAGTTCCTAGTGAGACTACAGCAGTCTACCCTTCATCCCAGACACCTCCATCTCGAGGTCTGTGCAGATCCGTTTGTGTTTCCTGTGCCTCGGCTTGACTTTGGATACGATGGAGCTCTTTTTTTTGATAGATCCAGCTATCTGGGTCAGTTTTAATACGTTTGTTTTTTCCACTCTGGGTCGTATTTTCTTGTTTATGTCCTTGCCTGCTACTGATTAGATACTGCACACTGTGTTTTTGTTTGATCATGGATGCTTTTGCACATTCAAGTTTCGTTGGAGGATGTAGTAGAGTTGCTTGGAAACAGTCTGCATCATCTCTGCCTTGTTTGTAAGGCTCACCAGGCTGAGCCAGAATAGGTTGCCGATTAGGACTGATCATTCCTCTTTTTGGAGGCAAAGACTTCCTGTGCACTCTTCTTGGTGACTGAGTCTAGGCACCCTGACCCTGACTGCTAGAAACAGGTGCCACGTTCAAGCCTGTAGCTTCTGTTACTTCTCTGATTAGATAGGTCTTTGGTCAGACACAGGCTTCCTCCAATGTGTAGGCTGACCAGCACCCTACTAGAGAGGGACCCTGGAAAGTTTCCAGGACATTTTCTATCCAGCTCTCTCCTCTAATGGACTCTGTCTCCTAGAGTCTTTCCTCTGGCTCCTCAATTCGAGGATCCATCAGACTCAGGGTTTCTCTGCTTTCCTTGCCCTGGGCTGGAGACTGGAAGCTGAGGGTTAGCATAAGAGTTGCCACTGTGTTTCTATTGGTGAGATCTAAGGTAAACTGATAAAGAATGAATCCTTCTTAAAGGGGAAATGGACATCAGATTTGCCTGACTGCTGTCACAATAGAATGTAGACCTAGAATTATACTTTCCTTTTTTTTTTTTTTAAGAGAAAGTAGATTCTGTGAAACTTTTGATGGTTTTTAAAACACACAATGACCAAAGCCTAAAGTAGCTGAGGCCGAGTTTGTGGCTGACAATTCTGCCTCCTGTGTGTCTGACTTTTAACAGAACTCATTCATGCACTCGTAGGACTGTCCTATGCCCATACTCTTATATAAAGTCACCACCACCCTTTGTCCACAGGAGGTCCCCCAGCAGACATGCCTGAAGCTATAGGTGGTCCTGGTCCTGATAGAATATATCTGATGATTCTGCCTATGAAGGCACACCTATGAGAAAGGCCAACTTATAAACTGGGTGCAGTAGGAGACTAACACAATAACTGATAAGAAAATAGAGCAACCGTTACAATACTGTAAAATAGAAGCTGTGTGGATGCTCTCTCTCTCTCTCTCTCTCTCTCTCTCTCTCTCTCTCTCCTTCTCTCCTCTCTTTCTCTGTATTTTATTGCACTGTGTTTCAGATGCGGTTGGTCATGGGTAATGGAAACCATGGGCAGCAAAACCACAAATGAAGAGAGACTATTATAGTAGTCACCACATACCTGTAGCTACTGAAAGATGTCTGGTGGACTGGTAGAACTGGATCTTAGATTTAACCAAAACTGAATCAGCCATATGTGCTTACAAAAAAAAAAATTCTAGGGAGCTCTAACAAAGATAGGCAGCCACAAGGGTGAACTCTTAATGTTTTCATTTCCTTTATTTGCTGTGGGATGGTCTTTCTGTATGCTGTGAATATGTGTTGCCACCATTGATTAATAAAGAAGCTGCTTTGGTCTATGGTAAGACAGGATAAGAGCTAGGTGGGAAATCCAAGTAGAGATACAGAGAGAAGAAGGGTAGAGTCAAGAGCGCTGCCAGGAGCCACCGATGGAGGAACATGTCAGAGAACAGGTAACACCACGAAGCCATGTAACGATACATAGATTAAAAGAAATGGGTTAATTTAAGATGTAATAGCTAACTATCAATAAGCCTGAGCCATAGACCAAACAGTTTGTAATTAATATAAGCCTCTGTGTGTTTACTTGGGACCAAGCAGCTATAGGACACATGAAAGCTTTCAGCTACATCCACTTTTCTGGACAAAGAAGAAATAGCCAGGCTAAGTGTATTTTCTTTTTTCCTACATACCCAAGAAATCTTTCAGCTTCCTACTTTCTTGGGATACTTTCTTTTTATCATTATTCAGTCTAAGGCCCTTAGAACAAGAGAAGGGATTCTAGAGAATGCTCAAAGTAGATGTTTCAAACCAGTAGTACCAAGAGCAAATCCAACTCGTGTAGCTTTGTGCTGATTTTCACAATGTCTAAAAACATTTGAGTCAGTATTGAAAAATTGAGACATAAAACATTTGAACTCATGTTTCTAGCTATTTTTTGATCAATTTAAAGATTGGCCATCATTGGGTCCACATTGGCTGGAGATGAGTAGCTACAGGGCTCTCAGAGTAAAACACGTGATATGTGATTTGCCATAACCAACATTACCCCCTACCGTTTCACCATCAATCAACCTTTCTACTGGTTGTCTTTAAAATCATAATTTCCTATTTTTATTTTAGTGTAAAAATATTTCTCTAGAGACACTCATATTCAATGATAACAAAAAGAAAGATAAATCAATGGGAATTTGTGTTTACAACCTGTCCTATTTTGTACATTTATTCACCTGACTGGTCTCTGTATTTGAGCATGTTAGGTCTCTACTAGGACAATGAAAAATACATGTCACAATATGCATACCGCTGCTTCCCATTTCAGCACCCAGGGTAGACATTACTAATCGATTATAGCTCCTTTTCCTCAACATTCTTCTTAACATTACACCAACAGCAGCTATCCCAAGAAATCAGTATTGACAGATAAAATGATCTCCTTTGCCATCATTTATTTGGGTCCATGTTCATTTTATTAACCAAGAAACAGAGGTCTTGCAGTCTTAAACCAGTGAGTCAATGAAGATGCCATGAGGAGCTAGATAGATGACTCAGCAGTTAAGGTCATGTGCTGCTCTTACAGAGAACCCAGATTCTGCTCCCAGCCCCCACATCAGGTGCCTCATAACTGCCTGTAACTCAAGCCCCAGGGGATCTGACACATTCTTCTGGCCTATACCTGCATCTTTATGCTCACACACATACCCACATGCAAACACACAGACCAAACATAATTTTAACATGAAATAATCTTTTAAAAGACATCATGATGAAACCATAGAGTCTCTTGATTTTGGTACTGTGCTCATAGGCCCAAGCTATCCTATCAAAAAGGCGGGAAATGAAACATACGATCTAGTGTTGGGAGTTTGTGTTGGATAAGGAATCCAACTACTAGCGTGACTGACTGGATCTGTTACTTCTAGCTCATCATGGGATTCCTCTTCCCCAGACTCTGCTATTGTCCTCAATCTCCCTACCTGATTTTACCATTTAAAATTACATTCATATACACCTGACCCAGTCTCCCCTCAACAGGTCTTTATTTTAACCTGTTCCCCATCCTGCTGCCCACCAGGGGGTGTACTCACGGCATCCTCAGCTTAGGGAACTTCTGGATGTCATTTTCTGTCAGGTTCTGGAAAGAAGAGACACACAGGGCAGGCAGGTTAAAACTCACAGGAGGGGCCCTGGTCAGGTGCTCAGGAGGAAATGACAGAGAACCATCGTCATCGCAACACCCTTAGGTTTACTTTTTTCAAAGGGAATCCTGAAATTGGAATCTTATGTAAAATTTCCTGAATTATAAACAAAAATACTTTAGTAAACAAACACCGGGAAAAAATCTGTGAAACCAAATGGAATTTGTTTCATGGGCAAAATTTGGCAGCCTCCTCCTTATATTTTCACCCCAGGGTTCAGGTCCCTACTCAGTTTTGCATGAGAAGGGAGCAGTTCCGGGCTAATGTCATCAGAGGAGCTAATACTGAGGGTCTTGGCAAGGTGCTTGTTGGAGCATCAGGCCCGGCCCTTGTTAACCTGTGGTGAGTTTTCTGACCAGGCCCCTGTCAGGCCGCCTGAGTTATCGTGAGAGGATGAAGGAACAGCCACATACTGGGAAGTTGGACGGGCAGCCAAGGCGTTTTTCAGAGTATGGCATGATGAGTTGAAGGCATCTTGGAGTCTTCCAGAGGGACACTCTGGAAGTGACTGAGAGGAGGACACAAGCTGAGAAAGCTGAGCTAGAGATGGAGGAGAAGGTGTACATGACCATGGCTGGAGACAGAAGAGGAGGATGTTGGGAGGAAGAAGTCTTCTACACCATGGACAACAGCTGGGAAGGAAGGTGGGAAATGGTGAAACAGGCTTTGGGAGTTTTGCTGTGTGATAGAACTCCCTCCTCCCTTTCTTTCAAAACCCTCCAGCAATCCTGAGCTAAGCTTCATTGGAGTTAGATTTATGGATTTTAGAAGCATGATTATTTGCCGAGTTCAGAAAAGAGGTCCACAGACAGATAGCTACAAACCAGGTCCTGGCAGAGAAGCAAGGTGGCAGACAGGGCTGCTTGTCTCCCAATGTCCGTTCTTTCCATCTTCCTTACTGTCAGAACCTGAATTTGGTTCAGGGTGGGAGATGTGTTTGTGCAAAATAGTTAACTCCCCAGGTTACCTTGGAGATGGTGGGGTCACATGACTCACTTGTGGCCAGTAAGGTGTAATCTGCAGTCTACTGGATGAGATTTCCAGAGTAATGGTTATTTCTCTCTTTTATTTTTGCAAAGGGGATAAGGGCACATTCATCAAGCACCGTGCACCCTTTACTCTCCACCTTTCCCCTCTTCCTCTGCCTATTACATATATATATATATATGCATAATTTTATATATGTAATATATAATATGTATATAAAACCTGGAGGTGGAGTAGCCAGCTTGCAGTGATTTGCACAAACACCCAGCTTTCCATAGACTGAATGGCACCTAAGTCCAGGGCTTCCTCCAGAAGTCGCTCAGCCCTTCGTGTCCACTTGTACATGTCTTACTACTTGAGGAAGACCACATACATTCCCAGTTAACCCATCAAGCACATCCCTCCTTTTCTTACACCTTTTCAAAGTACAGCATCTCAATTTCTCACCAGAAATGACTCCAAGACTCCATTCTTCTCCATGTTAAACAAATGCGCCATTAAGACAGATGGGGGGGTATCTACTAGCTCCCACACTGAAGAAGAAAGGAAGGAAGAAGAAACAGAAGTGAGGAAAAGGAGAGGGGAAGAGAGGATAGCAAGTACTCTTCCCTTCAATAGTAGAATAGTCCTGGATGTTCCAGAGCCGAATGGCTATGAGATGAGTTACTGGAGCTCAGATCAAGACTTCCAAAGCAAACCCAGCAGAGCACAATGCAGTTCAGAACACCCCAGCTGCTGGGGCAGGCACCAGGTTCTACTTCCTGTTCTCGGGCTGCTCCTGCCCCCTTTGCACTCCCCGCTGTTCAGAGGGTGAGGAGGCCCGGCTGATTTCTGTGGAGGGCTGAGAGGTCCCAGAGATGGAACAGAGGAGATGGCTGTTCAGATACCGTCTCTCAACCAAGGAAACAACGGTCCTATCAAGTCAGCTCAAGCCTGGCACTCACATGAGAGGCACATAGCTGAGAAGTGCCATAGTTACCCCTGACCGTGACCCTGCACAGTGTGTTCCGTCAGCAGAGGATGAAGCAAAGGGGGATTGGGGACAGAGAGCAGATGCTTACTCAAGATGAGTCAGGACAGCAGGGCAACCAGGACCCTCTTCAAAGATGTTGCCCTTCCTCTGTACTCAACGTGGTGTCTCTTTTCTCAGTGGGAAAGCATCAGAATGAAACATACGATTTAGTGTAGTTGCAAGAGCAGCAACAATAAAACTTAGGGAATTCTCTTCATTCAAAGCTCAGTGTGAACAAAACAACAGCAAAACCCAGACAGTGTAGGAGAAGCTAGAGTCATGCTTTGGTTTAGTCATTAAATTTGTGACTTAAGACAAAAATCACCGCATCTCTGCATCTGTTTCCTCATTTGGAAATGAGGTGGTTGAAGGTATTCGTGAAGGTATCTTTCTCCTAAAAAACAGTTTCATGAAGACAGGAATCTCATATCTTATGATTTCTCTGTCCACAGCACGTGACATTATCTAGGATGGAATAGGTACTCATCTCAGCACGAGACTTCAGAGGTTCCCGGAAAGGGGAGACAATTGCAGGAGGTAGTGAGCTCACCATCACTAGAGAAGGTGAAGCAGAGTGAGGCAGGGATGCAGTGTAGGAAATGGATTGGTGTGCTGTGTAGCAAGCTGCGACATATGCTATCTTGGTGCCTTTCAACTAGCTTCAAGTCTCACGGTCAAGCTTCACAAAGCTACGACATAGAGACATGCAATTGGATTGCCCTTCTCACTCTGAATCTGAGAACATCTCCCACGAGACCTTTAAATTCGTTTTCTTCCCTTGTTAAAGAGTAAAGCAAAGTGCCCAGAGGGGATGACGAGGGATAGTGACAGTTTGTCTGAACGCACAAGCAAAGCGTTGTTCCAGTGTATGGGACTGGACAGAGCTTACCAAGAACCGAGCGCCGTCAATGTGGTACTTCCTCACCGCCTTCTCACAGTCCTTGTAGTTCAACTGCACAGAGAAGCACAAGGTGCCATCAGTGCCACAGGCTCCTGTGGTCCCCCCTTTGCCTCCTCCAGAGCTTAGCAATCTGTGGTACCTGTGGCTAGCCAGCCCCTTCCTGATTCTTTGTCTAACAGAGGGGCCAGGTCCACATCTTAGCCATACTTTCACTACTCCCCAGGCCCGTCTGAAATGGAGAAATTGTGCACTCTAGTCCGTGGGACCAGAACCTCTGGAAACACACTGTCTTCAAAGCTCAAGAAGAGTGGCCACATCCTAGTAAGGACAGCAGAAAGGAACTAACAGAAGAATCCAAACCCCAGCCCCCATCTTGTGTCCCCAAAGACTATCTTAGTGACCACAGCAGTCATTTATGCCTAGCCCATTTCTGAGCATGAGGGAGGAATCAACTCATGCTCAGTCTTGTTACGATGACTTTTTTTTTTCTCTTAAATGACCTAAAGCAACAAGATAAACATTGTCTGGAACTATGATAAACTTGTTTTAAATGTTTTGTCGAGGACCTCATTTACTAAATAATTCCCATAATTTTTAACCACTGAGTGTTCAGGTCATTTCCCTGGCTGCCAGCTCAGCAGTGAGACCAGCAGCTGCTAGTTAACACTGGATGCTCTGCAGGCCGCAGGCCCTGCGCCCACACACTGGATGCTCTGCAGGCCGCAGGCCCTGCTCCCATGCACTGGATGCTCTGCAGGCCACAGGCCCTGTGCCCACACACTGGATGCTCTGCAGGCCGCAGGCCCTGCTCCCAGGCACTGGATGCTCTGCAGGCCGTAGGCCCTGTGCCCACACACTGGATGCTCTGCAGGCCGCAGGCCCTGTGCCCACACACTGGATGCTCTGCAGGCCGCAGGCCCTGTGCCCACACACTGGATGCTCTGCAGGCCGCAGGCCCTGCGCCCATGCACTGGATGCTCTGCAGGCCGCAGGCCCTGCTCCCATGCACTGGATGCTCTGCAGGCGTCAGGCCCTCCTCCCACCCCAAGCAGCTGTAAGTCACTTAGTCCTCCAGTTACATGGGTGAAGGATGAGAGACAGAGAGGGTTAAGAAGCTTGCCTGGGTGGAAGGTGACATAGGTGACAGCTGGGCTCCAGCACTGGGCTTTAGTGTTTCCACAAAGGACAGTCATTAAGTAAAAACGTCCCGTACATAAGTGCACACAGTGAATGATCAGGAACGCACCCGAAAGCACCGTCTAGATAGCATATACTGCGCAGTGGATGTCATTCTGCCTAACTCTTTCTTTGTAAGTTGAATTGTTGGAGTCAAATTCTCTGAACAGAGTGACAGAATCAGCAGAGGTCAGTGCTGTAAGGTCTTGGGTATTTTCACAGCTGACCTCTGACCGTGGTGCACCCACCTCACCTTGTCCTCAATAGCACAAAACTTCACATCAGAAATTCCTCCAAGACTGAGGTCTGGTGTAGTTAAGGGAAACACATTTTTCTCTGAGGACCTTCTATTCTTCTCACAAATAGTTAGCTCAACCTTCTTTGAAGGAAATTTTAAAATCAATTTCTTATCTTACACTGTCCCCCCAAAAATGTGAAAAGTAAATATAGCTGGGGGGTGGCACACCCCTCTAATCTTAGCACCCAGGAGAGTGAGGCAGGAGGACAGGATTGATGTCAGTCCAAAAGCAGCCTGGGCTATACTTCAAGAACCCATCTCAGTAATAACAATCTTAAAATGTAATCGTTGTCATCTCCTAGTCTAGAAGAGCAGAATGGACATCCCACTTGGGAAGCTGATTTATAGGTCCATGTCACGGGCAGACAGCGCCTGCAGCATGCTGCTGTCTCCTTGACCCACACTCAGGGTGTGTAGCGGACTCTTGGAACTGGCAGCTTCCTTTAATCCATGTCACCGCCATCGCTATCAGATGAATTGCCAGTTCTGCAGAGTACCGGCTTTGACTCCAAACCAAAGCTAGAGGTCTAGCCTTGAACCTCCATAGTTGATGCAGTCCAGTAAGGTCTGAATTATGGGACCTAAAATCCATATTTCAACAAGCACCCTAAGTGATTTCCATTAGCACCCAAGACACCAATCTTGGCCCTGACCAAGTGGTTATCAGCTTTGAAGATGATGTTGACTGGGACCCAGAGAGAAGGAGGTCTGGCTTTAGGTCACAGAGTGAGGTAGTGAGGTAGTGATGTCACACAGCGAGGTAGTGATGTCACACAGGTAGGGATGTCACACAGTAAGGTAGACATGTCACACAGTGAGGTAGTGAGGTAGTGATGTCACACAGTGAGGTAGTGAGGTAGACATGTCACACAGTGAGGTAAAACCCAACAGGGTTATAACACAAGGCTATGAGCCAGTGACTCTCCTGCTAGGCCTAAGCCAATTGGAGGAGTTAGGGACACACACGCAGACTATGGCCTTAATCCCCATGGTTTCCATCCCTAGTCCAGGGCAAGGCACACATATCTGAGGCAATATGTCAAAAAGCCTCACTAGCCTGCCTCAACCTCCCCAGCAGGTTCTGCTTAGAAGAGCAGGATAAAGGTGAGGTAGAACATGGAACTCAATGCCTCACATGCATTTCCTTTCAACCTCACCTCCATCTCATCTGGTTAGTTACTGTCAATACCTCTGTTTTACTGTTTTGGTAAGTTGAGGCACAGAGAAGCAAAGTGACTGGAGGAAAGTAAGTCCCCAAGCTAGCTGGAAAGGGCACAACTCAAACCAAGGCATGACTCCAGAGCTGGGCAGAAGTCTCAGGGGCCCAACCCGACTGCTGCTGCTGGAGACATTAAACTTGCTGGTCAGTCCTTTCAATGGCACACTGACATCCAAGAGCATCCTTACATGACTCTGTGTTCATTTCACAGAGTGTTTTCTCTGGGGACCAATAAGCTCGGGGTCTGAAGGGTCTCATCTGTGTCTGTGGCAGGGGCTGGTGCTTCTAGGATTACCAATTCCTCCTCAGCTTCCTTGTTCCTACTCTTGATCCTTTCCCTCCGGAAGGTGAGGCCTGTCTCTGGGATGTGGCTTTGACTAAGCTCCATGGTTCCCAAGAAGAAAACTCCTCTTTCCCTTAACTCAAGCAGAGCGATGTGTACTTGGCCACCCAAAGCCCACCCTGTGCTGAAGGGAATTTGACCTGCACATTATCTGTGGCACCATGGGATTACATAATATCCCACTTACACTAGAACATGGGACCTTTCCGTGCCTCTCGGTCTCTCCCCAGACTTCCCTGCCTTAATTCTCAATCCTTTCTCATTGCTCTATTGAAATAACTCACTACTTCATTCCACCAAGGCAAATTTACCTTTCTGCCCTAACTTACTTCACTTTTAGTTAAGAAAAGTACTAAAAAGCAAATGCTTCAAGAAGTCAATTGTCTAATCATATTTCCACCCACAGTGTTAAAAGAAAAGTTTATAATGACCTTATGGGGAGAAAGTAACCAAAACAAGATTTACAAAAAGTGGCAAAGGGCAGGATCTGTGGGGTAGTACTCCTACCATGCCTCGTTAATACAGAATGCTCACATTTTCTTCTGTAGGTTGGGAAGGAACCACTGTATATATTATAGGTTTGATTACACCCCAAGGATCCTCTTCTACCCTTTGGGTCCCCCATTTCTTCAGAAACAATAGACGGCAAAGCAGATGATTTCTATGGTCTTAGCTTTAGGACCTCATCTTCATCACTGCCTGGAATATGAGTGGAACTGGAGGACAGTCTGCAGGCATGTGGACAATGGAAGCCCATGTCTTTCATAAGCCCTCCTACCTCTTCTGTACGGCTGCCTTAGAGGAGTCATGTGTCCTGGGATATACCTAAGCAGACATGTGGTCTTCGTTAGCAGATAACCAAACAAGGACCCTTGACCATCTCCTCCCAGCCTGGAAGGCAGGACAGTAACACTGTGGTCATCTTGATTTCTGAGTCTGCTGAGCTCATTCTTTGTGTTGCTGACTATCCTGAGGCTCATGTCTGCTTTCTGGCCTGCTTTCAAGGATTCTCATAAAGCTCCAGTGAGACTCCAACCAATAAAAAGACACTAGCCCTCTTCCAGGATCATGAACAGTCGATGCCCAAATATCGTTGTTCATCTAACCCTCTGTCCATCCCTCCTGCCCTGCCTGTTCATTATCCTACTCTGGGACTCCATATCTCCTTTTCTAGTGAGTAGACTTCAGTATAGCCGTTCTCTGCATTTCAGAGCATGTGCTTGAAAGCTAAGTAGGCACAACTGCAATCCAACCCAATCACATAAGACTCAAGAGCTTGGGATCACTCAAACTCCCTGAGCTGACTCTTCAGCTGAACAAAATATTGACATTGAGATGCAACACTGTTAGTGCATATCATTAACGCGGTAACACGGAACTCACATTACTGTGGGTTGTGTCTAATAGGACACAGTCTGTAGAGCACTACATGCATGTCTGTATGTACTAGGGGCTTATGCACGTGAGGGTCCCCTCCCTATCTTTCTCTTCTGGACACACTGCCTGGAAAGCTCAGTAGTCCGTCTGCCTCCCAGTAAAGTAGCAATTGCAAGTGGTAACGGTAACTCTGAGGCTATCTTGTACACCTTCCATATTCTGTCCTGATTCCGCCTCTGCTCTCTGCCCACCCCACTGAAGGCATACCAGCCCAACCAGAAGAAAGACTTTCACAAGAGTGAGAGACTCACCTTCCTGAAATAATCAGCGAGGCTGTCCGGGTTCCAGGCTAAGACCTCTGAGCGAAAGGGCACATTCTTTAAGGCCATGGCTGCTGTTCAGGGAGAAGCTCACAAGCTGAGGAGAGCTGCTGCAGCCATGAACAGAGAAAAAACCCAGATCCAGAACTCCGAGGTGTCCTTGGCTCTTTCGAATCCCAACTATGCTCAGAAACACCCTTGTTGAACAGGCGTCGTTTCTGCTGTAGCCAGATCCCAAGAAGCGGTGGCTTCCCCTGTGAACAAATATGGTCTCTTCTCAGAAAACGACTCAGCTAGTTTCCTTTACCACTTCCTCTGCTGACTTCTAAATAAGTAAACAAGGAAGACCAGCTCTGTGGGCTCACAATGCAGAGAGAGAGAGAGAGAGAGAGAGAGAGAGAGAGAGAGAGAGAGAGAGAGAGAGAGAGACTGGTAATTCCCCACTGGCCCAGACACCCCAGCCAAATGGGGACTTAAACTCAGTTCAAGTAGTTTTTTTCCATCCGATTTCTAGACACCCAAAGCTGGACACCACATTCCTGCATGACAAGGACTATGCAGATAAGAGCCTCTTTTGACAGTTCCCTAAAATTATCTATAATTTCATCCACTAGTGAACTGTGGGGGAAGGAAGATGGTCTCTTCATGTTTTCCAACACCCCCCCCCCAGTTTGTTTTTATCGAAAGCTGAGACGCCCTCAGCTGCTTCTTTGTGTTATGATGAGTGGATCTTTGGTGAGCTAGGCTTCAAGTGGCGAAGGGTGCTACGGTGCAGTGGACCAGCTCCGTTCCTGATATGAATGTTTCTGCACTGTAGTCTTGGGCATGGAGTGACTGAAGGGACCAGCTCAGGACACCCCAAGACCAAGTTCTCAGGACGAAGCATATATACCTACCCCAAAGGGACAAAGAGGGGGAATATGAGGCAAAGACTGAGATAGAGGTGAGGGAGAAGGGAGAGAGCAGAGGGGTGCTTATTTCAGAGGGGGACAAAGGATGGTCTCTGGATAGAGAGGAGACAGACCTGGTCTATAGGAAAATGGTGGTTTATAGAGGGAAAAGGGAAACACTGTGTTAGGATGAGCTGTTTAATTTTAACTGGGCATGTTAATTAGGTGAGCCAAATGGGGCTTTTGATTGCTGGACTTCAAGACTTTGATAGCTGGACCATGGTAGTCAGCCTCAGGAGGAGGAAATGGACCTAGCTTTAGGAATGTAATCTAACCGTTTTTAGCAAGGCAGAGGGAATGGGGGAGAAGGGCAAGGCCTGCCAGAGCCATGTTTGCCGTGTTTGGGCCAGTGTGAGTCCCTTCAGTGACAGTTTAGGTGACTAGTTCCCATACCTACAAGGCAGGAAAATAGAGGTGTTATACACATACAACCTGGATGCATTTACTAGGCAAACGCACAGACACGAAGTTTAAAGAATTGTTACTATTGATGGCACACCACCTTCTATACACCGTGCTTCCTCTCTTTATCTTCTGTCCACTATCATTTCTCCCGTTTGCTATTGAGTCCACCATATATCTAGCCAAAGAGTATTTTCCCTGGAGATAGGAGATGGGGATCTGTTGCATCCTCCTTCAGTCTCCGACTCTGAACAGATCTCATGGACTGAAATGATCCTTGGCAGTGAGTGGGACCTGAGGCTAAAAGCAAATATATCTGGTGCAATATGGCAACCTGTAAACACAAGTTAGCCAGTGTGCCATATGCACATGCACATACATACATGCCTGCACATATGGGAATGCACAGACTCACACATGTGCACAGATTTCTATTCCAGTGTTTGAACAATGCTCTGTTGCTGCCTGAGGTGCTCTTTCTTAAGTTTTTTCAATGGTAGCTTTAGCCATGAATGCTTTCCATTTTATGCACACTACAGGAAGCCCCACTGCCTCTAGTAGCTGTCTCATTACCGGCTCATGAGCTTAAATGAGATTATAGATGAAGCACCAGACCTAGCCCTGGAAAGTGGTCCATGGTGGTGATCTGCAGGAGGCATCAACCCAGGATTAAGTGCTCAACATCAAGTGCTCAACAACTGATAATGCCCAATGGGCCACTGCCCTGCTGCCCCACAGCTCCCCGACTAGTGAGAGACATTACTTCATTTTTTCAAATCAGCAACATGGCAGCTATCGTGGAGAGAAATCACTTTCAAGTAGAGTAAAGAAGACATCATGGGATGAACTGGGCTTTAGGCAGGGCCTTGGAGGGTGGAGTGGATAGGTGAGGATTCTGGACCTCAATCAATCCATCAAAGCCTCAAAACAGAGAAGTTCTGTGGAAAGGAACATTCCAGATCATTCTTAAAAGTAAAAGCAATAGTGAGTTTTTTGGGAGGTCAGCATTGTGGTTTTTTAATATTGTTGCCCCAACTCAGGGTAAAAACCAACAACAGAAAAGCAGAAGATAGAATAAAAATATTGTTAAATATGACACCCCTTGGAAAAAATTATCCAATAAAAAGTGGCCAAGATGAACAATCCATGGGGACCATTTGATTGCTCCCTATTTCCCTCAAGGAGGTTGTACATCCTGGTCTTGTCAAGAGTGTGCTTGAGTCCAGAGCCACTGTCCCTTACCATTTGCCTCCTCAAGGTTCTGGGATGTTTTGACAATGCCCAGAACAGAGTCAGGGTTCAAACTAGGTCTGTCTGGAGAGCCGGTACAGTAGCCCCTGTGTTCACTGGTACAGCTTATGGTCTGCAGCCCACAAAAAGCTGGTGAGTTGCTGATCTGAAATGTTTTTCAAATTGGTCCCTGCCCAGTGGACCACAGACCCATACCTCAGATAAAGCATCAGGGCAAAGAGAGATCAGATTATGAAAGGGGAAGTGTTTTGCCTCAGGCCCTGAAGACTGTCCTCTTCCTATCTCTGGGTGATTTCCCAATAATTTTAGGTTTCACATCTCCTGTGTTCTAGAAACTCCCAAGGCAGGGCAGCTCTGAAGAGAGCTCTCAGGAACCCAGGACAATGTGTGACAGTATGTCATCTCACTTGTTCCAGACTAGGTCTCTTTACATGTCAAATGGGCAGGCCTTTGCATTTATCCCAAGACAGCAGTGGTGCCAGGATGGCAAGACCTCAGTTCACATCAAGGTGTCATTCTGTTGGCTTTGAGCATGAAGCAGAGTAGCAGGTGGGGACCAGCCAAGGTCCAGAAGTAGAATCAAGGGAGCCTCTTTGATGGGGCAGCTGGTCCCACCTCATCTCTTTTGACCTTAACCAGGTAGAGAAACCCAGTGTTTACAAAGGAACAAGTTGAAAAGTTGGCCAAAGCAAGAGATTGCTTCCGGAATCTTTCATAGGTACTGAAATCTGTCTGAGCCCAAGTTCCTTATATAAAATGGTACAGTTCTTATACATAATATGTATACACCCTCTCACATACTTTGAGCCATTTCTAGCAGACTGGTAATACCTAAGAATACCAATGTTATGTTTGTAGCTGTGATACTCTGTTGTTTAGGGAATAATGGCAAGGAAAAGAAACTCTATCCACATTCAGTGTGGATCAAATTTTTAAAAATATTTCCCATCTGCTGTTGTTTGAACACATGGATATAGAGTCTGCAGACACAGAAGACCCACCATATGTCTCAAGGTCAGGTAAGAACAACACGAGGACAGCACTGAGCCAGGGACAGTGGCGGGGGCTCATAGAATGGGGATTGAGAAGCTGTGGGAAAGAAAGCGATGCTTGCAGTTTGTCTGACTGTTGGAACATCGGGACAGAGACAGTGGAGGCTGAACCCTCCCTCCCTCCCTCCCTCCCTCCCTCCCTCCCTCCCTCCCTCCCCAAGCCTAGATTTGCAGCACCCACCCTTTTCCTCTACCCCACAGCAGAATCACATGGCAGAGGTGATAACCACATTTCTTACTGACTGGTTTTAGAGGTGAGAAAATTGGCTGGGGAGCTGCTGCTCCTGCGTGTGCTGTGGAGGAGGATCTTGGAGAATTGTCACACTAGGGCCAGAGAAGAGAGGAAAGTAGAGACTTCATGCATGAGAATATGTTGCCCTTCTTAGGGCAGAGGCTAAGGGAAGTCCCCCCCCCCTCCAGCCATGCTTAGAGGCAGGCAGCGGAGATACCACCTGTTCGTGGGATCATCCTGGATGACAAAAAGCGAGTGATCGGATGATCCAATGAAGGAGAGTCACCGGAGGGTCCTGCACTGTACCTGGTACCCCACACTGTGGTGCAGAACAAAGAATACCTTCCAAAAAGTTCAGGGAATAGGAGGCAGGAATCCAGCAACTGATGCCCGGGGAGGACCAGTACTTGCTAGCACTCCTTGGGACTGTAGACTAGGAGACGGTAAAAATGGGCTTGTACAGCCCCATCCCGGCCTGTCCTCTGGTAACATTCACTCTATCTCCACAGTCTCTGAGAGCTCCCTCCCACCCGTTCTGGACACTGGTCTCACCTCCCCCATCCATGGATAACACAGGAGGAAAATATGAGTGAGCTGCCCTAGGCAAGGCAAGGACCAGTAAGTAATATTTTCCACTTCCTTGTGGCTGACAATTTCATTCTTCAATTTTTTTCAAGTCTCCTTGCTTTGATTCTCTTGCTTTGCTGTTCAACTGAGGTACCTCAGAAGTTCAAGGTGAATGGGAGGAAGTGCTTATTTGGACTTCCTGCCAAACCTCCCCTTCTTCTCTGTCCTGTTTTCGCTTTAGTTGCCTGAACTCAGATAAGTATGTCACAGAGAAAAAACTCCCCAAGTGACAGGAAAGGTGGGTGGATGTACACAGGGGCAAGAGAGAGGGAGCAAGCTTCCCTGCCTAATAGATGAGAAACCTTAGCTTTCTTTCATGGACAGCTGGAACGTGACGGGATAGCGGGCAGAGGACGGAGCACAAGAATAAAAAGCAGAAGGGATGTAAGCCTCTGGCACAAAATCAAAACAGTCCAGCTGCCTCTCATTGTGAAAGGAAGGTCTGAGGCTAAGAGTAACAAGATCAGGGACTGGTGAATGTTTTAGGTGAAGTCGAAGCACCAAGAATGTCTACCACCGCTTCCCAGGCACCTCCATGGTTTGGAGAGAAGAAATGGTTGGTGGGCCTTTATTCATTATACCATGTAACTCTCACAACCACTGCCCGAGAGGGGAATCTGGCATGTTCACCCACTTTGCAAATGGAAAAGAAGGGCGAAGGAAGCGTACCTGCTTATTGAAAGCCCCACAGAAAGCCAGTGGTAGAGTGTGGGTTCTGATGCCAAGAGAGACACAGTTTCCAGGACTCTTACAGCTCTTACAGGACTCAGGTGCACCCAGAGCAGGTCTTGCCAGTCACATCCACCCAGCTTTGAAACCCTTTTCCTTTGGTTCTCCTAACATGATGGGCCTATGTTTGCACATGTTGTTCTCTAGTAATGAAGGAGCAGAGTGTGTCTGATGCTGTGTCTGTGATACAGGCTCTTCTTCAAATGCGCACTGCAAGGAGAGACACAGCACTGCAGGCAGAGACACAGCACTGCAGGCAGAGACACAGCACTGCAAGCAGAGACACACAGCACAGAGACACAGCACTGCAAGCAGAGACACAGCACCGCAAACAGAGACACACAGCACCGCAAGCAGATACACAGCACTGCAAGCAGAGACACACAGCACTGCAAGCAGAGATACACAGCACTGCAAACAGAGACACAGCACTGCAAGCAGAGACACACAGCACTGCAAGGAGAGACACACAACACTGCAAGCAGAGACACACAGCACTGCAAGCAGAGACACACAGCACTGCAAGGAGAGACACACAGCACTGCAAGCAGAAACACACAGCACTGCAAGCAGAGACACAGCACTGCAAACAGAGACACACAGCACTGCAAGCAGAGACACAGCACTGTAAACAGAGACACACAGCACTGCAAACAGAGACACACAGCACTGCAAGCAGAGACACAGCACTGCAAACAGAGACACACAGCACTGCAAGCAGAGACACAGCACCGCAAACAGAGACACACAGCACTGCAAACAGAGACACAGCACTGCAAACAGAGACACACAGCACTGCAAGCAGAGACACACAGCACTGCAAGCAGAGACACAGCACTGTAAACAGAGACACACAGCACTGCAAGCAGAGACACATAGCACTGCAACCAGAGACACAGCACTGCAGGCAGAGACACATAGCACTGCAACCAGAGACACAGCACTGCAGGCAGAGACACATAGCACTGCAACCAGAGACACAGCACTGCAGGCAGAGACACATAGCACTGCAACCAGAGACACAGCACTGCAGGCAGAGACACATAGCACTGCAACCAGAGACACAGCACTGCAGGCAGAGACACACAGCACTGCAAGCAAAGAGACAGCACTGTAAGCAGAGACACAGCACTGCTGCACCAGGCTGATTTGGTGGTGAGGTGCTGGAGGAGAAGGGGAAACTGAGGAAGGAAAAAGACCATCGAATTCCATCCTTCCCATTGGGGGCCCCAGTGAGGCCCAAGTCACTGCCTGGCACTTCACATTCCAAGCTTGATTCTGAAAACTGTGTTTGCAGGTATGTGAGGGCCCTGGATCCTTCAGGAGGTTACTGTGCTGGTCGGGAATTCTGATGGCTGTATCCTCGGGGCCCTAACTCTGTGAGAACAGGAGCACATGACTGTTCAATTTGTCCATACACTATCAGAGAGAATAAAGGAGGTAGCCTAGAGTAGCTACATGGGGGACCACAGGCTGGCAGGAGGCGAGCCCCACCAGTGGAGTGTCTGACTTTGAGCTCCCTTGAAAATCACCCAATCTTTGTATTTTTGTTTGGTGGAGCTAGGATTGAACCTAGGACCTTGCACATGCTACTTCCTCGGTTCTTGTCTTTAGTGGGATGCAAATAACACTTAACACCCTTCCTGGTACTTTTGTTGATAAATGAAGCTGTTAGTGTTACATGCCTGAGCTGTACTAGATGTAATATAGAGACTTTTCCAGTTTATTTACTTTCCTCCGGACAATGCTAGTACTTCCTTTCTGTGCTAGCATGCCATGATGCTCTCAGTAGCTGATTCATTCTGTCCTCCTCACTTTAGAGACAGATACAAAAGAAACATAAAGAATTCTGTAGTGAGGATTTATTCTGCGAAGCTCCCGTGGAGCATCATCGGAGGGTGATCAGACATGTTACCAGGGACCAGGGATGCTGCTGAGAGCAGAAGGACGTTTGTTTGTACAACACTGAGCAACAAGTGCACCTTTGGGGCCGTGCCTAGAGAATAAAAATGCAAGGGTACCCTTAGTCTGTCCCCACCTCCTTGTGTTGACGAGTCAGTCTTTTCCCTGCCACGTCTCATCTGCCTCAGTTGCAAAATTCCCTGTTCCTCGTTCGCCCCCAACAAATGGTAACTCTAGTTGCTTCTAGTGAGAAATCAGGATCCTGTCTGCAGAACACAAGGCAGGCAGGGGAGTGTGTGAGAATGTGACCGTCACATACTCAGCTCACTGAGCTCTGTGGCTGCTGTTGCCCAGCTGCTGGGGTGTGAGACCCCCTCAGAGCACTGCTTCATCTCCCTTAGCAGAACCCTGTCAGTCTTTAGCGAGGGAGATGACGTAGGTTCCCGGCTCTAATTAAAACTTGGGGTAGGCTGATAAAAGCACGGGGTTCTCATGAGCAAGCTGCCCCCACCACTTAGCACCACTGTTCCTTGTTGCCTACTCTGTCGCTTTAGGGCCTCTTTAAAAACAAATGGCTACTTTTCCGATTAGCATACAAAGTAGTCCATTTCATTATGGCATTTTTTATAATACATGGTTTCAATTGATCCTCTTCCCCTGATTCCCTCCCCCAATCTCTTGCCTCCCAACTTGTACCTTCCTACCCCAGTAATCCCTTTTTTTTCTTTGATGCCACATGTATTCTCTCATTTAAAAAAATTGTCTTTTTATGTGAAGGAGTGCTTTGCCTGCATGTATGTATGTATACCACGTGCATGCCTAGTGCCCACGGAAGCTAGAAGAGGGTGTCAGATCCCCTGGAACTGGAGTTATAGACAGTTATGAGCTACCAAGTGGGTGCTGAAATCTGAACCCATATCCTTTGAAGGAACAACAAGAGCTCTTAACCTCTGAGCCATCTCTCCAGTCCATGTCAGATGTATTCTATCACACCCCATTTCTTTAAGAACTCTTTTCTCCTCACACAGTCCCCATCCCATCCCATGACCAATGAATGGACAGTGTCAGGCCGTCCTGCATGTGTATTCACTCTGTGATTCAGGAAATCTTGCCTAGACAGCTTCAAGCCCAGAATTCCCCAAATGGAAACATCCTCTGACAGAGAGGGTTTTTTGTTTGTTTGTTTGTTTTTCTCCTGTTTTGGCAGCTTCTGGGGGGACCTGGGACCACAGGATGGCCACAGCTCCCGCAGAATCAGCCTCTCAGTCTCGGCTTCTCTTCCCTCGAAAGTTTGAAAGCTCCAGCTACCACTTCTTTCCAAAGAGAGAACTTACCAAGCCTCAGACCAGGCATGGGAATAACACCATCGAATCCCTCTACAACTACACTACAGCTGAGTGGCCTTGGGCGACCTAGTCAACTTTTTCTCTCTGTGCACTAGTTTCCCACAAGGATGGGGAAACCTGAATAGCAGTCTTGGCTTCTCCGTGTGCTTGTGGAGACCCTGTGAAATGAAGCGGTCAGCTTGGAACACTGCCTGCCTTGATGTTCACAGCAGTCCTTGCTGGATGGTGAGAAGAATGAGCAAAGAGCTGTGTCCAACGAGAAAAGACAGAGAGAGACGACTCTGCTGACCTTGGAGATGGGGAAAGGGACCCAATCAAACGTGAGTGACTTCTGGAATCTGCTGAAGGTCAGGAAAAGGATGCTTTCTTAGGACCTGGAGAAAGAAAGAGAGCCCTTTATTCTGTTTAGTTCAGGGAGATGCATTGGGCTGTTGATCTGAGATCTGTATGGTAATGAGTTTGTATTGTTGTAAATCTCAGACGTTTTCAACCTGTAGGTCATGAACCTTTGGGGTTATACATTAGATATTTACATTATGATTCATAAGAGTATCAAAATTATAGTTATGAAGTAGCAATGAAATAATTTTATGGTTGGGGGTCACCACAACATGAGAAACTGTATTAAAGGGTCATAGCATTAGGAATATTGAGAACCATTGTTCTAAGATCATGTAACTTGTTATAGCAGCAACAGGAAACTAATTCATCCACTAACTTAAAAAAAACAAACTACCCCTGTCACTGAGCCATCTCCAAGGACTCATCTACCTTCTCAGTCCCCCTAGCTTCTGGATATACTGGCCCTCTCCACCAACAGCCACCTTCCACAAGCAATATGCCTACTGGCTAGAACCTCCACTGTGATGGTATTGTGTTCCCCAAAATATTGTGTACCCTAATAAACTTATCTGGGGTCAGAGAACAGGAGAGCCACAATATTAAAGATAGAAGATAGGCAGTGGTAGCACACGCCTTTAATCCTAGCATCCCAGGGGCAGAAATCCATGTGTTCAAGGATACAGCCAAGCATGGTGACTCACGCCTTTAATCCCAGAAAGCGAGCCTTTAATCGCAGGGAGTGACGGCAGAAAGAGAAAGATATATAAGGAGTGAAGACCAGAAACTAGAAGCATTTGGCTGGTTAAGCTTTTAGGTTTTGAGCTGCACAGTTTAGCTGAGATCCATTCGGATATGAGGACACAGAGGTTTCCAGTCTGAGGAAAGAAGATCAGCTGAGAAGTTGGCCAGGTGAGGATAACTGTGGCTTGTTCTGTCTCTCTTATCTTCTAGTGTTCACCCCAATACTTGGCTCAGGTTTTATTTTATTAATAAGAACTTTTAAGATTCCTGCTTTATTAGTATGAACCTTTAAGATTCCTGCCACACTCCACACTTTGACCCCTTTGCTGATACAAGTAATGGTGATGACCTGTTTCTTCTGGCCCTGAGGATTCTATGCATACAATAATTCAGCAGAGAAACACCAGGAAACTACTGTCCAAGGGGTCGTTTGCCCACAGTGGTGCCCTCATTGAGCATCTGGGATATTCAGCTACAAGGTGAACAGTGCAACAACGTGCCACTTTCTGACAAAGACTGGGCTGGCTGAGGATGATCAGCTGGACACCCATGAGTTTTGAGGGCTTGTACCTCTCTGAAGCTTAAGTGAGCATGTCCTTGCTGTGAGGAGAATTTCCCTTCTGTCCCTTGTCACAGGTTAAAAAACCTCACAGCTTGTATAATATAACCATCAATATAACCAGGTTGGTGTACTTTTAACTGGGCTAGTGTAAGGCCTTCATGCAATCAGCTAAACAGACCCAGTAGATATAGATAGATAGATAGATAGATAGATAGATAGATAGATAGATAGATAGATAGATAGATGATAGATAGGTATGTAGATAGATAGATAGATAGATAGATAGATAGATAGATAGATAGATAGATGATAGATAGGTATGTAGATAGATAGATAGATACCATGTAAGCTGAACAAACCATGTCTTTTGGTTGCAAGAGCTTCATGCCGCTCTGACTGAGGACTGCTGAAAGATGAAGTCTTTTTTTTTTTTTTTTAAAGTTGGAATGATTTGAAATCATCAACAGGAACCCCATGACCTACTTGGCAGTGAAGGACTCAAGATGGCCCAAGTGTGACTCATGCTGGGGCGCTAAGCCTCAGAGGGAAGCTCACATCTGCATCTCTGGGAGGTGAATGAAGGTAAACTGTGGTGAGTGAAGTGCCTGACTGTGTGGCAGTCACGTGGATGAACCTGTCAGTTACAGAAGCACATTGAACATGTGTGGAAGAGGAAGAAAGGGCAATGTAAGTGGTTACTGTTTTCCTACTCTCTATTCAAGGAATAGGAATGATACTGGCACACTCTGGGTTGACTGCAGGTGTGTCCTTCAGAACTTTTAACCTTGTCCAACAAGAGACACAGGGCATCATGCGAGGCGCTTTGCTAGTCACTGTTGTTAGTTCTGTTACCTGCTTCCCATACCAATATTGTTAGATAGTTTACACACCAACAATGTCCATCAACACAGTGTCATGCTTAGAGTTGAACCCTGGGAAATGGATCCAGAGGCTTCCATTATAGAGGGATGGGGTCCTAAAGGGTCTTGGCTCCACAGTGGTAGCCTTAGGCATCTTTTAGTTATGGATGTTCTGTTTGGACCACAGTGCTCCTTCCTGCCCCATCCCAAGAAAATTCTTTTGAAACCATGTTCCTTCCATTTGTCTCAGTCTTCAGTCGACCCATGAGGCCATGAGCACTCTTCCCTCAGCTAGGCTCCTTGCTGGGCTCCCAGAAGACCCATTGCCATTATGCCTCTGTGACCTTGTCAAAGCCCCATGCTTAGTTCAGCTCACTTACTCATTCATTAAACAAACATTTGTTAATCATCTGCATTGTGCCAAAGAATGTAATAGGCAGGAGTGAAGAAAACAATATTGTTGGTCTAAAAGGGCCTAACGGGTGGTAATAATGGATAATTAATTAGCATTTATATTACTTTGTGCCAGGCTAACCTTAAGCCATGTCTGTGTGTCTATTATATATGTATTATATATATAATCTTTTATAGTATATAGAACTATAGCTTATACTTCTATACAGTATATGTAATAGTGATTATGTCACACATACATGTACATATATATGTATTCAATCTTCTTAGTATAATGGGTTGGTATCAATAGAGTCAAAAAATTGTAGATTGAAAACATTCAAAAGATAATTAAATCTGTGTTACAGACATGTAGACCTTTTCTCATTGACATTTTCTAAACCATGTAGTTAATGATTGTATTGTTAGCATTGCATTAAATGTTCAAGTCATACAGAGATGATTTGAAGCACATGAGAGGATGTGCATAGATTGCATAACATAAAGATTGTGATATTTCCATGGATGGTGAAACTAGTCTCCCAATGACACTCACCGCAGCATACCACAAAGATGACGAGACTGAGCACAGGGCAGTTCCATGCCTATGTGACAGACAAGAACAGGGGAGCAAATAGGAGCTCTGAGCCTCTGCCTTGAACTAGCCACCAGCCTGACTGTCTAATCTAAAGGAAAAAAAGAGTGAACTAATTCAAGGCATGCTTCCTTGGCAGCACACACTTCAAACGCTCAATGGTCACATATGCCATAAAAGGTAGCACATGCATAGGTGTGTCTACCGTGGCAGAGTTCTGCCTGCTGTGGACCAGAGTGCTGTGGCTGGTGGTAGAAGCCCCAGGGTGTGGCTCCTGCTCTGATACTCACCAGCTGGGAGACTTGAAGCAAATTCCCCAACCTCTCTGAGTCTCAAGATATTGATCTACAAAACGTGGTTAATATATATGAGCATCCTCGTGGAGTTTGGGAGAAGATGAATTAATTCTGGGTTGTTAAGGGGTACCTAGTATACAGTAGACACTTGACTTCTTAGAGCCCCTGTCTCAAGCTCATGAACTGATGGGAGGTGAAAAGAAAGCCCAGCAAGGAGATAGAAGGTGGGAGGGGCCAGCTTAGGCAGGACTTAGCTTTGTATGGGTGGCATCTAAAGGAGCTGGGAGGCCCCACAGGATGACCATATGAAAGATATCCAGACTCAAGGCTGAGGTTTGCTGGGATAGCCCAGGGCTTGCAGTGACGCCGGTGTGACTGGGGAGGGGTATATGGGGCCAAGGACAAAAGCACAGCTTGGAGACCTGCTGAAGAACCACACTGCGGACTTGGCCATCTGTCCTGAGCGTGGGGAGCACTTGGTGGTTTTTACACAGGAAGTGATGGCACCTGCCTCACATGTGAAACTCATCTTGACCAGCTATGTGTGAAGGAAAGACCACAGAGCTGAGGTGAAGCGGGGAGCCCTGTTTGAGGGGCCAACTGGAGGGTGTAAAAGATGGAGCCCCACAAGTTTCATCTCACAGCCTGCTCTTCATTTGGAAGTCCCTCTGGGGAGCTCTTGGCCGAGCGACCTCCCGCCTCACTCTCTCACTTCTGTAGGTGCTGACTCAGAGATTTCTGTCCTAGTTTCGTTACCGAATTCTGTTGCAAAATACTCAGACAGCAGCCACTGATGGGAGAAAGGAGTTATTTTAGTTCATGAAACCAGCTTAAGGTCCACCGTTGAAGGAAAACCAAGGGACAGGAAACCTCAGCCACATTCAGTCAAGAGAGAGCATGAATGCACGCGTGTTTAGTCATTATCCAGCGTTCTCCTTTTTGTACGGTCCAGTACCCCAAGTGCAGGGAATGGTGCCACCCATGGTGGGTGGGTCTTCCTGCCTCAACTAATGAATCAAGATCATTTCCCAGAGATAAGCCCACAGGCAAACTTGGTTTAGCCAGTCCCTTAGTAAGACTCTCTTTCCGCGTGATTAGATTGTATCAAGTTGATAATTAAATGAACTGTCACAACTACCTTATCAGAATAGGCTTCCTCTCCTCCTTTTCTGCTTAATTTATTTTTTTCTCCTTATCCCAAACTAATTTATCATATATTTTACTGGTTTCATTACTGTTCATACAAGGATCAACATGATATGATAATGTGGCTTTTGTCACTTCTGGTTCCTTGCTGAGTCCCCAAATTCTACAGCATCACAAAGTAGTTGTTCAAGAAATATTGTAGAATTAAAGAATGAACCAATGAGCAAAGAGCATAGAGGAAGCAAGAGAGCAGATGCTGAGACCTTGGAACTCAGAGAGGGAAGTCCCTGGCCTCCCACTGGCCATAAAGAGCAAAGAGCAGGGCCATGCTGGAAGCCAGGCCTCCCAGCCCCCTGTACTCCTCTATGCTTCTCAGTACCTCTTATAAGTTTCTCCTTCATTCCAGGGGTTCTCCATAACCCTCTCCGCTCAGCTGTCACTTTCCCCTTGTGCTAGCTGTTCTGAACTGCCCTCCCTGTTCTGCACTGCCCTCCCCTTCTCTCTAGAATGTGCTGTCCTGTTTGACTGAGCTTTCTCTTTTTCTGCAAACCTGGCCAACTGTGAGGTCTCGAGAGTTACTGCATCATGTGGAAGAAAAAGAACAAGATGCCAAGATGCCTAACCTGGTTTTTCTACTCCAGCAGTCTGTCTGGTAAGATGTGAAGACACTGACTCCAGGCAGGAGGGCAGTGGGGAATATAGAATGGGGAAACCAAGTCAGACCATCATCTTCTCTCAGCCACAGCTGCTGTTGAGCACTGGTCACGGGCTTGCAGTTTGCCCTGGGACCTGTGCAGGGCCTGGTTGCAGAAACTTCATCAACTCTGGCCTCATGAGCAGAGAGACCCAGTAACATGGTGCCATAGTCCATTTTCCATTGCTGGGTGGTTTAGAAAGACTAGACGGTGGCACCAGAGTCTGATGGTGACCTCTTGGCTGCATCAAAAACATGCAGAGGGCCCCATTTTGTAAAGCAGAACATGAGAGGGAGGGCTTCTACAACAGAGGAGTTCCTGCAGCAACTCGTGAATTCATTAATTCGCAGACACATCAGGCCATTCAAGACCCAACCTTTCCCCAAAGGCCTCATGTCTCCAATACCACTAGCATGTGGTTGGAGGATTGTCTTTTTCATATGTGAAATTTGGAAGCACTTCTAAACATAGCTTCAGGCTTTCTTCCCATCTGGTAGAGGTTCTTAAACCTGGTCACTCCACCCTTTCACCTCCTCCTGAGAAATGGAATGTGCTGTTTCAGCTTGTCTGCTTGCTGTCCCTCAAAGTCTTTCCCACTCTATCCTATAGCAACATTTTTCTCTTTTCTGAATAATAGAAGAGTAAGGCACCCTTTAGAATGTTGGTTGGACTCTGGGCATTTTGCAAACCCATAATGCTGCATAACTCTCTCCACAGCCATAACACTGACTCAGTGGTAGCCCCTTAGGTGAGAAGTGAAGTTGGACTCAATCCTGGTGTCTGGATCTAACTCTGAGCTTTTCTTTTTCCTGTATAAACTTCCCATTCATTCATTCATTCATTCATTTGTTTTTCGGCAGATACTGTATTACAAAGCACTTTTATAAGCACTAGGTTATAGCCATGGACAGGCAGACAAGGTTCCACCCTCAGAGAACCAACTTCCTACTCAGGAAATGAGAGGAAAGATGCTGGAACAAGAAATAACTGTCCCATCAAGCTATACAGGAAAAGATTGACTGCTGTGCCAATGGAGGCACAGTGGTGGCTTCTTGACTGGGTGACTGGATGACCGGGACATGTTCCCTCATGCTGACGGGTACCATATATAGGCAGGTGAAAACGCTCCCAGGAAGATTGTGTCTGGGTCAGGAAGTGCCATGGAGGAAGAGAGGGCATTGGGAAACGGAGGTGGGCGTGGCTTCTCCTGGAGAAACCCTAAGTGTTCTAAGTCTCAGGAAAGTTCACTTCCTCTTTTGACTTCTCAGCATGTAGGAATCTTTCCAGATTTGGTGGTTCTTCAACTTCCTCTTTTGTTTCTTCTAAAATGCTTGACCTGGGGGTGGGGGCATCTAAGGGTTCAGCAAGGTTTAGAGAATCAGAAGTAAGGGTTTTAAGAATACCCACTGAGTACACAAAGGCAGAGAAACTAGACTTCCTCTGACATAACAGAGCACACCAGAGCATGGCATAGGGATTTCTTCATTTCCAGGAAACTCCTGAGATACTGGCCTAGAGTGTAGTGAGTCCCTGTCCTTCTTCTAGAGCCCCTAACAAGGTCAGAAGGTAGAAGTATGAGAAGCAGCCAGAGGTATTTAGCAAGGAACCCTGGCTTCATACATTTCATCAGTAGAATCCCTCCTAGTTGTCTGTGACTTATTTTGTTTGAATTATGTCATATTTTTTTTCTGTCTACAGAAGAAAGCATAATCATTATGGAAACATAATCAAAATACAGGTGAGGAAATAAGTGCAATAATAAAATGCTGGCATTTCCTTTTATTAAAAGAGAGATCATTCTCACTGTTTATAAAAGATTTGTATGTGTGTGTGCCATCTATGAAGATACTTGTGTAGGCCATAAGAGGACATTGGATCCCTTAGAACTGGAGTGACAGGTGACTGAACCTTGACGTGGGTGATGAGAACCAAGCTTGGGTTCTATGGAAGAACAGAAAGGGCTTTCAACTGCTGATCTAACTCTCCGGCCTCAAACGTTCTCACTTTTCAAATGAGATCACACTTTTCATGCCATTCTTTCTGGCTCTATGAAAAGAACAAGTTCCAACAGCTGTAATAACATTAACTTGGGCAAACACCAATACAAGAGTCTGCAGAACTCAGGGCCAGAGAAAACAGAGAGCCACACAGTGTGAGGAGCTGTCTTTTCTAGGCAGAGACTGATGGAGTGTGACACAGTGGCTGTCTGTGATTGGCTAAAGATCAGCTGTTCATGACTGGGTGAAAACTGGCCATTCATTACCAAAAAAAAAAAAAAAAAAAAAAAAAAAAAAGGAAAGAAAGAAAAAGCACTCTTAGGTTTCAGTTTGTCTGGCTACCAAGCTACAGTGTAGTTTGTTTCATAGAAACTCAGAGAACAGAGGCAGCCTCTAGCTAAAGGCCTCTGCTTATTTAATTTAGCACCCCTGTGGGGCATTTTTAAATGTTGTTTCATATACCCAACATATTGTGAACAGCTTTCCTCGTGATAGAATGCCATCCCAGAGCAGCTTTTTAATGGCTGCTGAGCGTCCTGCGGAATGCAGGTACCAGAATTTATTCCCCCAATTCCCTCTGCTTGGGTATTTAAGTTGGTTCCAAGTTTCATTATTGGAACTCAGAAACAAGCTTTCTTCTACCTCCACGGCTACACACGGCTGTGATTATTTCTTCAGGGTAGGTTGCTAGATGTTGACGTGCAGGATTGAGGATATGAGCTTTTATGTTTTGTCTACGTCTTACCCCACTGCTCTCGACAAAGAAGGCTTTCATTTGGCGGCTGCCTGTTGGTCACAGAGGTGTGTCTTGTCACCTTGTGACATTTCCTCCAGTCGCACTTCCGGAGGTGCCCATTGAACCTGCCTCCATGAAGATGATAGAGGGTAAGTATTGCTAAAATTTCTTCCCTGGGAAGACGTGAACAGCTACCTCCTCCTCTTAAGGTCCCCATGGCAAACCAAGGTGCGACTGCAGCAGGGTTCGTTCTGGGAAGCCTACGAGTCTATTAGACTTACCTGTAGAACAGCAGCTAAGGGGTTCTGGGCACAGGTTACCTTCCACCGCCATCCTGGAAGAGCTGCACCTTTCTCTCTCCCTTCCTATCTTCTCTTCTCTCTCTATTATAATAAACCATTTCTGTGTGGATGTAGCGTCTGGGTTGTGACTGTCCACCCGCCGCCGCCACAGCATGGAGGATGAACCCCCGGGACGGCAAAGATGAAGCCACACCCCTTTTTGCTCCCCCCACCCTCCACTGCCCATATACTTCAGCCCCTCTCCGAGGTCACGTGCAGTTAGGACAGAATTGCATCCACCTGATGGGGAGGAGTGTCCGGGTACTCTGGTGAGGATCCTATGACCCTCCCCGTCCCTCCCTCTTCTGTAAGGTCCTTCAGTAGTTAACAAACTCAGCTGTGGTGATTTTTGGATATCAGGCACGACTGATGGCAGTTTGTCCAGCAGGATAACACTGTACAACAGAAGGCCATGCATTTGTCAGGTGTATCCACCCAGGAAAAGCCCCCAGGGAAACATTAGCATGTGTGTGGTTTATACTGGGCATGTCCAGTATAGATGCTGGGGGAACAAGGCAGTATGTGATCAGGGATCTGTCATACCCATACCCCGATGCAGGCAGCACAGAGGCTTATACTCTCTGGGGCCACAGCAACCTGAATTGGAATACTGACCCTGACTTGGGCAAGAATTCCCTGAACCTCAGTTTTCCCAGTTAGGAAATGGAGTCATTATATCACATCCTGATGGGCATCACTGGACGGAATTAGGGGGAACAAATCCAAAGCATGGAGCAAGTACCATGTGGGCCTTCAGCACGTACTACTTAGGATTTTCATGAAATAGGCAATAATTTGAATTAACGTAGCAAACTTTATTTGAGGCCCTTGAGAGGCCTATGAAACTGCTAAGGGTGATTTGTACTCAGCACAACAGCTAATCTCAGAGGAAGACATGCCCATGTTAGTTAACTTCCCGCAGTGTTTACTGTGTTTTGTGTTTCATAACTCAATGCCTCTTTATATTTCCTGGGAATATTTATTTGGCTCACTAAGGCTCCATTTTCATAATGCTTGCCCTAGGGAGCCTGCTGCATGGCTAGGCGTGGAGGTGGGGGGTAAATCCAGGCTTGGTCAGCAGGTCAGAGATTCTCAGCTTGTGATCCTGGGGAAATGCACATCCCACCATCTCACCAAAACCTCCCACTCAGAGCTCAGGTGAATCCCAGGTGCCTGAAGTATTAGAAGACTTGCCAGGCAATTCTTACAGAAAGGTGGGCCTAAGACTGCAGGTGGACATTGGAAATGCTAGATTTACCATACATTGGATATTTGAAGACTTTTAGAATAAAAAGGAACATTTTTCTCAGGCTCAAAGGATTCCAAGTAGCGCACAACATCAGGATGTGGTAACTCTTCACAATTGTGCCCCAGCTCCCCTCCCCCACCTCAGCTCTCTGTCTCACATCCACATAGCCCAGCCTCATGGAGCTGTGAGCTGTGTGTGAGTCAGAGCACATTCTCCCAGCTCCAGACTTCTGAGTGAGCTTGGGGGTTTTGTTTGTGTTTTTGGCTTGAGCATTCTGAGCCCTTCCCTAAGCCAAACACTTTGTTAAACATGATTTTCTCCTTAATTACTACTGTTAAATATTTCAAAAGCTGTAAAAGCTGATAAACAGCAATGCACACCCATTTTTGTCTTAGCTGAGGTAACATTCTGCCCCCATTTGTTTCAGATGTCTTTGTACTAAGAAATAAACTTGGTAGAATTTCTTTCCTCATTTCCTAGACACAAATTTTTGCTAAACATTAGTGGGCCTCCATCCTCTCCCATTTTTATCTGTTTTCTATAAATGTAAATATTCATGAAGCACATATCCAGAAATGTTTGCTTAAGCCTTTTCTCTATGGTGCAAAACACAGTATGAAATCTGTGTCCTTCATACATGTGTGCACATCCATACTGTTAGCCATTGGCACTTGGCTGTCTGGTGGATCTCTAGGAGGCTTTCTCTTCGATGCTGAAAGTTCATGGCCCTTGGACAGTAGTTCGTCCCCCCACCTGCAGGCAGCTATCACTCCAGTGTTTGCTCCGGTGAGTTTGACTGTGTTGAATAACCCACCTGTGGGAAACTATTCAGTGTCTGTCCTGAGACAGGTCTATCTCACTTATCATGCTGTCCTCAAAGCTCCTCCATGCTGCACATGGGACAGAGTCCCCACTTTCAAGGTTGAGTTATACACAATTCCATGTTCACTGCAAAATCGTTCCCAATAGCCAAGGGTTGGAAGAAACCAAAGTGTCCCTTGATAGATGATAGGATAAAGCTCACACACAGAGTGTACATGTAATGGGATAGCATTTCCCCTTCCTCTTTAAGTTTATTATCTGTCTGTAGAAGTGTTATTACTTGCTGTTCATAGACAAGGAAACAGAGACAGTTAAAATTAACAAGTCTAAATTGAATAACTGCTTGGCTTAAATAAAGCCTTCTAAACCCTAACCATCACCAATCCACTTCGCCCCCCAAAGCAGAGTCCTTTCCCCATTCCTTTGGCCCACATGATAGCCAATGTTACTGTATCAGCCCCTGTCAGCTGATGGTGCCCTCTCAGTCTCATTCTATAGGAAAGAATTGGATCGTTGTCCAGTCTGGAGTGTCAACACTCAGCACAGTGACTGGTACCTGCCAAGAGAGCAGTGAGATGCTTTCAGTGAATGTTGGAATAAAAGGGTGCATAGATAAAAGGGGACTCTGGCAGAGCTCTTACAAAACCACCTGCAGGGCCCTCTGCCTGTAGATTCACTTTCTCCTGTGTCCCCGAGTTTACAGCAGCAAGAACTTTTGATTCTCTCTTTTACACTTGTGAAGTTCCATCTAAATAACCAGAGAAACCTTAACCTGTCTCCATCCTTACTCATTAGGCACTGGGACAAGAAAGCCCATCACTTTTGCCTAGGTCTGGTTTTCTGCAATATTTGCATATTAAAGAATGGATTGCCAAGAGCAAGTGGGTGTTTAAAGAGGATCCACTGACCCTAAGAAGTGGAAACAGACAGATTTGCAGTTTAGTTGACCCATTTGGGCCGTCTTCTTCAGCAGTACTTCCAACTCTGTTGGAGACATTCACATATCACCATTGTGTTCTTGCCTTGCCTAAGAGAAACCACGATGCATCAATTTATTTAGTGGACTACTTTCATTCAATTTTTTTTAACTTTAAAAAATGATTTTTGGGGCCAGGAAGATGGCTTACTGAGTAAGGACACTTGTCACAACAACCTGAGTTTGATCCCTATTATCTACATAGTGGAATGAGAACTAAAAACCTTCAAGTTGTCCTCTGACCTCTGCACTTGCATGGTGGTAAACACCCCACCCCAAATAAATAAGCTTTGAAATAATGTTTTCCATTTTCTGAGCAACAAGTCACAGGGAATCACGAATTACATAACCAGCAGGGAATGTGGTGAAGCAGGCACATACTCATGTCTGTATCATGATATCATCAATATCATGTATACTGCTTTGTGCACCCGCTATTGTGGCTCTATCAATACTAAGATTCCAGCTGTTCCAATCTGAACTCAGCCATGAGCAGTGCACAATCAGGAAGTAAATTGGTGTATAGGTCTCAGTGAGGAGACAAAACAGAAGGACTATCATCTTTTCTGGACCCCAGAGATCCACATCCAGCCCAGCCCAGCCTGAACTTGTATTCCTTAACATAGGAATTCTCCCTAACCCATAGTTCAGCTTCCTTATCTACAAATAGGTCAATAATGCTCAGAGATGGAGCTCAAACCTGAGACTTGTTTACAATCACACAAAAGGATTCCCTTTGAGAAACTAATGGAACCTGGTACCCAATGACTAATTTCACAAACAGCTCTGAAGGCTTGAGTTTCACACACTTGGGGGATGTTTGAGTAGGCTGGAATGTGGGGAATGGGAAGGATCCACGGGACTTCTGCCAGCCAGGCTGCAAGACCTCATGGCAGTTCCAACCTCTACAATCCAGTGGTACGTGGACAGGTGTTCCAGCTGAGCCTGAGTCTTCCTTTTTCTTAAATATTTCTTTTTGTTATCTTTAATTATGTGCATGTGTGTACTTGGGCACATATAATTTTATAAATATTTACGCACTTGCATTTTGACTGTGAGCCATCACACAAGTTCAGTATCAGTTCAGTTTTCAAAAGTTTTAGATTTTGGAGCATTTTGGATTGAAGGTTTTCAGATGAGGGATGCCCAACCTGGACAGTGTATCTGATTTGTGTGTCAGGTACCCAACTAATTCCATGAGTTGGAAGGGTAGGAGAGTGAGAAATAGGAGCATTGATGTAAGACAACACAGCATGAAATGATCATTAAGTTTTCAGGGGGACTCGAAGAAGCTTCCCTGCACTTTGGAAGCTCCCTCTTTTCCAGACTAAGCTGCCAATTGCAAACAAAACAAGCCCAGTGCCCACTATTGGAGGCAGCGTGTTTATTGCTAAAGGACATTTAAATGGAAAACAGCCCAGCAACTGGAATCAATGTGTCCTTGGGGAAGAAAGTGGAATTCTGGGCTATTCCACACCAGTAACACCATGAACCAAAGCCTCAATTTCATGGGCTCCTGAAGGGCTGCTCATGGGGGAAAGAGGAAAATGTAAAGTCACAACAGAAGGCTAAAACTGAAGATTAACCTCTCTAGAAGACCAAAGACCTTTCCAGAGCTAGGAAAAATAATGACTGGTGCTTTGTATAGTCCTTAAGGAGATGGAGTGGAATTCCCTAGTCTTTAAGTGTGGGTGCATAGTGGTTTTTCTCCAAACAACACGCATGGAAAGGGAGAGGGTCACTTGAAGACATGTAGCAAAACCTACTTTAATGAGGCGATCAAGATCACCACCAACAGTAACAGCATCATGGAAGTACCTGCTGTCAGCAGGGAAGGAGGCCACTTTCCATCTGTGGCCTTTCTTTTCCAACCCTATTTCAGCCTAATTGAGAAAACCATGCAGATAAATTCCAGTTCACAAACATTTTACACAATACCTTATAAGTGCTCCTCCACCTGTCAAGGTCATCAGACACAGGAAGAATCAAGAGATTTCTTAGTTTACATCTCTATTACACCACACTGGTCAGAAGAAAGGGTTTATTTCAGCTTACAGTTCACAGTCCATCGTCAAAGGAAACCAGGGCAGGACCCTAAGACAGAAACCTGGAGGCAGGAACTAAAGCAGAGACCCTGAAGGAACTTTGCATACTAACTTGCTTCATCCAGATTGCTCAGTAGCATTCTTATACAGCCCAGGACTGCCTACCTAAGGATGGGTACCACCCACAGTGGGCTGGACTCTCCTATGTCAATTAGCAATGAAGAAAATGCCCACCATCACACCCACAGGCCAATTCATTGGAAGCATTTATTCGGTTGAAGTTCCCTTCAGTTTGTGTCAAGTTGACAAAGGCTAGAGTGATGAGCACATGTGATATAGGACCTGGGAACAGAAAAGGGATGGTAGGTAAAAGCTAGAGAAATCTGAGTAAAGTGTGGATTCTAGGTAATATAAATCTACTAATACTAACTAATCCAGGTGTTGTAAAAGATGCTGATAATAAAGGAACGTGGTGGCTGTAAAATGCATGAGAATGCCACACACACTCTTTGCAAATTTCATGCACATTTAAAAACATTTTAAAATGGAAAGTTTATTTTAATGAACAAGCTTAGGTGGTAGAATATTGGTCTTTGCTATACTATTCTTTCAAGTTTGTTGTACACTCCAATTATACCACAGAGCTCTGTTCTTCTAATCCTGCCCATGTCTTCTCTCCAAGGCCAAGGTTCTCTACAGGATAGGCCACAGTTGCTGTCTGTAGACTCAGGGAAAGCCCTATGACAAGATTGTTGTGACCTCCCTGAGTAGCTTTCCATCGTCACCTTTGTCTCACTAATGTTCCTTTAGCCTCTCTCGGAGCTCAGAACACCTACTACATCTTGATACACCTGACTACAAAAAAAAAGTCTCTTGCATTTCCTAGTGGACTCTTTGATCAGAAGACAGCTTTTCATTTATTCCTACACCCACATTGGGACATAGTAGACACTAACCATCATCCACTAATCTATCCATCCACCCACACATCATGTCATCCATCCATTCATCTATCATCCATCTATAAGTCCACTCATCTCTTCATCTCTTCATGTACCCACCCAACACTCACTTATGTATCCATCTATGTATTCATACATATACCCATCTATCCATCCACCCACCCATCCATCCATCCACCCATCCACCTACCCATTCATTCATCCACCCACCTATCCATCCACCCACTCACCCATCAATCCATCCATCCATCCATCCACCCACCCACCCATCCATCCATCCACCCACCCATCCATCCATCCACCCACCCATCCACCCATCAACACATCCATCCATCCACACATCCACCCACCCACCCACCCACCCACCCACCCACCATCCACCCATCCACCCACCCACCCATCTACAATCCATCCACCCACCTACCCATCCATCCATCCACCCATCCACACATCCATCCACACATCCATCCATGCATCCATGCATCCATCCACCCACCACCCATGCATCCATGCATCCATGCATGCCTCCATGCATGCTTCCATGCATGCTTCCATCCATGCATCCATCCATCCATCTATCCATCCATCCATCCATCCACCTAGCCAACTAGCAAGTATTTCCTAGTGTCTTCACTGTCACCTTTCTCTAGGCTCTGTGGATAGAAAAGAAAAAGAAAAATGAGTTTCCATTCTCAATAATTATACTTCCTAGTGGGCCTCACAGACAATCAAAATAAGCAAGCTAGTGAGTGAGGGCCACCAAAAAGTGACTGTGTGAGCTTTCCCCGGAGAGACGGGGACAATCATCTATTCATCACAGACAGGGCACCAGGGTAAGGGAGTCCGCCCAAGTCTTGAATAAAGAAACAATGAGATCATTGGGCTTCCCGGCACAGCATGGCTAAAAGGTCACTCACAGGAGTGGCTGACCACAAAGCAGCTGTACCACCTGAAGGTTTCACTCCACAGTGAATGAGAACTTCCCCACAGCGAAGAGATGGCACCTCCCCTTCGGTTACCATTCCAGACTCTACACTCTATCTCTGCCTAAGACCATAGGTGGCTGGGGAAATGGACATCCAGCTAGCTGGAAGGTGCTGGAGAGAGTGGCTGAGATCTCAGGTGTGGGGCTGATGATGCCCCTTGTCTGAGGGAAAATCGACAGATTGACTCTGAAGGTCCTCTGCAAATCATCAAAGTACTGTAATAGAGCTGGTGATGGGTGCCATGCTTAGGGGACCATGCTCCACAATAAAAGTAAACAGGGTAGTATCCCAGAGGGGTGCTTTAAAAGGAATGCCCAGATTACCTTACAAGAGGGTGGTATTTGCTGTTTTTGTTTGTTTGTTTTGTTGGTGGTGGTAATGGTGGTTCTTTTTTCCAATAGGGAAAATTTTCATTATTTCTTTATCTTTTGAGATAATATAATCCCATAATTTCCCTGTGCCCTTTCCCCCAAACCTTCCCACAGACCCCTCCTTGCTCTCTTTCAAATTCATGGCCTCTTTATTCATTAATTATTGTTATATGCATATATGTGTGCATTTGTTTGTTTGTTTATCTATTCCTAAATACAACAAGCTCAGTCTGTACAGTGTTACTTGTATGTTTGTATTTGCAAAGGATGAGCATTTGGAATTGGATAACCAAGTGGTGTCCTTAAGGTTATTTTTTTCACCTTTTTATTGGTTGATTTTGTTATTTGACAATTTCGTACATGTATACAATGTATTCTGACTCCCACTCTCCCCCTCATTCCCATCAACCCCTCCCCACTAATTCTTTTCCTGGATTCATGAGTTTGGGCTTCATTTTGTCCGCATTCAGTTTACCCGGGGCTGTGTGGCTGTTGGATTGGAGCTGCCCATTAAAGTCCAGGGAAGTCATTGGTGGTTGCACAGCTGAAGGCAATGGATTCTTCTCTCTCTGGATCTATCAGTTGCACACAGTTCATGTCTGAGTGGATGAGCCTCCCGAGGCCTTCCTCCATCCTGACTCCTAACAGGCCCGTTTTGTGCAGGCCCAGTACAGGAACTCACAGCTCCAGTGAGTTTGTGATTACAGTGGTTGTGTCTTCCCAAAGAAGATGGCATTTCAGTCCTTCTCCCTGGCTTCCAGCTCTTGCATTTTTTTTTGCTCCCTCCTCCATGCATCCTCTGAACCTTACAGGAAGGAAATGATATGAGGGTCTTGTTTAGGACTGAGCACTCAACTATCAGTTCCTCTCAGCACTTGTGCGCCTTGGGTGTGGTTAGATCTTACCCAATGACTCCATGCAGACAATCACCTCATATTTATTTATTTAGTTAATGCATTTATTGACTATCTGCTTCATGTTGGATACTGTTCATATCTATCAGTAAAGCTAAACCCAGTTTATTTTTGCAATAGTTAACATTTCTTTTTTTTTCTTCCCTTTATTGAAAACAGATTTTTAAATACAATATATGTGATTATGGTTTTCTCTCCCCTAACTCTTTCCAGGTCCTCCCCGCCTCCCCTCCCGTCTGAATCCATGTACCCTTTCTCTCTCTCTTTAGAAAACACAGGCATCTAAAGAATAATAATGAAATAAAAATCACAAAACAAGCCAGACAAAAAGGAACAAATAGGACACAAAACAAATAGGACAAAAAGCAAACAGACAAGAGGTAAACACTAAAAACACAGTTCCCAGGGAACAGAGGGGCAGGAAGGCCTCAGGTGAAGACGATCTTCGAGTGTTTTGAGGAACAGAAGAGAACAGAGCAAGGGGACCAGACTGGAGCAAGAGGGCAGGAGCTGGAAGACAGTGAAGATGTGGTAAACGCTGGATGTTTGCTGATGATCACGTTAGATTGGGAATGTTAGTTCCTTATCTTAGATCTGAGGATAAGACACTTCCTATTCTCAGTTTCCCTACCACAAAGTTGAGAGGCAAGTACGACTGAGTTTGAGAGAGGAAGATTAGATAAAGTGACTCAGTAAGATTCTTGTTAAGATGCTGGCGAACGTGACTCCTTTTCTTGTCTTATACTAAATTGAGAACGATGATGAAGTTAGGCTAACCCATCAGAAAGCTCTGTTGTTCTGCCAGTGTTTGAAAATGCACTTAGGAGGCACAGGCTGGTGGCTCTATGTGAATTTGAGGCTAGCCTGGTCTACACAGTGAGTCCCAGGACAGCCGGGGCTACATAGGAGACCCTGTCTTGAGAGAAAGGGAGAGAGAGGGAGAGGGAGAGGGAGAGGGAGGGAGAGGGGAGAGAGAGAGAGAGAGAGAGAGAGAGAGAGAGAGAGAGAGAGAGAGAGAGAGAGAGAGGCAAAAATCTCATTGCAGGGGTTGGGGATTTAGCTCAGTGATAGAGTGCTTGCCTAGCAAGCACAAGGCCCTGGGTTCGATCTTCAGCTAAAAAAAAAATTTCATGGCAAGTCTCAGTTCCCCATTTTGTTTATCTACACATTGACATTTCCCTCTTATAACAACAACAATATGCAAAACTAAAACTAAAACTTCACCCTTGATGCCCTCAAGAAGACACCCTGGCTATTCTGGCTACCCTGGCCACCCTCTAGCAGAGCTGCCTCCAAGCAAGTGGCAATGTCCCCACAGTGGCCCTTCTGGCCTCCCCACTGGGATTGGAATCCAAGGCTGATGAGGGAGATGGAGATTGACAGGAGCTTAGGATGAGGCTAAGCCTTGGAGTGCAGGATGCCATATAGACATCTCTGTTCCCCCGCCTTAGAGTACAGGATGCCATATAGACATCTCTGTTCCCCCACCTTGGAGTGCAGGATGCCATATAGACATCTCTGTTCCCCTGCCTCGGAGTGCAGGATGCCATATAGACATCTCTCTGTTCCCCCACCTTGGAGTACAGGATGCCATATAGACATCTCTGTTCCCCCACCTTGGAGTGCAGGATGCCATATAGACATCTCTCTGTTCACCCACCTTGGAGTACAGGATGCCATATAGACATCTCTGTTCCCCTGCCTCAGAGTGCAGGATGCCATATAGACATCTCTCTGTTCACCCACCTTGGAGTACAGGATGCCATATAGACATCTCTGTTCCCCTGCCTCAGAGTGCAGGATGCCATATAGACATCTCTCTGTTCACCCACCTTGGAGTACAGGATGCCATATAGACATCTCTGTTCACCCACCTTGGAGTACAGGATGCCATATAGACATCTCTGTTCCCCTGCCTCAGAGTGCAGGATGCCATGTAGACATCTCTCTGTTCCCCCACGTGCTTGGGGAACTTCCTTCAGGAGCACATGGCTCACTTCTCTGTTTTCATGTACTTCCACTTGCTTTTCTTCTCCTTAAGAAAAAAATAAAAAGAGATGGAAGGGCCGGGCAGGTGGTTCAGCCAGTAAGAGGACTCGCTGCTCTTGCAGAGGACCCAGGTTCAGTTCCTAGAACCCACATAGCAGGTTACAACCATGGGCCACTCCAGTTCCAGGAGATCTGACACCCTTCCATGGACACCTGGCACATGCACCCAGTGTACATATATACACGAGGGAAAACAGTCATACACATGAAAGGGAAAATAAATGAATAGAGGCTGGTGAGATGGTTTAGTGGATAAAGGAGCCTGCTGCCCATCCTGATGACCTGAGTTCAATCCCCAGGACTCACATGGTAGGAGGAGAGAGCTGGCAAGCTGTCCTCTGACCTTCTCATTTGCACTATGACATGTGTCTGCATGTGCGTGTGTGTGTGTGCGCACACACACACACACTCACGTATACACATACACTCACATATACACACACATACCTGCACACTTCTGTGAATCTGCACATACATGAACATAATTACACAGCACCAAAAGTATATAAATAAGTAAATAATAAAAAGAAAGGAAAAATGTCTAAACAGGTTTGGGTGGTGCCAGAGTACCTTCTGGTATGGAGGTGAATGGTTTAGAGATAGTTTTCCCTGGACCGGAACCCAGAATCCTGCCGCATTTCATTGGAAGGCCACCAGAGCACACCCTCTCTCTTGCTCACACACATTCACACTTGCACTCCCAGCAGACCCTAGTCTCACTCCTCGCCCAGCCTCCAACCTCAAGAAGTAGATTTTTCAAAAGCTAGGGCTGGATATGAGTCACAGGCAATTCCGTTTTGTTTGGGGCCGAAGGGGGTTACTGAGAAGCTGTGGCCCTAACCCCAAGGGAAATCCCCATAACTGTATGACAACTTGGGAAGAACACAGTCCCTGTTCCCAGAAAGGATGTTATGTCCCCAGTCAAGGACTGGAAATCTTCGGGGCTTGGGGCTCATGGTGTACAGCTGAGGTAGTAGAGTTGGGGGGATGTGAGCAGCATGCGGTCCTTTAGAAGACTCTGCAGGGTCCCAGGTGGAAGGAGGTACTAGTAACTACATTCAAAGTTAGGCCCTGGGAAGGGAAGCAGGCCATTCGTATTTGGTGTCACAGCTGCTCTAAGGCTTCCAAACTTTCCCTGGGAGCAGCAGCCTTTGGAGAGAGAGGGCAGGAGAACCTCTCAGCACCCTCCAGCCCTCCTGCCACCCTCTCTCCCCTCCCCTAAAACCTTTGGCCGTGAAGGAAGTGGTAAGGATGGTCACCCAACGCCCTCCTTTGCCGACATCAGGACAGTCTGAGCCGAGAAGAGAAGGGAGCAGGCATCCTCTCCTCCACCATCACCAGGTATCCTGGTGGGAGAGGAAATGAAGCCCGCTGGGGAGGTGACCAGCCATAGGGGTTGGTCCTCTGATTCCCTGGGAAACAAGGAGATGAACTGTCAAGAAGGCTCTGATCAGACTTCTTCTGCTCTCTTTCCTTTCTCAGGTGGAAATGCTTCCCTGTGCCTCCTGCCAGCCTGATCCTTCAACTCACCATGTGGGGTCAAGGGGAGAGGAACGAGGGAAGATCAGGGGGTTGGGAAAGCAGCCACAGCTCTGGCCGTGCTCACTGTCCCCAGGGGTCAGTTCTGCTGGCAGCCTCCCTCCTAGGCCACTCAGAGTACCACAGAGGCACTCCTTGGCGATGGGGAGGCTGATCTACACTCCCAGCACCTCTCTGAGGAAGCAGAGGCCCCCTCTCCACCCCTGAGTCACAGGGTGGGCCGAGAGCATTGTGCCAATCCCAGCAACAGGGTGGTGCAAAACATCGCTGTCTGGTGAAACCACAGGAAGACAGAAATTCAAACAGTCACTAGTCAACACAAGACTCCTTCCTGGACCCAGAGATCAGACAGACACCTGGGCCTAATTTGAGGGAGAAAAGAAACATTGAAACTAGATACTCCTAGCCAAAGGTTTGCTAGAAAGAACTTCTCTCAGCTGTATACTACGGTAGACACCCAAGAGGCACCAGAGACCACACAGACTCTCGCTCAGTGACAGACAGCTTCCATTATAGCAGAGCACTGAATGCCAGAGTGCGCTGGCCACTGTGTATTCAAGGAGGTTTTTAAAGGGAAAAAAAAATGAAGGTACAGACAGAAGTTATTATAATACAACCCACTTTGGCCATGGCAATTAATAACCAGGAGAATGGGAGCCTGTGGGTGACAGGAAGTGGCTGAGCAGATATCTCTGGAGAAACTTTTTTATATAGGGTCATGGTGGCCTTCGTGCAAAGCTGTGATCTGACAGTCTTGAGTGATAGTCACCTTAGAGCTGCCTGCTTTCGTTTCCTCTCGTCTCAGGGTTAACAAAAACTACATGGCGTTGACCCCTGCAAAGCTCACGGTGAAGAACAGAAAGCAAGATGTCTTAGGAAGATAATTCTAGAAGAAGACTTGGCCATGGCAGGTTTATCCCCTCAGACAACCTGCAAACCCCGGTGGCATGAGCCCAGCTTCTTTGCCTGTTTCTAACAGAGACCATGTCATTTCTTCCCAGCAGAGGGCAGAGCAGCGTCTCCATTCTCCTTAACTCTTGTCCACAGCTAAAGGAAATGTTCAGCGAAGAACATTTAGCCTGCGAGCCTTCAGCTGGTCTGATAAAGATGCCAGTGTTTCTTCCTGGACTATACCATCGCATCAGGGATTGTGTCCAGGGATTATGGGAATGTGCTCTGTGCTGAAGCATCTCGAAGGGCCCCGTGGCAGTCTGTCAGGTCAACCTAGGGAAGGGGCACTGGGCTTCTCTGGAGCCCTGAATCCACGGCACCCTTGCCCCAGGTTAGAGCCTATTTGGTCATTTACCATGGAGACGCGTGTATCAATGTGTGATCTTTGATTAAAGTGGAGTTGGGATGCTGCCCATACTGTGGATCCCAACATGGGCTGTGGAAGCGCCTCCTTCAGCACCACAAGCTGCTGTTTGTACCACACCTGTGCAGGACCACAGGGCAGCCTCAGCCTCAGAGACTAGGTCAGTTCCTCCACAGGAAGAAGAGGAGAGGACTGTGGATTTCACTTCCGGGGTTCAGAAAGTAACCGAGCACTGTGTCTGCCTTCCCTTTCTAGAGAAAACCTGCCTTCTTCTAGGATTGCCAACAAATCTCCCCAGTTCATCTGTCTTGGGGACGGAAAGCCTCCTACCAAACTCTTTACCCTGTGGAATGAGAGAGACACCCTCTGTGGCCATGCTTCTCCCTGGGTTATCATCCCTTTCACTACCTTCTGCTGGACCTCTCTCTTTCTCTACTCTTCTGGCTGGTTCCTATTAGTCCCAGACGGGGCGGAAAAGACCATCGACCCAAATCATCATGGCTAAATTAATTAGGAAACAATTCAGTAAAGTAAGCTTTTAAATTAGTTTATGCTGGGCGGTGGTGGTGCACGCCTTTAATCCCAGCACTCGGGAGGCAGAGCCAGGTGGATCTCTGTGAGTTCGAGGCCAGCCTGGTCTACAAAGTGAGTTCCAGGAAAGGCGCAAAGCTACACAGAGAAACCCTGTCTCGAAAAACCAAAATAAATAAATAAATAAATAAATAAATAAATAAATAAATAAATAAGTTTACATGGGCAGTCTCCCCCTAAGGCAAGGTTCAAGAGGTCAGCATTGGATGTGCGGAAGACAAGGTTTTTATAGCTCGGGGGTAGGGAGTTTCCAAACGGGGTATTTGGAGGGCATAATAGGCGGGGTTACAGGAGCAGAACCTAAGCATACATACAGTTAGTCATAACTACATCCTGAAACAAAGACATGATTTCAAGGTGGTCATGGCAGGTTGTCATAACAACCTTTTGAAACAAAGGTAGGGTTACAAGATGTTAAACAACTTTTTTAAACAAAGACATGGTTGCCATTTCTTGAAACAGGCAGTTTAGAAGCCCTGTAGTTAGGTCACAGGTGGTGCACAGCCCAGTCCCTGAGAAACAGAGGTTTAATCCTACACAGGAATGAACCTAGTATGTCTTTACTATAATATGGCTTTTAAGCCTAAGATGGAGGCAGGCTGGTTCATCAGTTCCCTTCCATTCTTCACTCCTTGCTCCCTCCAGGTGGTGAGATAGCGCAGGTGTGTCTTTCAAATAGGTTGCGCTCTGCAGAAACTCAGTTGACTCTTGGTCGGTCCAACTCTTCCTGGCTGCGTCAGTGTTTATTTACATCTAGGACGCCAGGAGACAGGCTTAGCTAGGCGTTTCCAAGAATGGGAGAACTGTGATAATAAACAGTGGTGTTACTTTCTCCCAGGCTCTGAGCTGGTGCCCAAGCAGCCGCTGATCTCAGAGCAGGCACTCTGTGGGGACCCTCAGGGAGTCTCCAGAGGGGTGTCACTGAGGTGTCTTTTAGCCTGCTCTATGTAGTGAGTTCCAGTTAGCCAGAAAAGCGCTCTCTCTCTCTCTCTCTCTCTCTCTCTCTCTCTCTCTCTCTCTCTGTGTGTGTGTGTGTGTTTGTTCCATATTTGAATCTGACTTACTCCACTTCACACCATCTCTAGCTCCATCTGTTTTTCTGTGAATGCTGACATAAAAGCAGAAGGAAGAACCATTTGGAAGGAGGAAGGGGACCAGCAAAAGGGACGATACCGGATGGGGGGCAGTGGGGGTGCAAGTAAGAATGAAGTATAATGAGCTCTGTATTATAAACTGTTTCAATGACATTTCTCTATGAAAGCTAATCAAAAGCAATTCAAATATCAACAATGAAAAGTGCCACAGCTCCAGGGGGAGCTACAGGGTCTTCTTCCCCTCCCCCATCCCTCTAGGGGCCTCATCTTGACTTGTGGAGCCTGGACTCTCAAGAGAGATGCCAAGCCCAAGGTTGGCTGTGGCACCTTCTTGACATTCTCTGTAAAGGAACAAGGAATGCACACATAACTTGCAGTCTCCACAAGTCTGGAGCCATGACTCCCTTTTCCTGGGAAAGGGAGTAACATTTCAGCCTGAAACACGGATGCTTAGTCTTGGCTGTGAGGGGCCTCAGGTCCCTGCCCTGTCCCTCAGTGGCTGTGGTCAAGTCACTATCTCTCTTGATTCTGAGTTTCTTCATCTGCGAAATAGAAACCAATGAGTGTCTTCCTGCAAGCCTGGATGGAAAGGGAGCCTGTGAGAAAGTGCACAACTTGGCTGTGACACACGGCCACTTCATAGCCACGTTACTGCAGATAGCCCAGGGCTGCTCTCTCTACCTCACTGGCTAAACATGACTTGAGACTTTGGGTACCCTTACCCAAATCAAATGTGAGTGGCATTTTTAGGGTCTGCGCTGCTTATGGATTTCCCACTTAAATGCACCGATCCCTCATAATTCCAGCAAAAACAAATCACTGTGGACCAACGGGGGTTGTCAAGGAGCAATTGCTTGGCAATTCTCCCCCCCCCCAAGTGGAAGCAGAGCGAGATGAAGACGGGAGAGGCAGGGAAGAGCTCCAATTCCCCACGCTCTCTCTTTTCTGGATGTGATGTTCTCTGCGGGGTTGTGTGGCTGCCTCAGAGCCAGCTCAGCACTGTCCTTGGAGGGCAGGCCACAGAGATGGTACCTGAGGGCGGGGGAAGGGAGAAATGGAGTCAGTCGGTCTTAGGCAGAGGATCTTGAAAGCCACAATGGCCTGAGATCCACTGCTAAATAATTCTAAGGAAGGTGTGTGTGTGTGTGTGTGTGTGTGTGTGTGTGTGTGTGTGTGGAGAGAGAAAGAGAGAGAGAGAGAGAGAGAGAGAGAGAGAGAGAGAGAGAGAGAACTTCCAAAGTGGGGTGAGTACTTGCATTAGAATTATCCAAGTGTTTGTTAAAGATTCAGGTCTATGTCATCCACAGAAAAGAAGGCAGTCCTGTGATGAAGCTGGAGGCAGGAGACATGCTAAGTGAAATAAGCCATGCCCAGGAAGATAAATCCTGGATTAGCTTTCTTACATACGGAATCCTCAAAGTGGGTCTAGAGGTTAAGGCAGAATGGTGGGTTCTGTAGGCTGAGGTTGGAAAGGGGAAGCAGAAGTTGCTCAAATCTAGCTAAGAGGAGTGTGTCCTAGTGTTCTGTTGCCCAGCAATACAGTGAAGATTAACAGTAATGTTGTGCATGGTTCAAAACAGCTAAGCGAGAGGCTGTTGGATGTCCTTATCACAAAGAGATGATGAATGCTGGTGACAGGCATGCTAGCCACCCTGATCTGAACATTACATAAATTGGACATGTATCAACATGGCATTTTACCCCACGAATATGTATGTTAGGATGTATGTCTCAGACCCATGGAAATCAGCATCTGAACAGGCTGTGGGCTGGGGTGATGTTGGCACCTGCACTTGACTAGAGGACCAGGTGCCTATGCTAGCAGGCATCAGCAGTTAGTGCCAGATGCAGAAATGGTTGACAGGAAATCTGCACAAGACCACCAGAAACCATGCATTGTCATTTATGGAATATAATATCCAGAAGGGCTCTATGCAGGCTAAATCTAAGCATAGGAACAAAACCATAGAGTCCCCCTGCCCGGCCTTAAATCCTGATCCATCACCACTTGTCGGCAAGATAAAGTTGAGCACATCACTTAAGCTCTCTGGCCTCAGTTTCCTCAACTGTGAAGTAAGATAACGATAGGCTTGTGTCCCTAGAAGGATCGCTTTAGACCTCAGACACACACACACACACACACACACACACACACACACACACACACACACACACACACGAGCATCTGCTTAGATCCAGTAGCCACCAGTGAAGCCTACCTGGCCGTTGACTTGGAGCAGGGACTTCAGCTGTGTTTTCCTTTGCCCTGCACCACTCTGTCCCCTAGTATCCTTTGTCCCATTTCAAATAAAACAGAGCAAGACACAAAGTAACTAGTCCAAGGTTAAACACACACACACACTGGAGAATGGTGTTCTTGGTTTTTTCATAAAATATTTAATGTCCTGCAGCGCCAGACTCTATTCTAGGCATTGGGGGTTTTGTGGCACAGAGGGTAGACACGGTTCCTGGACCCATGGCAGTTCTGGGTAGTTTGGGGAGGGTTGGAAGCAAAATTGTCTGCATCCAGAGCCCATAGATCTAATCGCTCTGCATTCTGCCTCCTTGGTGAATAGTGGGCTTATTGTCATTGTTGGGTACATAGCTGGAGCGAAGAAATCCATCAGAGGATCAGGCCAGGAAAACCTGAGAGGTCCAATAAATCCTGCTTTTCCATAGCTTTCCCTCCCCTTTCCAGAGAGGCAGATCTTTCCAATAGGGACTTGGCCCAATGGAGTGACTTCTTCTGCTTCTTCTATCTCTGTCCCCTGGCTCTGGGGTCCCTAGACCCTGCATCTGGTGGTGAGAAGAGTCTGAAGCCAGGGATGGAGTGGTAAGTTCATCATGGGATTATTGCTTAGGCTGGGTATTGCAGGGTCCCACAACATACGTTAGAAACAGCAATCATTTTATAGATGCATCTATTACAGCATCTGCCCCTTAATTCCCTAAATTCTGTTGAGAGGTTATAAAGAAAGTCATCTTCTCTCTCCTAAGCCCACATCTCAGGCGCAGAAAGGAGTGGGAACATGGGCTCCCTCTAGTGACGAAGCGGGGCATTTCAGAAAACCCCCACAGGCCACCCCTGCAGTCAGGGAGGTTATCGCAGGGTCCTGGTACAAATTGGCTACTCTGTGGTCCCCAAGGGCAGAAAGCCAACCTGTCTTAGAATGCTCACTCTTCTGAAGATCATGACTCTGAACTCCATCTGTATGCATGCAGGTCCCTGGGGGTCTGGCTGTATGTGGTTCCTCTCGGACCTCCTCAGGAGACTTAGCCTCCTCACCAACGTTCCTCTGGCAGCTCAAACACACATCATTCCATCTGCTGGCCTAATGGGCTGGCCTCTTTTCTACTCACCCTTCACCCTGTCCACAGCCAAGACAGAGTTGGGTCTTCAACCCCATTTCCTGGCTCAGCTTCACCTTCTAGAAGGTATCTTATTGTATTTTTGGAACTGCTTAATACCCTAATGATTAGGAAACTCTTGCAAACAGATGCCTCTCTGCTGAGTCAACAGATCTCCAACAGTCGTGGGCACAGACCCTGGAAGGTGTCACTTTGAGGCAGTCTTGTGACCTCCTAAGTCTGTACTCTCCTTGTCTGAAAGTTGAGACTCAGAATTCTGCGGTTAAACAGACAAATATAGGGAAGTACTTTTGGAAAGGACAGAATACAAGCTGACGTTAGTGTTTTTGTTATTTTCATAGCTCAGAAATCAGCTAAGATGCTGTGTTGCTTGGAACCCAATTAATTTTGTGAGAATGTGACTCCATCATGTATGGGATCCTTCTCTCCCAATCATTCTGCTACTGTGCCTCTCTCTCTCTCTCTCTCTCTCTCTCTCTCTCTCTCTCTCTCTCTCTCTCTCTCTCTGTGTGTGTGTATTTGTGTGTATTGGTATTGGGGTGTGTGTGTAGTGGGGACAGGGTGCATGGGTAGGTAGAGTTAAGGGCTGTCCAGGCACCTAGAGCTCTGGACATTTGCTTCCACTGACTTGGCAGGTTCCCAGCTTTCTGTATGTACTAGTCTATTCTGCATCAATTACATTCCTTAATTTCCACTTTTAAAATGGAAAACCTGACAAGTGCTTTGTGTGTGGCCTACTTCCTAGGAGGTTTAAGGGAATGGGAGCCATGCAGATAATTTAAAGTCTAGTATTAGATATACTGTTCTTCAAAGCCCTCCAGCTGTTCGCAGTAGGTGGAGGGCAGCCTCTGTCTCCTCTCTCTTCAGCTCTTACACATGAATATTTTTTTCTGAGATTCTAGAATAGAGGAAGTCTTCTGCTGTGTCTTCTGACGCTTTTACTTATGAACAGGGTGTTCAGGACCCACACCTCACCCAAGCCAACCCATTCCCAAAGAGCAGCTCGGGGCAACCTTCTCTCTCCCCTCTGCCTTTGAGAGAAGTATATTTCTATGTGCAGGAGAGATGACTCAGCAGTTAAGAGCACTTGCTACTCTTGCAGAAGACCCAGGCTTGGTTCCCAGCACCCACATGGTGGCTCACAATCATCTGTTAACTCCAGTTCCAGGTGATCCAACACCCTCTCTCTGGCCTCTGCAGGACTGTAGGCATGTGGTGTGTTTACACACACACGAAGGCAAAGCACTCATACATAGCATAAACACATCTTTAAAAAAGTCTATGCCTGGTCCTCCCGTTCATACATGTAACAGACATAAAGGTGTGAAAACTGACAGCCGACAAAGCCGGGTAGCCCAGCAGCAGCCTGTGTCTTCCACATACCCGGAGAGGGCCGCCAGGCCTCTCCTATTTCTGAATCATAGTGATCTCTAAAAGGCATTAGTTCCCTAGATGAAGACTACAGAGTCAAACTCAAGAAACTCAATGAAGATGTGTCATGTGGAGTCCTATAGTGACACTCTGAGGTAGCTCATATCTCTCTCCATCCATGCTGAAGCCAAAAGGCAAGAGAAACCTGGAAAATCCTCCAGATACAACTGCTCCAGTCCCTCAGCCTACTCTAGAGCTCCAAGTCCAAGGACACCCAGCTCTGGGGCTCGTGTTCAGAGATAGCTTATATGTAAGGAAGGCAGAGTCACAGGTATTTGATACTCATAAGTTCTTGGGGGATTAGGACACCCTGGAGGGGTTAGCTGTGGACCTAAAGGTCTTCATTGTCTAGCTTATGAGAGTTGTCTGAAATCACAGGGATAGAAAGTCTAGAAAGTGAGCTACCTGCCATCATCAGGAACCATCCTTTAATGCTTTATATAACAATTTGCCTTTAGAAATCAAATCCCTGTCTGCTGGATTTATTTCTCACCTGGCAGACAAGCCTATTGATGATGAGGGACACAAGGCTCGCCCAGATGACAAGCTCTGCCTTGGTTAATACAGAAGTAGTAGCTATCTGTATTGTGCTGCAGGGAAGAACGTGTGTCTGTAATCACTCTGTGATCAATGGGGCTACAGGCTGGGTGGAGAAAACTGACACAAAGTCACTATGAGCAGGAAACCTTCACGCCCCTCCTCCAAGTCTGGCCCTTCCTGGAACACACCAGCTTGGCACTGGGCTTGAATTGCATTAATCGTTTAGTTGGTTTCACCATCTGAGGCACTGGGCACCATGACAAGGGGCGGGTTTCTCAAATCTGTAGTGGGCAATGGACCAGAGTCCGGGAAGCAGTGCCTGTGTTCTACTCCATGGGACCCATGTAAGCTCCCAGTGTCTCCAGATGTCCATCCATTGCACAGGACTCTGAGGTCCTCCAAGCACTGATGTAATTGTCAAAATGAGATGGCTATCTAAAGGACTCTTAGTCACCTGACAAAATAACAAACATCTCTCCAAGTTCCCTTTATTGGGGGGGGGTGTCTCTGAGTGGGTTTCTAGAGCAACGTTCTGATGAAGACCTGGAGCTGCCTTGCCTGGATCTTGTTCACGTAACCACCGTCCCGGCCCCCCTCAGCCTTTTTTTATCAAGTGGCCTTGGGGTAGAGAAGAACAGGCAGTCTGACCTGGCGGTGAGCAAGTCAGTCTGCACAAATGGTCCTCTGAGTGCCTACAAGAGCAAAAAGGTCTGGGTGCCTACTGTCATTGTTCCTTAACTATCTATGGCACCACAGAAGATGTAGGGCCATTTGTGACAGGGTGTGCAGCAAAACATAAAACTCAAATGCCCAAGAATCCGCATGCAGACAGAAACGAGGCAGTTGCTTGCAGTTCAGGGTGCTGACTACTCTGCTTCCACACTGTGACTCGGGACTGTTCTCATTTCAGCACTGACAGTCCCCCAGCCAGTAGGACACCAGAAGAGCTGCCCATGCCCACTCTTATCACTAATTTGTTAGCATATAAAGTAATGGGGTTTCATTGTAATAGCATCTATGTGTCTATGACCATACTTTGTTATTTACCACTGTCGTCCTCTGTTCCCCACTCCCTGCTCTTGATGGTTCACCCCCTCTCTCAAATAGTGCCTCCTCTGTTTTCATGTCTAAAATAAGAAATTAAAAGTTTAAAGAACCGGAGTAACTGAGCTATGTGAATGTAGATAATGGTCTTCAGCTGTTTTCTGTTTCTGTATCAAAATGTTTGAGCCCTGCTCATCTTTAAAGAGCAGAAGTTTATTTAGATCGTGGTTCTGGAGGCTAGGAATCCAGGAACAGAGCTCCAGCATCTCTCTGGCATGTGATAAGGGCCTCATGTTATATCCTGCCATGGGAGAGGGCACTCCATGGTGAGAGCTATGCCAATTCAGGTCCCCCCTTTTTTCTTATAATTATCAGCAGTGAATTCGGGGCTTGAGTTTCCCCAATGTGAACTTTGGGGAGACGCACACAAACCACAGCACAGGAGCAAGTCAATTCAGTTCGCAGGGGCTCCAAGACCTTATTATTGTGCTTAGATCTAACTGAGCAAGCCCTCTGCCCCCCAAAAAGATCAACATGTCAAGCATATTCCTGTGAACTTGTTTAGGGCTAGGCTGTGGAGACATCTGGAACTCAGGTTGAGGGCACTGGGGGCATCTATGAACACAGGGTGGATTATGGCATTTTTCCCAAATCCACTCGCCTTTCCTCTCAACACATTCCAAATGAGGTCCTACATCCAAGGGTTCAAGTAACCACACAATAACAGCAAATTAGGATTTGTGAGGTGGCTCAGTGGTAAAGGCACTTGCCACCAAGCCTGGGGACCTGAGTTTGACCCCCAGAACCCACATAGTTGAAGGAGAGAATCTTCACCTGAGCGTTATTCTCTGGCCTGGACGTGTGTCCACCACTCAATAAATAAATGGGGGGAGGGAGACTAATAAAAATTTAGACACATCTCTACTGAAAGTAGATGGACATTTTCCTTAACATTGTTCTCTAACCAATATATTTGTAGTGGCTATCAGAGGGGATCCAGAGATGACTTAGAGTAGGCACTTATGTGGACACCCTGACCTTTTACAGAAGGACTTGAGCATCCATGGATTGTGATCCCCACCAGCTCGAAACAGCACTGAGGTATGAGTGTACCACATTGGGACACTCATCTCCAGCTGAAAACCTCATCAGTGTCACCCCCAGAGAGATCTTCCTGCTGGCTGGACCCCTGGGGAGAAGTTCCTCCTCAGCCATGGCAGACCTATTAGGAGGACTGCTGATCCTTCGGTGAGCATTGCCTAGGAGCTGGAGGCTGTGAAGTGACTTGCAGAAAGACAGGTAGAGGAAGGTCAAGATAGACCTGAGAATACCTGAGAGGAGAGAAAAGTCCTGTGGTGTGAAGGAGCACTTTCCCCTGTGGCTGGAGCACTCAGATTTCAAAGCTGAGCCTCCACACTCCCCATACATGGAGTCCCCACTGCAGGTTGTAACAAGGTCACCTTCTTTCCTTAACTTTTATGGCTCTCTTTCCCCCCCTGAGGTAGGATGTAGCCTCATCCCTGGTCATAATCGAGGAAACTGGGGGTCAGGGTGTGATACTGGGGGGGAAATCAGATGCAGCATCTTGGGAGTGTGTATTTTGGGATGGAAAGATCAGAAATTAAAAGAACAAATATGTAGAGATGGAATTTCGCCCCATTTGGTAGGGGAAAGGCATTGTGTACCAGAGGATGGAGAGGTCTTCCTGGCAGACCGTGACAGGCTGTTTTACTGATGAGGACTTTCCAGGGTCTGCTGTCTAGCACCCACGCTGCGGAGCTCCGCCAGAGGTTTGCAGCCTTTGCTGCCCGTCCTGTCCTGGGCTGACCGGCAGAGACTTTGCTCTGTCTATGTTCCCCTGGCTTATTCTTTGTTCTCCATGGAGTCTCCACTCTCCTCACTAGTTTCTCTAAACCCTACACCCATCCTTCACTGTGTACAGCTCCAAATGTGTGGGGTCTATTAAAGAAAAGGATGAAAAGGAGAAATTCAGAGATCATGTTCCTCAGGGGGAGAAGACAGCTTTCTTTGGTCATTACTACCCCAAAGCCAAAGGCACCATCTGAAAAACATGATACTTAAATCAGACCTCTAACTGGTGAATGGGTGTGAGCATGCCTCTACAGAAGGAGGCAGGAAGGCTGGTGGCTGTGGTCCAGCCATGTGGCATTGTGTGTCATGTCAGCTGTTGGAACTCAATTTCCTCATCTGTAAAATGGGACCAGTGAGGCTTGGGTGAGGCTTTACAGAGATTATGAAGTCACAGTAGCGTAATAGCACAGACTGGGTAAGCTATGGCAAGCACAGAGACTTATTTTGGCTCGTGGTTCTGGAGACTCAGCATCTGTGAAGGGGCCACATGTGATGATGGCCGTTTTGCTGGTGACGTCTCTAGGTGGTGCAGCGTATCATATGGTGAGAGACGGGAGGGTGGGTGCGCATGTGTCCTGTACTGCTTCTCTCTTCCTTTACAAAGCCACCAAGATTCAGTAGTGGGGCCTCCACTCTGGTTTCCTTCCCAAAACGCACCTTTAAACACCAGATTCAGAATATGATTCCTCATTTCAACTCACAGAGGGGACTCTGTTCCAATGTGTGCTGTTAAGGAACAAGCCACACCAGACCACAGCACCGAACACCGATGGGGTGCACAGACACCACTCCATTATTCTATGGTTCCATGATTGACTGATCCTGCTGGTCAGGGGACCACGGAAGGCATCGTTTAGGGAAGGGAGCAGGGAGCGTGAGTATGGCTGCTATACATGAGTTGTGTGATTACAAGTGCCCTTCATCCAGATGCCAACTCGGCATCTCTTCTGCCCTCAGCCTGTGCCAGGCACAGGGGATTCAGCCTGCAGAGGCTATAAGCCCACACCTTAGAATGGCTGGAGGAGTTATTTAAGTTCAGATTTCAGAGCTCATGCCACTCTGAGCATACCTAGGAGACAATATTTTACCCAGCTCATCCCAAGTGACTCGGATGACTGGTAGAGCAGGTCACCATGAGTGTGGCTCCCAGAATTCACACTTTTCTTAATTCCTGAAGTGATTTTTGCTTTAGATGAGCTGCATTAGTTTCTTGTGACTGCTGTAATGAATCTTTCCAGACCGAGTGACTGCAAATGACAAGGTTTGTTTTTTTCTCTTTCTCTCAGAATACTGAAGGACAGATTCCAAAAATCAAGTGTCCTTATCTCCATAGGGTACAGGAGACTCTCTCCTGCTGGTCCTGGAGTTCATGGCCTCAAGCTGCATCACTTCCATCTCTGCCCGGTGCTCCATCCCTTCTCTTTCCACCTTCTCCTGTCAATCATGAGAACACGTGTCACTAGATTTAGGAATTACCTGAATAGTCAAAGATGACCTCTTTCCAAACTGCTTCATTTATATTCACTTGCAAAGACCCTCTTTGGTAAGCCTCCACTTTCACAGGTTCCACGATAGCACACTATCTTTGGGGGGGTCACCATTCAATCCGGTGAGTGGAATGTGGGTTTCCCTTTGAGATGTTTGTGCATGTGCATGAAGCTAGTAAGAAATGGGCAGGTCTGGGGATCCTAAGGAAGTAGGTGTGTCAGGAACTGGTGTGGGCTAGCTAAGTTAGACAGGAAAAGGAGGAGGGGAGAGGCTACCGATATTGTGTCCTAGAAACACTGGCAGGCTGCTTTGGATGGTGATCAAGATACAGAGTATGGGAGCAAAACAACAGGGTCATTCAGAAAGAGCAAGTTCCCAAGTGCCCGGGGCACAGGACACATAGTTTTTATGGGAAAAGGTGAAGTAGCATCCAGAATCAAACTTTATTTAGGAATTTGGGCTCTGTATTTGTGGGGCTTGCTGTGCTTCCAGTGGCTACAGAAAGCAGGAGGAAAATTAGTCTGCCCTATAAGGCTGGGTATGGGTTACTGCCAGGATTAGCCAGCACCCAAATTGGTAGCCTTTGGTATCCCATTTAAACCAGGGTTTCCCCATCCACGGTTGCACAGTAAACTGCCACAGTGAGTCTGTTCTTAGCACAGGATACAAACATGGATGGGAGAATGTGGAATTGGACAGGACATGCTGTCACGTCAGTGTGGGGCTTAGAGATGCTCAGTATCTAGGGGCAATAGGAAGAGAAAGGGAAGCTTCAGGGTCCACTGGTCTCTTTTCATCTCTGCCCGACAGCTCCTGAAGCAGCATCCATCATTCCGGGGGTCTATCGGGGCACGGACTTGCTGACAGCCAAGAGCAGAGTGCATGCAGATCCCAAGATGAGGTGCCTTGCTCTCAATGCAATGAGCCCTAAAATCTCTGCAAACAGTGCTGATGAATTGCCCTTGGCTTCTCAGGCATCATTTGTTCACAATTATAACACGGAGAAAGCTGCAAACTCCCACAGAGAACATGGAGTTGGTCCACCCTGGAGCAAGCGGACTCCATCTCTGGGGCCCACACTCAAGCAGAACTGATTTTTCTGAAGCTTGGAGGAAAAAATAAAATCAGATTTAAATCTCAGGAAATTGTTTTTTTTTTTAATCCACCTATGTAAGCCTGCATTTAAATGATAATATTTGGAGCCTACTAGGATGCTACATTTATTTTCTTCCTTAGCAGCCATGAGAATACTTTATTTATGAGAATTCTAGCCCTCACCTACTCTCCTGAGTACTTACTCCAATTCCCTCCCCACCCCCCATGGATGGTGCCATCCCCTAAGATATTCAGAACCTACAGCTCACTCTCTCCCTACACCCCATTCTCCAAACCCTTCTACCATTTTTGCTTCTAGAATCCTGGAGGTTTTCTCCGCCCCCCAGCCTCCCTTCTCAGCCACTGGCTGCATTGACTCCACCTCTTTCTTTGCCCTCCATGAAGTAACCACTGAGCCCTACCTAAGCCTTCATGTTCTTATCTATCTATAAACGGGTAGAGTAAAGAATTGTATCCAGATGCTTCGTGAGTTTACAATATGACTAGGGTGAGATCCCCCAAATCCAACACCTAGAACCATATTGGGCCGGGGGGGAGGGGAATCCTGTTGATGTCTGAATGATGGTTGTGTCTACACAGAATCCACCTTTTCTTCTTAACGGCTGTTCTCTTAGGAACTGGCCAGCAAGTTCTGGGAGGTTCCTGTCCTGCTGACTGTAAAGCACAGAGTATTTTCACTCCAGAGTTACCTACCTTTTCATTTGTTTGCGATCCTAAACCCGTGCCCCGCCCCTTCAAACTCTACAAGTTCCATACAGGAAGGGGTTTTGTAGGACTCCCTTGAGGGTCCTTACTCGCTGGCTTATAGAAGGTGTTGCACAACTATTTGTTGAGTGAACAAATGCAGGTAAAAGGCTTGTGGGGTATGAGAAAAGACAATATCTAGACCGTGCTGGTTATTTAGAGTTTCATCAAGTCCGGACTTCCTCCTTCCCTTCTGGACTTGGGATGTGTGAGCTACAACTAAGAACCACATGTCTGCTTTGCCAGCGGCCCCATGCCAGCCTCCAACAGAGCATAAGAAGGGCTGGCTGGAGGGAGGAACATGTTTCTTTCAGGCTGTCCTCTCCTGCCAGCATCCCCTCAGCAGGAGCAGTGACTCTTGCCTCTAGGAGTTGAATCATCACTGCGATTTTGAACTCCAAAAAACAAAACAAAAACAACCCCCCCCCCAAAAAAAAACCAGAAACATCCTCATCATTCCTGACCAGAGACTTCAAATCCGTCCAGGAGCACCCTCCCGGAAGGACTGTGTCTCTGCCTTCTAGGGTCCTCCTGCCAAGCTTCAGGATCCAGGGGATCTCGTTCCCTTTCCTTTGTGTCCTGTCTCCTGGTCCATCTCTAAAGGTAGAAGCTGGTTCCTATAATGTCACCTCTGTGGCTCCTCCAAGTTCCCAGAGTCCCACAGCACCAGCTTCCCGAGTCCCTACATGAAATGCTCTGATAGGCCCAGCCCGTGTTTAGCTTCCTGGCTGGACCACCCCGTCTCCTCTCCCCACCCTGCAACTATGACCGTGGAGAGAATGTTATTTCAGGGACCATGCTTTCTCCTTGAGTTTACAACTATGATGGGCAAATGCTCACTTTTTCCGGTAGCAAGGCAAACATAACCTTCCAAAGGTGCTATTTACTTAAATTTGGAACCCTAATAAGACATAAAGTAAAAATACATGCCTTTAATCTCAGCACTCAGGAGGCTGGGAGACAAGGCAGGTAGATCTCTATTAGTTCAAGGCCAGCTTGGTCTATATAAGAATTTTAGGCCAGCCACGAATACCCAGTGAGAGTCAGTCTCACTCACTCTCTCTCCCTTCCTCCATCCCTCCCTCCCTGACCCTCATCACATCACTTTCCATATCTAGGCTATAGAATGAGTGCTATAATAATGGCTGCCTCACCAGTTCTAATAAGAATTTGTGTTATGGAAAATAAATGCTTAGGGCATTTGCTCAGAGAAGGACATCGGTGCATGGTGGTACCATCACTGTCCTCTGGAGACAGCCTTCCTGTTCTTTTCATGTGGAAGTCCTGTCTACCCTCTTATCCTTGCGCTCAGATGAGTCAGTGCACCCACCCTGGTGCAACCAGTCAGTGCAACCATCCAGAGGCTGCCTAGAGTCCCACTTGCTCCTGGAGCCAGTGTGTAAAGATTCCCACCAGTGGAGTCAGGTGGAGAGTAAGTCTGGCTTCTTGTTTTCCCCTGGTAATGCACATCTGCGGTGCAGAGGCAAATGACAAGCCTGCTGGTGAGCTGGTTTCCCTGTGCTACCTGAGTGCTTGGCTCCTGTTTCTGTCTTCCTTCCTTCCTTCCTTCCTTCCTTCCTTCCTTCCTTCCTTCCTTCCTTCCTTCCTTCCTTCCCTCCTTCCTCCTTCCTTCCCCCTTCCTTCATTCCTTCCTTCCCTCCTTCCTTCCTTCCCCCTTTTCTTCCTTCCTTCCTCCTTCCTTCTTTCCTTCCCTCCCTCCCTCCTTCATTCCTTCTTCCTTTCTCCCTTTCTTTCTTTCCTCTTTTCCTTTCTTTCTTCCTTCCTTTCTGTGGTGGTTGGGATATGTGGCTGTGCTCACATGCAGAGGACATCCATTGGAGGAGGTTACATGTTCTGTTTCATCCCTCTCCACCTTATTCCCCTAAGTTAGGATCTCTCGATGGTTCTGGATCTAGGTGGCAGCTATCAAGCCCCAGTGGTCCTCCTGTCTCTCTCTGTCCACCAGTGCTGGGGCACAGATGCACATGTGACCATGCCCAGCGTTTTACTTGCGTCCTGGAATCCATGCTCAGATCCTCTAATTTGCCCAGCAAGTGTTCTTTCCCTCTTTGTCTCCTGTTTCTTGTAGAACAGTATGTTCCTTAAGCATGATTTTGTCCTGTATTCTCCTATCGTGAACCCGATGCTTCCTTCTCTACTAATGTTCTTGGTGCAGTGAACACACAGCTTATGTTCATGGGACATTGCTGTGTGGGACTTTGGACATTGCTGACCTTTTCTGGGCCTGACTCATTTATCTACGACAGAGTTCAAACACATGATGCCTTGTAGAGAACAGAGAAGAATCCAAATGCTGGAATTTGAGTTGCTGCTGGGAATGATAAAAACCTGAGCCTTGCAATTCCCAGAATTATGAGGCTCCGCCTGTATACCCTTTATCTATTTTCTTCCTCCTTTCCCCGTGATGGCTTTGTTTCTGTGTCTATTAACTCTTCCCACGCACCAGACCTTCACTGTTTTTAAGTTTCTCTCCTTCTTCTGTAATTCTCTTAGCCTTACTTGATGTAAACAGTGATTCTTGTAATGAGTTTGTATTCGGACAGAGATTTCATCTTATACCTGCTTTGTAGCTTCCCACAGCATCCCACAGCTCTGGGCAAGCAGCATATGTTTAAGAATATTGATTGTGAGCAGCGTCCTTGTCCAGTGGTTCTGGAGATGTTCTGGAGATGTTCTGGAGATGTTCTGGAGACAAGGTTAGGAACAGTAGCAGTACTGGAAACAGGTTGAACAATGAAAGCAACAGCAACAGCCTTGCAGTTGACACGAGAGCCTTCACCATGTACTGTACCAGATGCCCCAATGAGCTTGTTCGTTTTATTTAAACCTCAGAGCCCAAGCACTAAGGACTAAGTGTGGTGGCGAATCTCAGTTGTTGGCCTGTCTGTATTGAGAGACACAGAGAACTGGCAAAGCACACATCAGATGTGTATGTAGAGTGCTTCCAGGAATGATTGGAATGGGATTGGCCAAATGAAGGAAAAGGCTTACTTGTGCATATGGGTGACACTGTCCCACAGACTGGGTGTCCCAGACAGAATTAAAGGCAGAAGGAAAAGGATGCTCAAGTTGTTTGCTGCTAACATCAGACACTGGCTTCAGCTTCTGAAAGCAGACTCCCACCAGATCTCTTCTGCGTGCTGGGAGCTCAGTAAATAGTGGACAAGTGAATAAGTGAACAAAAGATTAGGTACCATTTACATTCCCAGACGTAACTATGTGTGTTGTAACGGGGGCTTTTAATGCCTAAAGGTAAAGGCTAGATAAGGCAACTGTCTCGGAGGCTGAGACATCACACACAACAGGGTATTCTCCGCCAGCGCCGATGTGCAAATGGTGGCCTCTGGCAAAGCTGGAGAGACTGGGGGCTGAGAGAAAGGCGTGCAGACTGTCTCCCAGAGCTCCCCTTGGGGCTGGACCTCTTTGGCGACCACTTGAAAGGCTGAGGTCTGTTTCTTTAAGATTTACTTCCCTGTCCCTTCCAGGAGCGAGAAACAAGAGCAGATGACACAGCACGAGTTCTGGGTTCTGGTTTATCTGACATCCTGTCAGTTCGGGGGTCCATTCAAAAGCTCTTCTCCAACACATTGCTCTGGATCACCCAGCAGGGAAGGTCACAGAGAGAGGAGCCAGTGTAGAAGAAGAGATTTTCCCAGGGAATGGCTAGGTTCGGAGGAGGTGGACTCCATAACTGCTGTGCATACGTAGGTGCAAAGCATCTGTGGATGATGTTCATGGCCCAGGTCCACCACAGTGACCTTCTGAGTCACCAAGAAAATGAAGTGGAACTACTGTGGAGCAATGAGATGTCCCTTGAGGTCCCTTCTAACTCACACAGTCTTCTTACACAAAATACCAGCCAAGTGTTTATTAAGCAATGGTGGAACTTTACATAAGGTTTACATAACTTTACATGAAGTTTCTGTTCGTAGTACTGCGTTGTGATGAACTTAGTGAAACCTCTGTCACCCCTTTATGCCTTTCTGGGGTTAATGGCAGCAGGTACTTATGCATGCTCTGCAGGGGCAGAGGTTAGGATCTAACAATTCCTTTTGAGATGGGGCCCCTGAAGCCAGGAGATGGAGCCACTGGCCATCCTGAGTCAGAGAGGCACATAGCACCTGCTGTTGATGGTCTTCCCACCCAAGATGGAGCGATCAGCTGCTTGGGGGTTGTGCTCTAGCTCTCCACTTAGCCTGGTCTCTCTGTGATACAAATCAGGCTGGTCCCAGGCTGCCTGCAAACTTTCCCCTGAGTGCCTGGGGCAGCTGCAGCTTCCTGCTCTGTGGGGCATGCTCCTGGATCCGGATCAAGGCTCTGAGAATTGATCTATTAGCGTAACTGGGAAGGGCAGGGTGGAAGAGTGAGTGAGCTATGACGCGAGCCTGCGGAGCGCAGGGGCTGTGGGGCTGTGTTTTCTGTGTAGCAGGCCCTCCCTTCTGACTGGAGTATTAATTGCTACATTACCGCTGCCATGTAGGCAAGACTGTCAGCAAAGCCTGGGAGGGTTCCAGCTCCTCCCTCCCTGCTCTGCTCAATTTCACTCGTATCTCAGTCTTCTCCGAGCCCTAGGTACCCTGGCAGTGCCGTCCCAGCCCTGGCATCCCGAGGTGCTCCTGTGGTGAGGACTTGAGTGGACAGAAGGAGGGGGTGGAGAGGGAGGGAGGGCTTGCCCTGCAGGCTCTCTGGATGCAGAGCTGGACTCGCTGCAGAGGCAGCTGTGCTCTTCCCGGAGACTGGTTTCTGGGGTGCCTCCATCTCACAGGGTTCACCTAGGCAGGCTCCAAGGTCCAGAGGCACACGAGGTGGGTGCCATCCCTTCTGGGTGCTGACCGAAGAATCTGCCTCACCTTTTGCCATTATGAGTGGCTGCTCCAAAAGATGCAGGCTCGGGTTCGTGAAATTTGCCCAGACCGTCTTTAAACTCATCACCGGGACCCTCAGCAAAGGTAGGGAGACTGACTTCCATCATTGTGTCCTGCCCTGATGTGGCCTGACCGGTCACTTGGTGTGTGCTGAGTGTGTCGCTCCTGGCACACGGGAGTCTTAAGTCTCTGAGGAGGCTGAGGAACAAGCACCTGGGACTAGAGGCTGCTGACAACCTGATCTGGCCCTGGGCAGGTAGGCGCTCCGCCAGGGAGCTCAGGAGGCTGTAATTGCCTGGAACTTTGGAAATGGAGTTGGCGATGTGTGGCTGATTGGTTATAGATGGGCAGAGAAACGGAACCCTTCCCGGAGCCTGGGAAGCGGCTTGGCGTGACTGGAGTTTTAAAAACTTATCCAGGGAGTGTTGTGTTTTGTTGATAAGAGAGAGATTTGATGCAGTGGGCTGAGTAATTCTGCACGGCAGAGATGCTGAAGGGGGGCAGCAGAAGGTGGCCCTGGGGCTGGAGTAGTTCTGCAGTGGTAAACTCGGAATCCTGATCAGCTCCACAGTCTATGCTGAGGCTGCCCTGTTGGGATTTGGGGGTCCTGTGCTTCTGGACTCTGTCCACAGATCTGCTGTCTCTGAGATTGTTCCTCCCCATGTCTGATTTTCTTGCTTCTCCAAGTACTGAAGTGTCAAGAGGTTTGCAGATTAATTCTCTGTGTGGCCGTGGAGAAGAATCAGGACTACACATACATCTTCAGCCCCCAAACCCAGCCAGCAGCCCTGGTGACCCTCCTGACAAAGGGGAGGCTAACTTCTCAGGGACTCCATTTGATACTCTGTGCCAGGGAGGGTGGGACATGGAGGGAAACTCGGACAAACTTTCTGGGCATAAATTTAAAGGGAGAGCAGCAGTGTGGTGTGGTTCCAGTGGCTGGGAAAATGTCTTTAAATATTCATGTCCTCTCACTGGAAAAATAAGTCTTTGGGGGGGGGGGGGAGAGACACTGGAAGCTGCAGACTTCAGGGAGGAAGCCCTCAACCCTAGAATCTGAGGAAGCAAAATCCGGGGATATCCATCAATCATGACGTTGCCCAGGTACCCAGCTGCACAGGGTTAGCTGGTGTCAATTGTGTGGCTGTTATGGCAAGGATTATGAGAGCCTCTTATTATCTCTCCTGGGTCTTTAATGACTCCCATCCTTTCCACGGCCTCTTCCTGAACTAGGACATTGTCCTTCCAGGATATCCTGGGGGACTAAGCATCCAGTGTTGGGGGTTAGGAGGCCTGGGGCAGAGATCGGGACATGAGCAGGGCACAGTTGCAGCAATGCTCAGTGGCTTCATTTCCAGGAGGAGAAAGCAGGGGATGAGACTTAACCAAGTTCTCCGTTTGTCCTAGGACAAGTGAGGGTGTTCTAGAACCTCTGAGACTGAGGGACTGACAGGTGAGGTAGCATCCTACCCCACCTCTACTCCCTGATGTCCCCCAGAAACAGCTCCAGCCCAGATAGTAGACACCTAGGCCTGGGCTCCAATGTTGCCACCTGGGAAAGCCACATCCTCTCTGTGGCTGGTTGATTTTTTTTTCATCTGTAAAATGAATTCATTACCTCCTGCTGAGTGCTGTTGCAAGGGCCCAGGAAATCCACATGTGGAATCCCTTTGTGGAATGCATGGCTGTATCTAGATATAAAGAAGTAGGTCAGAGGCTGAGATGGGTATGCATGTATGATGGAGGACCCAGCCTCAGCTCTCTCCAGGACCAAGTTCAGAAACTCTTTAGCTAACTGAAAGTGGGTCTCTATACCCCAGAGTGACACTATGCAACAGAAGAGATAAGCATGAGAAAGTGAGTCAGCAAAGGAAAGAGTGGGTCAAAAGGACGTGTGTGTGTGTGTGTGTGTGTGTGTGTGTGTGTGTGTGTGTGTGTAAGAGAGACACAGACTTCCGGAGAGAGGAAGGATTAATATTTGAATAAGTGAGTATGATGATATTTTCTCAGTATGTATGTATTGGACACTTATCTCCGATATGCCACACTCATATACTACACATTATTTCATGGATGCAAATTCCTTTGCAAGAAAAGCAGAGTCTAGTGGGACGCAGATCCCAAAATGGGTCCCACCTAGACACCACACTGAGTACTGAGATGTACAGAAACGGGGGTGGGGGTGTGGGCAGTAAGCACAGAAGAGAGATCCCTGGGCAGGCTGAGGGGCTCCTCTGAACTGTAGCTTCTAAACTGAGGTGGAGAAGAGGCAGGCTGGGCAGGAGAGGGAAGATGATGTCAGCAGAGAGTTGGTGGGTCTAGAACGATGATCTCTGCAGAAAGGCCAGCTGTGCAGAGGCAGGACACATAACCCACATGTATGCACACGCATGCACACACACACACACACACACACACACACACACACACACACAGAGGCATGCACACACCTGGTCAGAATCCCAGAAACTAAAATCCACCTGTCGTAGAAGGGACTTGATTGGGACTTAACAATGGGGACCAAGTGGCTGCCTGGCCTTCCTCTGAGCTGCTTCAACAGCAGGTTCCTAATAACTAGGTCTCGGGGAGGCAGCACACAGAGGGAGGGGGAGAACTGTGTCTGAACTTTATTATACCCTTGGCCTCAGGAAGGACCAAATGTTTGCACAGCCATGGCTCTGGGCCAGACGTGTGCAGGGAGAGTAGTACTGCCGAACCCAGGTGTTGGTTAAATATTTGCCAAATTAGTGATGGCAATGGGAGCTGGGCCAGACCTGGAGCCGGAGAGCTGAGAAAGGTCTTCACTGAGTCCGGAATAAAAGCTTTCCAATGCGTAGACAATGTGTATGATTCAGACTCCATCCTGTGTGGACACGTTACGATTGTATAATGGTTTCTGCTTTCCATTCTGCTTTCAGCTATCTGTGATTCATTGCACTGAGTTCTAGATGTACAACAATCCAACCCTCCAAAGCAGAATTAATCTCTGCCCTACTCTGAATTGGGAAATGAATGCGTCTATCATGCTCCTTTTCTAGTCTAGGGAATTTCCCCCTTCTCTATGTCACTGGGAATGCCTGGGGAATGGGGAAAGATCATGCCAGCCCCTCTGCCAGCTCCTGGTCCTTGGTCACCTTCCCTTCATGCCAACACCCACTTTTGTGACTGGTCAAAGGTACCAAGAGGCCCAGATTTCCTACCTGCAGTAGAGACAACTGCTCGGGTCTTCCTGAACATGTATCTCACTGGTTATGACGTTTGCCTTCCTAGCCCTGGTCACAATTTGTGATCTGTGTTCCTCTTGTTAGTATTTGAAAGGCTGCCCTCCCCACTAGCTTTCCACTGTGGGAGATCAAAGCTCACATTCTCCATTCCCATTGTAGCCAGGGCGATGACCACAGAGCCTGGCTCACCAGCAGAATTAAGTGAACGAAATGTACCATCCATCAGAGCCAGCAGCCTGTGGTCTGGGGGATGCCTCACACAGGTACTTTCTCGGTATCACTGTGGATCGCCTGTCCCACACCTGAAGAGTAACACTAGCTGAACTCTGTGCAGGGGCAGAAGCCGTGGCCACACGAAGCCTTCAGAGCTCTGCCTGGACTTTCACATGGTCTCAAATATCCTCAGAGAGGAGCTGGGCAAGCAGACTTCTGGCATTCCCCTGCTTCAGTTCTGTTTGGATTTGTTTTAGATCTCTCTTCCATGGTTTGCTTTTGCTTTAACAAAAAGTTCCCAAGATGGACATGGTGGTGCCTAATGAGCAGGTGCCTAATGAACCTGGCTCTTTGGGAAGCATGGGGATAACTTGACCATAGGGATTGGAGATCAACCTGGGCAACATAAGAAAACCCTGTCTCAAAAGTAAGTAATCACACACACACACACACACACACACACACACACACACACACACACGAATCACAAATGCAATGGGAGGCATCAGACTGGGCTATCACAGGACCCTCCACCCAGGCAGGGAAGCTTTAGGCTAGATCCCTCTGGCCTCAGTTTCTTAATCAATAAAATGGAATCAGTTCCCTCTGTTACTGCACTCAGTTGATGTGGGTGAATGTGGCTTTTACTAACTGCCTGTACCCTCAGGGCTGTGAGTGCTCAGGGCAGGGACATTTTTTCTCTCAATTCCTATGCCACTGGTGTCCAGCACCGGATGATGCTTAATCTCTGTCCAGCTTGCTCTCCAGAAGGCCTTCTCTGAGCAAAATGCTTCTTAAAATTTTTTATTGTATTTAGTGATGTGTGTGTGTGCACGCATGCGCGCGCGCGCGCGCGCCACTACATTTACATGGACATCAGAGGAAAACTTGCAGAAGTCAGTTCTCTCTTTTCACCAGATGGGACCGGGGGATCAAGCTGAGGTCATCAGGAGTCTCAGCAAATGTCTTTCCCTGCAGCGCCGTCTCACTAGCCCGTCAAAGGATGTTTGAACACCTCTGTTATCTCACCCCTTTCTAGGAGTTAAGAACATAACTCTTGGGCTGAAGAGATGGTTCAGTGCATAAAGTCCTTGACACCCAAGTATGAGAATCCCTGAGAATGTTGGGCATGGTGGCTTATGTCTATAATCACAACATCACAGAGGTGGAGACAGGAAGACACTTGGGGCTTGCTGAGCAGCCAGTCTAGTTGAATGGGTGAGATCCAGATTCTTTGAGAGAATTTGGCCCTAAAATTAAAGTGAAAAACAATTGAGAAAGACATTGGCAGTCAGCATCATACACACACACACACACACACACACACACACACACACACACACACACACACGAGGAGAGGGAGCTGTGTGATTCCCACAGCCTGGCCAACACCTACTGTATAAGGCCAGCCTCTGGCTGCATGCCTGGAAAGACTCGGGGTCTGGGCACCTGCCTCTCTTTCCTCATTCCCAGCCCTTGACAAAGAACTAGAGAGCAGAAGTGGTACAGGCTGCACTCTGACTGGGGAGGCTCAAAGCCTCTCCTTTTGTGCGTTGGAACTAATTTGCCACCCGAGGCACAGGCAACAAAGCCACAGTAAGCAGGAAGGAGGAACCTAATCCAGGAGAGCACATAGCAAGGTCCAGGCCACCCATGAGGCAATGGGACAAGAGGAGTCTGGGAACTGAGATCTGTGTCAAGGACTAAGCCTTGGTTTCAACTCTTTTTCCCACTTAGTCCAGGATGTTCCTGTCTCAGCAAGGAAAGACTCAACTATAGACCTGAAGACGCACTGTTCCCTTATGTCTCCTCCCTACTGCTGTTCCAGGTCCTCACAAGCTTGACCTTGGACCTGGTATGGCTTCTGCCTTAGGCCAGCTGGGCTTGCATTCCAACTTTGTTGTCTACCAGCTGTGTGGGTGAATGGTACAAGGTTCCCGAGTGCTGGAAGGTCTTTGCTTTTGATCCGAGAATAGCAAGGCCAACTGAGCATGGATTTTTTTTTTTGTTTTTAATTTACTGAGGATCATGAAGGAAGGGCAGGCCGTTAGTAGGGCAGATGTCCTTCTTGCAGCTGCAGAGAACTAAGGATGTATGCTCTTTTTGCTTGTTGTGCATCCCCCTTGCCTGGCTCGAGTCCCAACCCTGGAAGTAGGAATTGCCATCCCTGTTTTACAAGGGAAGGAAGCTGATTAGCTGGGCCACGTGGCCCAGTTGGGAAGCGGCAGGGCTGACATTAGACACCAGGTCCCGTGGAGCCAGGAACAGGCACATTGTCCTTCACTTATGGAGCTGTGGAAGATGTCCCCACCTGTGCCACTTCCCACCTCATCCAGCAGAGAGTCCTCACCCCAGCTCCCTGTTCATTGTGTTGGTGGGTTTGTTGAGAACTGATGTAGCAGCTGGATCTCCTCAGCAGCCACCTACCATTCAGGAATTGTGACAAATTCCAGAAGGAGACCTGACCTGCGTTAAAAAAACATGCTTTATAAGAAAAGGGACCACTTGCAGGCCAAGGACAGAAGACAGTCACACCCATGCTCTTCAGCATCCCTGTTACCTCTTGGAGAAGTGGGCAGGGCTAAGGCATGTGCCAGATGTTAGATGGGCTTTATACCCATGAGAGATCTTCCACACAACTTCTTTTTTTTTTTTTTTATATAGAGAAACTATGAAAAGTGCTCTTATCTGTTGAGGAGCCGGCATGGTTTGGGGTAGTCAGTCATCTGGCATTGAGCTGACAGCTAGAACTTGTTTGGGAAATGAATGGTCTTCACACTTGGGATCTGTGAGATATGGTAACGGCCTCTGTTAAGAAAAGACACTAGCCCTTCCTTAGGAAGCTCAGCCCCTTGCTAGGGCAAGAGGGTTCCTACCACCACATGCCTGTTAGCTCATTGTCCCAGCAGCAGGATAAGCAGCACTAGAGCCATGTCAGACAGTCCCAGTCCCTGTGTCCAGGCTCCCTTCAGGGTTGGTGCCCTGCCGTCTGCAGAAAGCTCGACCACTGGGTTCCTGGATCTTAGCTGCCTGCCAGGCCCCAGGTCAGGATGACCACACTGAGATCTGCCCTTGCTTTGGCTCTGTCCACATGCAGTAGCTTTCATTCTACCTGCCAGGTCTCCTATCCTTGCTCCTCTATAACAGGCCCGCCACTCCACTGACCTATTTCAGCTGCCCAGGTGCTCTCTTGGGTCTCCACAGTCAGATGAAAGTCACACGCCACCACTTGCCAAAGCTGTGTCTCCTAAATTTCCTGGCCTCCCTTCTAGAGAACCCTAATGCAGGCAAGAATAATTTATCCAAGGATGCTTAGCCTGGCAATGCCGCACAGACATCCTATTAACTTCAGGACCATGGGGGAGCGGCTAGTTTGTTCCAAATTAAAAGTAGTTGCAAATGGCCCTTATCTAGCAGGAGGGCGCTGTGGGCTGCAGTGCCGTGACACAATGGAGAATGGAGCAAAGCAGGTCTCGTTTGGCCCTCTGCGGCCCTGAGGTCCCAAAGCCCCCTTCCCTTCACTGTAACCCCCGTCTTCTCCAATCTTCTTAGGGTTACAGGATCTTCCCTGAATGCTTCGTCAACCCAGATCCCAAGTTCCCTAAAACAGACCGTGTTCAAACCTGCCAGGTCTGGCAGGCTTCCCCTGGGCAAGCTACCCCCATTTTGAACTCCTTCTTCCTTTATACAGTGAGGCCAGGGATGTTCATGTCCTGGAGCTACTGAGACCGAATGAGATAGGATATCACACACACAGTGCCTGGCGTATAGTGGTGGTCTGGTAAAGCTCAAGATGGCCACTTTTCTTTCCTCATGCACTTTAGCTGTGGCTGAGAGCAAGGAGATGTGAGGCCAAGCTGGAAGAAACAACAGTACCTGGTCCAGATGCTCCTTCTGGCTCCTAGATCAGAACTACCGAAGTCATTTCAGCTGTCCCCGGTCACCTCAATGGCAAGTTCTGTAACTGGGAATCTGTCAATAGCTAAACAGATTCCTTTTACCTGGATGTCTGTGTGTTTACTGGCCACCCACTGTGGAGAATATGATACCCACACAACCACTCAACTTGTGGTAATAGGCACCTCGAGTACCTGCACCCCATGAGAGCCCATAACAGCTAGATAGCAGCAGTATCAGGACCTGTACTGGATGTCCCTTTTTGAGGTCTGGTCTTTGTCTATTTCTTGGCACCCCAACTCCACAGGCTTCCTAACTCCTGTGTTGGTTTGACAGAAAGGATGCGCTCACGTGTCTTTGGTGAGCTAGGGTGTTAAAATCATGGACCCTGCCTTGAACCCACCTCAGTTTTCTCGTGCTTGGCCCCACTCTCAGCCTCCTGGAAGCAGTCTGCAGTGGTTGCCCATGCGGCTGTCCGTTGTTGTGCCTGCAGAGATGTCCATGACAGCTCAGGTGAGGTCAGGTTCTCCCCAGTGTCTACATCACAACCCGAGGGGCCGAGTACCTGAGGACCACAGAAGATCAGAACACTAAGGAGATCTTAGCAGGGGAGGAAGCAGCAACAGAGAAATATTACAGGCTCCTGGGCCAGATGAGGGTGGGGGGAGAAGCCAAGACCCCAGGAAAAAGCTCAGAGGGAGCCAGTTAGCACCAAGAGTGACAACCCTCTGGAGTGCCCCAGATTTGCAGTCTGCAGCCTGAAGTAAGCCTTTCTCCTCTGCTGGAAGGGGGCAGAAGACTGTGAGCATAGGCCAGTCCTGGTCCTGCCTGCCTGGAGGAACCAAGGTTGTATCCTGTGTCCTTTGGAGTACAAGGATCAACAACTTTGTAGGCCTGGTCTTGAATCCAAATTGTCCTATTTTCTTAGTTCATAAGTGCTGCTGTACGGAACACCACCAACTCAGTGGCTGTAAGTCATTTAGTTCTTCATTCTGGAGCTAGTGTCTGAGAATCGGGGTGACAGGATGACCCACAGTTATATTGGGAACTCTCTTCAATCATCTGTGCTCTGACACCAGCAAGTGGGAGCTGGCTGCCTGGCTTCTTTTATAAAGGCCCCACTGTCACAATACCTCCCAAAGACCCACCTAAAGTTCCATCTGCCTCTCTGCAAATGATGTGATTTCAACTAAAAAAAACCTCATGTGTGTATGTTGGGGGGAACTGTTGAGATATATATGACATTAAGTAGATGGGGGTCTATCTGATCAAAAGAAAGGGACCAGCAAGGGAGAGGAGAGAGAGAGTAGATCATATAGGAGGGGTGGATATGATCAGTGTACATGATATAATTAAATGTCTGCATAAAACCCACTACTATGTACAACACACATATGCCAATAAAAATAAATCAATAATTTTTTTTAGAGAAATCACCACTAAATGCCATCACAATGGGTGGGTAGAGCTACAATGTATGGTTTTTTATGAGGAGATGAACCTTCAATCCATGTCACTAAGCAGTGGCTTCCCTTCTCTGGGCCTCCACGTGTTCATCACCCAAATGAAGGAACCGCTGGTTTCAAAGGTCTCCTCCAGCTTTGGAGTCAGTATTTAATACCTACACTTGAAGCAAAGATTGAACATGCGCTATCTGCCCAACATGTCCTGTGTGCTCTGCACCCATCCTTCCACCTACCATCTTACCATGCACAAAAACCCCAAGGGTAGGGAGCTCACCTGAGCCCCATTTACAGAAATGGAGACCTAAGCTGCAGAGAAAAGAAGGGTGTTATAAGTTGGATATAAAATGCCCCCTCAAAGATTCCAGATTTGAAGGTTTGGTCCACAGCTAGTATATCCAGCCACTAAGAAGTGGTCATGGATTGTTAGCTGCACTGATGCATTAAACCACTGATAGATTCATAATTTAATAGAATTAGTAAGGGGGTAATGGAAATGAAGTTTAGTTGATTCAAGGAATGAGGTCAATGGGGACACGATCTGAAAGGTTTATCTGGTTCCAGCCCTTTTTGTCTCTCTGCTTCCTGACTGCCCTGACATGAGCAGCTTCCACTTCCACACCCTTCTGCCATGTTTTCTGCCTTATCACAGACTAACAGCGATGAAGCCAACTGGCCATGGATGAAACCTCTGCCACCATGAGTCCGAATGAATCTCTGCTGTAGATTGTCTGCTCGGGTGTTCTGTCACGGCAATAGAAAGCTGTAACACAAAAGAGCTGCCTGTCGGCAAGGGGCAGAGCCAGAGCCGGGATTCTGGGCTGTCTGTTTCCTAGTTCCCGTACGTATCCCCCAGTCTCTATCACACACACACACACACACACACACACACACACACACACACACGCACACGCACACGCACACGCACACGCACACACACACACAATACTCTCTCTCACATACACACATACTACTACTCTCTCTCTCTCTCTCTCTCTCACACACACACACACACACACACTCACACACACACATATCTTAAAGAAGAAAGCAAGAGAGAGTACATATTCTTACTTTAGAAATAAAGTTGTCAAGAGCTTCATTCAGACTAAAGAAGCACATTCCTAGGAAAGGCTGCACCCTCAAGACCTGAGCTCTCCAAACCAACACCTACCGGTTAGCTTCCATAGTCAAATAACAGAAAGTGGGGAAGAATTGGCCAAGCAGCCAAGACTTCAGCTCTGAGTCCAGTCTGACCAATTTTCATTTCTTGCTTAGATGAAGTTGTTTGGAGGGAGAGAACTGAACGGAGTCAGTGGGGAGACACAACCCTGGGGCTTTTCTCAGGGAGGCTGGGGTTGTAGCCTACCTCAATTTTCTTTATGTAATCTTTTGATGAAACTGGGTCAGCTTGAGTGACAGTTTTCAAACCACCTGTGCTTAGCAGGTCAAGCCAAGCCCAGGCTTGTTGCTCAGAATCTGCACACTTCAGTTTGGGACTGAAGGTCACTCAGAGCTCGGAACAGCTCTAAGCTGTGAGGCATATTGGATTTGCAGAGACTCACAAACCGGTGCTGGTGAATTCTGCCCACAACTCATAAGAACAGAACTAGTGGCCTGCCACCCCAAATATGATAAAAGTAAGAGGGATAATCTTTGCCATCACCCACCGAGTGCTGTGGCTTTAGAAGGAGCTCCACACTCAACCCAGTTCCCCTTGGAAGCTTTCTGTTCATATCCCCAATGCTTGAAGCACTTGCCAACGCCACATGGAAGATCAAAGCCGTGACTTGTTTCAGAGGAACAGTTCCCCCAAACAAGTTTCTCAGCCAGCGTTACCTTCTGTTGTGGACTAGACTGTGCCGACTCCCCTACCCCCTCGCCCCCCCCCCCCCCCGTTAAAATTCACATGCTGAAGTTCTAACCCCCAATGCGGTTATATTTGGAGACAGGACCTTGAACAAGGTAGTTTAATGAGGGCACTTGGGTAGGACCCTGGACCCATGGGACTGCTGTCCTTATCAAAAGAGGAAGACACAGTAGGGATGTGAGGAAGTGACCACTTACAAGCTGGGGAGAGAGGCCTCACCCCACACCAACTCCTCCAGCTTGACTTTGACCTTTGGCCTCTAGACCTGGAAGCATATCAATTTGTTTTTGAAGGCATTCCTGACTGGTGATATTCTGTAAAGGTGGCTCAAGCAGATTAAATGCCTTTTCTTGCATTCTTTATTGTGATAAATATCCATAAAATTATGTTTATTAAGCCACTTTTAAGTGTACAGTTCAGTGGTTTGGGGTACATTTATGTCACCACCATTCATTTCCAGAACATTTTTCATTTTTGTAACACAAATCCCTGTTCTCCTGACTGGGTCCTGGCCTTTCCAGAAATCCTCCCCTGGGCTTCGTTCAGTCCTCTGCTGCCTTTTGAAGCCAGCCATACATGCTTGGACATATCCTGTCACTGAATGCTGCCTCGTTTCCCTGCACAGCACATTATATTCCTACACAACACGTACACATTTTAAAAAATACTATTAAAATTATGGCGGATGCTGGTGGTGCACACCTTTAATCCCAGCACTGGGGGGCAGAGCCAGGCAGATCTCTGTGAGTTCGAAGCCAGTCTGGTCTACAGAGCAAAATCCAGGACAGGCACCAAAACTACACAGAGAAACTCTGTCTCAAAAAAACAAAAACAAAACAAAAAAAAGAGTAGTATTAAAATTATATGCACTTATGGTGTAGAGCAATATTTGATGTTTTATTGTGTATGCATAGTGAAGTAGCTACTACAGTCAAGCTAATTATCATATTTGTCTCATCATGTCATTACCTTTGTGAGTATATTCAGGATATCAAGTCTCTTCCACAGGAATCATGACAATGTGCCTCACCATAGCCATACTACTCAGTAGATCTCTAGAACTTTCTCATCCCCACAGCCCACAGTATTCCCTTGACTTACATCTCCCTGCTATCCATGCTTATCCACTAGAGTCCAGTCCTATAGGTAGGAACTGTGTGCTGGCCATCACTGCTTCCCCTGTTCTTGGCCAACAGCCTAGAACATAGACCCTGAGGGGAAGCCAGGGTTGTCCAGACAGTTTAGAAGCCTAGGGTCTAGAGGCTGCTCCCCAGCCAGCTGGCTTTCTGCTGTCAGCAAAGCTGACCCTGGAATCTATACCTCCAAGTCTACTTCCCTGCAGGCTCTGCCCAGCATACTGCCTAAGGGCCCCAGTGTTATTTCCTTGCCTTCCCATGTCCATCTTCCCATCCACACCTACCCTTGGCAAAACTGCCTGCCATCTGGCCTTTGAGCCCATCATCTTGAGAGGTATCACCTCCTTAGCTACTGTAGCTGGGGGCAGTTTGATTGACTTCAGTATGGAAAGAGGAGGGCTCTGAAGCTGGGAGTGGATTGGAATGACATCCACTCTGCTCTCTGCTCCATTTGAATGAGCAGATTGTCTCTGGAGATATGATGTCATCTGCAAATGTTTATGAAAGGTATAGGCACAGAATATCTTCTGCCCAGGTTCCCCTTCATCTGCTGAATATCCAGGCCCTCCTGAAAGCATGCTTTTGGAATTCACTAGACTCCAGATCATACACCACCACTTTCAACTTGTATTACATGGGGACGTCTTAGGAACTCACTCCTCTGTTCTGTCATTTATACAATGTGGACAGCGAGGTCCATCCTGAAGGTCGGCTGAAGGGATGCACACAAGTGTTGAGTGCAAGGTTTGTGCCTTACTAGAGTTCATGAACGACAGTGTGCTTGCTTTCATATCATGCTGCTATTTATAAGAACTAGTCTAAGTCTCCCCTTGTTGTATTACTGTCAAATCAGGGGCTCCCACATCCTGGAAAGTTACTGATTCATCGAAATGACCTATGTGGTTCAGAAATTGGTCAGAGATTTGTCCACCATTCTCTTTGCCTTCTCTTTCCCTACATGGAATCAGAGTTTCACTCTTGGTAGACAGAGCAGCAGAGCTAATGGTCCACTCAGAGTGACTTTGGTGTCCAGAGCCTTTCCTGTCTCTTGCATACCCTTCAGCCAGCCTTCTTCCACTCCTTCAGCAGACAGAAAGAAGAGCACAGTAAAGCCCCCACTTTGCATCATCCTGGGGCCCAGAGAAGTAGATGTAAGAGTTCTGAGATGTAATGCTAGGTCAGTCACCTGTGGCTGGGGCAATGTTCCCCTGAGAACTCTTTCAGCAGGAAATGGGGAAATCAGCCTCAAATCTTGAAGTCTCCTGGGCAGGCACACTCTGACAGAACTATCCCACTTTGCAAACTGAAGACTGGACCCAGAAGAGCTTCTGCCTCCCAGGGCACCGTGATGTAGGCAAAAAGCAGGAGACATTGTCCCCATGATGATTACATCTTAGACTTTGAAGCATAACCCACATGGCACTGAGAGCCTGAACTGGCTATGAGAGAGTGAAGTCAAGGCTGTACCAACACAGTCAGGGATAGCCCCACTATCAGTCTCCTGGGTATAGATGAAGAAACCGAGGGCACACTAAGCAAGGTCCCTGAGCTATATACCCCAAAGGAGAGCCTTCTCTGAAAGGTGGCTGGGGTATGTGGATAGGGTGACCTGGCTCCTCCCACAGCTGGTAGCTCTCCAAAAGATGGCTCAGCAAGATCCCTCCCTCTTCAGCTTCACCTGGTGAACTTACTTGAGAAGGGACTCCCAAATTCCCTTTTCGTGGGCTCTTTTCTTATGCTCCAGACCTATAGGTGACTCGTTGGTTGGACTGAAAGCTTGTGGTAGGGCAGAGGCCATGCCTTAGTTGTTTAGGAATGCTCAGCATTCAGCACAAGGTCTGGCACAGGGGTGCTCAAAGGATAGGTGGACAGAGGGAGAAAGAGGAGGAGGGGGAAAAAAGAGGAAGGAGGAGAAGGCCATCAGGCCCTTCTACTCCAATGACTGCCTGTCACCTCTGCTGAACCCTTATACAGCCATAGCCAATCTTCCTCTCTCCCAACCTCACTGTTTCTCTTAGCGGTTGGCGACTGGAACTGTGAAATATCTTCCGTCTGCTACTTCAGTGTTATTCCCAGAGCTTTCCCTGAAGTCCAGCCCTTAGCGCATCTCCCGGCTTTGCTGTGGTAGCCTCTACTTCTTCCCCATTTCTCTCCTCCCACACTGCGACCAGACAAAACATGGGCCAGGCAGGAGATTGTCCATCCAACCCTAATGGAGAAATCTCTTCTAGGCTTACGTAAGGCAAGAGTACTGCACATAGACTTTCATTCGGAGGTGTCTGCCATGGTATTATCACATTATTTACTAAAGTGGAAGTTGGAGATGATCTAAACTTCAGGGAAATAAACAGAAGCAAAATACATACATTTTGCTTTACCTACTGACAGGACCTCTGAACACCCACTTTGACTGCATGATACTTGAAAATGCTGAATTGAAAAGTTTCGGTTATGTGCCACGTGTTTCCAATCAGTGAACAGATGTGCAGGTGAAAATGTAAATTAGAAAAGAAACAAACTAAAACAATTAAATTAGAAAAGAAACAAACTAAAACAATTAACCTAAGTTTTAGTTGGGAGCAGGAGCTTGAGTTCGTTCCTATTTGTGCTCCTATTATTTACACCTCTTTTCTTATTACTCTAGCTAAGACTTCAAGTACTCTATTGAATAAAAGAGAAGAAAGCCGATGATCCTGTCTTATTATTGAATTTGGTGGAAATGCTTTGAGTTTTTTCACAGTTAATATGATGTTGGATATAGGTTCATCATATTATAGGTTCATCATATATAACCTTTATTGTGTTGAGATATGCTCCTTATAGTCTCAGTTTCTTCAGGGTTTTTATTGTGAAAGGATATTGGAGTTTGTCCAAAGCCTTTTTTTCCCTATCAATATGATCATATAATTTCTATCCTTTACCCTATGTGTGTAATGTAGTATATCTATTGATCTGGATACACTGAAACAATCTTTGATCCCTGGAATAAATGGAACTTGAACATGGCAAATGATCTTTTGATGTAAGAATTTTATTAATAATTTTTACCTCCTTGTTCATCAGGTAGATTCACTAATAATTTTCCTTTTTGTTATGTCTATATTCAGTTTGGTTATTAGAGCAATCATGATTTTGTAAAATGAACTTGGTGGCATTCCCTATCATTCTGTTTTGTGGAATAGTTTGAAAAGCATTGGTGTTAATTTTTCTTTAAAGATTTTGTAGAATTCAGCTTTGAGATGCCCTGCCACCCAGCTTGTTCTTTTTTTTTTTTTTTTTTTTTTGTCAGTTGGGAGACTATTTTATCACTGATTCAAACTTACAACTTGCTATAAATCTGTTGAAGTACTTTCAGTCTTCTTGGCTGATTTTGATAGGTTAATCTAGAAATGTGTTTGTTTCTCTTAGGTTTTCCAATTTATCGGAAGGTAGATTTTCAGAGTTGCCCTAAGGGGCCGCAAAGTTTCATTGGTATTTGTTATAATGTTTCCCTTTTCATCTCCTTAGTTAATCTGGGTCTTCACTCTCTTTAGTTAGTTTAAGGGTTTGTGAGTCTTGTTTATTTTTTCAAGAACAAACTCTTTTTTTTCATGGGTTTTATACTATTATTTTCACTTCCAGTTCATTAATTTCTGGACTGGTGTTTCTGATGTCTTTCCATACACTGATTGGAGGTTTAGCTTCTTGATTTTTTCAGACATTGGGGTGCATCATCAAGTTACTTATCTGAGATCTTTCTGAGTTTTAAAAAATATAGCTATACAATTCACTCATGGAACGTTTTTATTGTATCTCACAGGTTTCCATATATTGTGTTTGCATCTTCATTTGATTCTAAAAGTTTTATATTTTCCTCTCTTATTTCTTAATGATGCATTAATTAATTTTAAATAGTATCTTTTTTTTTTTTTTTTTTTTTTTTTTTTTTTTTTTTTGGTTTTTCAAGACAGGGTTTCTCTGTGTAGCTTTGCGCCTTTCCTGGGACTCACTTGGTAGCCCAGGCTGGCCTCGAACTCACAGAGATCCGCCTGGCTCTGCCTCCCGAGTGCTGGGATTAAAGGCGTGCGCCACCACCGCCCGGCTTAAATAGTATCTTTTTAAGTCTTCATGGATATGAATATTTTCTGTAGCTTCTCTTCCAGTTGATTTCTTATCTTGTTTCATTGTGGTCAGATGAAATACACAAAATTATTTTAACTTTCTTTTATCTATTAATAAATTGTGTCCTAAAATATGATCCATTTTAGAAAAAATTCCATAGGCTGCAGGAAATAATGTATATTCTGAAATATTTGGGTGTAATATTTGGTATATGCCTGTTAAATTCATTTAATCTGTGATGTCATTGAACTCTGATAGGTTTTTGTTTGTTTGCTTTTCTGGCCGACCTGTCTATTGGTAAAAGTGATTGGTCACCCATAAATATTTTGTTGAGATCAATCTGGGCCTTTACAACCAGTAGTCTTTGTTTTATAAAACTGAGGATGCTTGGCTTGGTGTGTGGATGTTTCAAATTTTTAGGGGATTTCCCCCTTAAATTATCTTCTTTTTTTTTTTCAACATAATATTTTTATTGATTCTTTGGGAATTTCACACAATGCACCTTGATCACACTCACTTCCCAGTCCTTCCAGGTCCATCCCCAGCCTTGTTATTTCCTCTCAGAAAAAAAAAGAAGAAAAGAAAAAGGAAAAAAAATACCTAGTCCATTTTGAATTGCCCATATACTCACTGGAGCATGGTCAAACTCCCTGTGGCCAGTCCCTTAAAGAAAATTGAGTCTTTCCCCAATCCCACCCCTGGCAGAAGCCATCAACTGTGAAGAGCTACACTTCAGCATCCCTATCAGAATTTCTTTATCTGTTTGTTTTTTGCTTTTTTTGAGACAGAGTCTCTCTATATAGGCCTGCCTGTCCCAGAACTCACACTGTAGACTAGGCTGGAAAGATTCACCTGCCTCTGCCTCCTGAGTGCTGAGAGTAAAGGCATGAGCCACCATGCCTGGCTCTCTATCACAAGTTTTAAGAGTTTTCCTCAATGGCTTCTTATCTAGAGTGTTTTTTAAAGGGAGGGGTTGTTACAGAATCCTTCTGTCTCTCATTCTCAACTATGAGTCTGCAGATATCAATATCACTGCAAAAGAAGCTTCCTTATACTTTATATTCAGGGGCAGCATGAATCATGGACTTCCACATGGTTTCTGGTTACAGTAGGAATCATGGACATCCACAGGGACCTGTCCTCCAGCATCAGCACAGTCTATAGACCTCAGCATGGTCTCTAGTGGCACTACAGACCATGGACATCATTATACCCCCATTGGAACACAGACCATGGACACCATCATGGCCCTAGACAGCAGCACAGGCCACAGATATCAACATGGCATCCAGAGGCATCCCAACCCATGGACATTCACATGGCCTATGGTGATAACATGGATTATGGGGATCAACATGGGTTCCTTTGAGGGTATAGACCATGGACATCCACATAGCCTCCAGCCACAGCATAGACAAAAAGACATCAACAAGGCCCTCGGCAGCACCATGACCACATACATCAATATGACCATCAGCGGCCACATGGACCTTGGATATCAACATGGCCTCAGGAGGTAACACAGAGCACATGCATCCACCTGACCTCTGGCAGTAGCACAGGCTACAGACATTGACATGGTCTCTAAAGGCAGCATAGACCATGGGCATTCACAAGGACCTCAGGCCTTAACATGGTCTGGGACAACAGCATGGACCATGGACATTCAACAGGATCATAACATGTCCCTGTGCTGTAGCACAGACCACAGATACCAAAATGGCTTCCAGGGGCAGGATGGACCATGAGGGTCTTTTGAGGAGGCCTATTCCAGAGAATGAGCCATTCTCCATCTAGGACATCTTGTAGTTGCTCAGAGTCAGGGCATTTATGTGGCTGGGCAGCATGTTCAGGGGTAGAGCCTGTGAGAGTTCCAGGCTGCCTCACACCATCCTAAAAGCCCTACTTGGCAGTGACCTGCTCCCCTGTCCACAACAGCCTTCTATCACATCTGTCACTGCTCTCGTATCTCTAGTTCGGCCTCTCTTCCCCGCCCACATGCCACTACAGTCCTCTCTCTTACCCACCTCTTCATTGAATATTTGTTTATCAAGGTGGCATTGCAAACTTGCAGTGTATAACAGCATTTTTTTTTTTTGCCCAAACAGCTTTATACGTAAATATTCATCACAATGAGTCATTGGTCTGGTTCAGGGTTTCTGGTTTCTGAAGCACCATAAATTTGGAACCATTGCCAAAACTTGGATATTCTGCTGTTGCCCAGGTTCAGGGTGATGTTGCAGCTAGATGGCATCTGGAGGCAGGATCTGAGCAAGCTCCAGACCACCACATACCTCCCCACTCTCCAGGTGGACCACCGCAAGAGACACCAGGCATGACCATTGTGCTTGAAGTACGCAGGCAGCGCCACATTCCTGAGCTCTACTTCTCCCAGACGGTGAGCAGCAGCAGTAGCTCCATGCTGCTAGCTGGCCCTCTGGCCAAGGACAAGCTTTATCCAGTAATGCCATGTTCTTCATCCACTGTGGTGTGCTCCCACATCATCCATTGCCACCTCTGTAGTTTCATCATTCTCTTCAGAGGGCTCGAAGCTCTGTTCCGCCATCTTTCCTTCCAATTCTGTGAGTCTGCTTTTTAGAAGCATCTTCCCATAAGGCCTTCATTCTTTCAGTTGTTCCAGGGATAGTGTAGGCTCTGTAGACTCCTCCTCTGCTGCCACCACTACACCCCTCTCCGAGCCTCCATTGGTCTCTCAGGCTCCTCAGAGCTGCTCTGAGGTCGGTGGTGGTTGCTGGTGGCTGTCACCATCTCCAATTACAGCCATGCTCCAGGTTTTCATCTTCAGTGGTGATGAAGTGCTCTTGGATCTGCTTCTGCAGCACCAGCTCCTCCACACAGTTCAGCAGCTCATAAATGGAGTGAGTATTGGGGTGGACTGCTTCAAAGCACTGGATCTGGGCCGAAACGGCAGCTGACTTGGTCAGCCTGTGCATTAACGTACCTTCTTCATCTCTTCTAATTTTGACTTGATGTCTATTTTGTGAAATACTAGTATGACTATACTTACTTTTTTGTTTCATTTGATGGTTGGAATACCTTTTCCCATCCTTTCACCCCAAGGCTTTCTTGTTTTTGCCAATAAGGTACACATCTTGAAGACAACGAACAGTTGGACCCTATTTTCTGTCCCATCTACTCTTCTGCATCTTTTGATCAGAAAACTGATGTCATTAGAGTTGTTATTGAAAGGTATGTACTAAGTCTGTCATTTTGTTGCCTTTATATTGGGTGGTACTTTCCTATCCCTCAGTTGCTTATTTATTTTGGTGTAATTTAGTCTTCCCTGTGGCCTTATGGATGTGTTTATCTTTCTCTCCAGTCTGCAGGGATAGCTTGGTAGTCATAGATTCCTTTAGTTTGTGTTTATCAGAGAATGTCCTTCCTCTTTCTTCTATTATTAAGGGTAGCTTTGCTGGATATAGTCATCGAGACTGGCAGTTACTGCCTTTCAGATGAAACACATCAGTTCATGCCCTCCTGGCTTTGAGAGCTGCTCTTGAGCAGTCTCTGTTCTTTTGATGGACTTGTCTTTGTGTGTGACCTGGAGTTTCTCTCCTGTCACTTTCCGTCTTCTTTCTTCCTTCTGCATCCTTGGTAATTTAACGATAACATAATGAGTTGATGTTCTTTTTGTGTTGTCTGTTTGGAGTTCTAAGACTCTTAGGTCTGGATAACCATCTCTCGGTAGGTCTGAGAAATCCTCTGTTATGATCCTGTTGAATGTATGCTGTCCACTCTGTATGAGAGTTGGCCTGCTCCTCCCAGCTGAACCCCATGAAGTCAGTCATCGTCTGTCCCCGTCTGTCCCTCCCACATTCATATTCTGGTCCAGCCAAATTGATCTCTGTGTCCTGTGTTTAGTGTTTCTGAATCTAATTCTCAGGTGGTATGCACACACATAAACACACATGAGGATGGGGAGGCGCACAGAGGGAAAGAGAGACACAGAAAGACAGGGAATGCAATTCTAGTGAAGTAATGATAATCTTCAATGAGGCGGGGTGAGCACTACATGTACTAATAGCTGCAGCTATAGTTAGACAATATCACATCTAAAAGTTGACGGAAATAAGAGAACACTAGAGTGTAGAGTTCAAAGGCAAAGACTGTAGAAGTTACCCGAGTTTCAGTTCCAGTTCTGTGATTATTAGATGCAAAGTAGTGACCTCAGGCAAGTGACTCACCTTCTAAGCCTTGCACTCTTCATCAGTAAATATACTACAGATGATGAAAACCCTAGCATATCTGTTTCCTGTCCAGAGGATGGGATGAATAGCTCAGAGCTTTGTGAAGAAGCTGGCTAGCATAGCTCCCAGTCACTGCAAACTGTCTGCATCCATGCTCAAGACAAAAATCAAATCCTTTACCAGAGTCTATCCACTCTATGCTCTATCTCCCTGTGCTGCCCAGTCCCAGATGACTAAATGCTGTGGCTTTGGAATCTTTTGCCTATGTGACTCTTTTGCCACTGGCCCATGAACACTAGAATATGGAGACAGGTTCCACTGATATTCGTATTTCTAGGGCCTGGCAGAGAAATAGTTAATGGGCACATAAAGCTCCAAATGAGAAACTTGAGGAGTTCAAGCTAAATGGTGAAGAAAGTTCTTTCATCAGTTAGGAGCTTGCAGTTTTGCTGAGGCAGCCACTCCGTTCCCATGGGCTTCCTCCAGATAAGGCATCACCTTGATAAATTAGCTGTGGATATAGGCATCCTGCAGGTGGCATGGAAATGCAATTTAATTTCCAATTAAGCCTGATTTCTGGGCCAAGGGATTTGGCTGCCTCACACTGGGAAGATTATTTTGTCCAGACCTATCATTATTATGGGTAATGATTCTGCCACAAAGTGGACTCTCAAAGCAAAAGTCCTTTGATTCTTGAGATGGTGTGACAAGTCAGTGGCGTGGGTCCCAAGGACAAGATGGCTTTCCTTCAAGATCTCAGTTTATCTAGGGATAGTCAAGGACTTCCAAGCAAAGACACAGAGCCCTGGTAAGTGACATTTTTAAGATGAATGGGGAAGATGGGCATGGCAGTTCTCAGTCACACTCTCCAGAAGGAGAATGGAAAGTTGCTAGTGAGAGTTCCTTGGAACTCACAACAGAAAAGCATCTGCATGGTTAGAGTTGGAGGGGTGGCTGGCCAGAAAGGGACAGACATTCCAGAGCATCTTCAATGCACCCGGTTCTCTACTGACTGCACTCGGCCATGCCAAGCACCCTATAAAACAAATGAAGTTTCTCTCCTTTCCCAGTTGAGGAAATTGAGCCTCGGGGAAGTTAAATGAACTGCCCAAGGTCATAGACAAAGCAATTTGAACTTCTGATTTTCTAAATCTTCTTTCCTACAAGCTTTATCACTAAAGACAAACATAAAAATACAGTGGGGCCCTACAAGTAATGCCACAGCGAACTGGCACTTAGCTCTGGAATTGTAGAATGAGAACAAGCCCTTGAAGAGTGCCCTGAGAGAGTGAAAATAAATGCTGTCTGCACCTTCTTGGTGCAATGGCCTGCGAGTAGGGCCTGCAAGGCACAATTCTGTTTGGACGTGTTACCAGTTTCCACACAGGAAGTGAGATCCGAGAGCCGACTGCAGTGCTCCGGCACGGCTGCAAGTCTTGGGTGGGGCCAGGAGCTCCATCCAGGATCCTGACTGTCCCCACTAGTGTTTTCCCTGGTGACACAGAAAATCCACTTTCAAGGATTGGAAAAAAATGCAAAGGCCTGAAGGACCATGGCCAGCATATTCACAGAAAATGTAGTTGGATGCCAAGAAGATGTCTCATGGCCAAATTTTTATTAATGATAAAGATAAACATAAATGATTATGCTGTCGACTACTGGGAAAACTCTAGAGATGATTATTAAGTCTGTGGTTTGTGAACACTGGCTAAAGAAAGAAAGGGCCACAAGAGAAGGGTGGGATCACCGAGAAGGTCCCATCAAACCTGCCGTCCTATTCTGCTTTGGAATAGTGGCCAGCAATGCAAGGATTCAGGAGATTGCAGAATGCCTGGGTTTCAAGTGGTCAGATGGGTTATGGGCCAGAAACTGGCTTTTGGCACACTGTAGACAGCCCCAGTTGTTCTTGGCAGCACCCACATTTCAAGTGTTCATATTTGGGAAATATTCTCAGTTACTGGCTCTCTAGAAGAATAGCACAGAGGAGCTGTGAGAGCCTAGGCCCCGGGGGTGGTGGGGTGGGATGGAGGCAGCTAACATGCTCTCAACATTCGGCCTTTGCACACTTCATAAAGGGGCAGAGACGGGAGAACAAGGTACTCAGTGGTTAGAGCCATAGTAAAGAAAGCTGTACTGTCTAGTTTTTATCTCAACTCCTCTACTTGCTAACTTCTAGGGCAAGTTAAACCCCTTCCTCATGTCTCAGTTATCTCATCTATGAAATGGAGAGGCCAATATTAACCTCAAAGGATGCCGTTACTGTTAAATGAACCACACATGGAAAGGCTTGGCCCACATCCCGGCACACAGGTGCTCCACAAATGTTAGTTCTTATTACTATTAGGGATGACAGATTGTCGCTTGGGGGAAAGGTTAGCTAAATATATCCCGGAATGGAAGGGCTACAGCTTGGTCCAGTGAGTTATTCATCAAAAGTGTTGATGTAGACTGTCACTAAAGAGAAATGTGGAAATATGAGGGTTTTCTCCCTGGCGGTGCTTCTGACGGAAGATGGGAAAGTTGTTCCTCCTCTGACACCAACCAGTTCTGACACCTTGTGAGCTTCCTCCAGTGTACTGCAGTTTTGATGCTACACAGAGTTAGCAAGAGACTCCACAGGTGGCCGGTGCTCTCACACAAGATTGCCCTTCACAGTGCATAGGAGGAGAAGACCTGTTTTGAGGATACACGTTTAGTGAGCCTCTAATTTTATTCCATGTGTGTCACATCAGGAGTGCGGGTTGAGTGGAATGATGGGGATCATGAGGAACCAAAGTCCCTGTAACCCACCTTTGACTGCAGCTTGGGAGAAGGAACAAGCCTGGGGATATATCGCACACTTGATTCACATCCAGTCTGGAGTTTGCTGCTTCCACATACTCCCCCTCCCCATCTCCCAACCCTCCTTTAGGGAAGCTGGCTGACAATAGTGTATTGTACATCAGCAGGGAGGAGCTGGGTAACCCAGGAAGACCCTGAATTTTGCATTGATCTGACATCCAAGTGTTTGTAGGTTGGGAGATAACCCATCCACTGACCTTTCTGTAACATCATGAACTGAGACACAGAGGCAATCCAGAGAACTAAAACCTCCTGTCTGTGTCTCAGTGGCAATTTGAAGTACTCTGTAGAGGACAGTTTTATATTTCCATGGGCATGGAGGGAAGAGACATCATCCTTATCTCTAGATGCACTAACCCAACCCCTAAAGCTGTCTGTGCTCAGGACTTACTATACTTTTGAAAAATATTGAAGCTCCAAGGAGTGTTGGTGTGTATTGGTCATAGCTATTAGTAGTTGCCATTTTACAAATTAAAACAAGGAACTATAAAATATTTCATTTCAATTTCTTTATTTGAAAGTAATAGTAAATCTATGCATGTTACAAAAACATTTTATGAAAAATAATTTCATCTTAAAAAATTTTATCCAGAGAAATCCCATTATTTCACATTTTAAAAGATTTATTTTTATTTTTAATTGTGTGTGTGTCTAAGTGTAGACATGTGCACATGGATGCAGGTGCCCCTGGAACCCAGAGGTGTTAGATGCCTCCGGAGCTGGAGTTGTGTGTTGCCTGATGTGGGCGCTGGGAACCAAATCCTGGTCCTCTACAAGGGCAACACACACCCTTAACCACTGAGCCATCTCTCACACCTCTGTTGTATATTTTTTGAAGATATCTTTAATGTCTAGTTAACCAAGCAGCTGGGCTCCAATCAATGTTATATATTTGATTGACTATGATGGGTATATCTCACTCTCTTGATCTGAAACTTCTGACCACGTTTTTAGGAGAACAAGTAAGAAAAGATATAATTTCTGTCTCAGTGTCCTTACCAAAGGGTAGTGGCCTCCTGTGTCTCCAGTTTAAAGGCAGCTGCCCTTCACTCTAGGGAGGATCCGTGTCTCTGACCTGCATTTGCCACTTCTCCTTCATCTGCTTGTGAAGGGACCTCAGCTGGTAAGGAACTGGACGGCCTCACTTGTTCAGACAGCATCTCCCCAAATATTTCATGGAATTCAAATTCCTCCAAAAACAAGAGGAAATAAAAGGGTACTAGACAGTTTAACCAACCACCTGTTATATCAGTGGTAACTTCGCAACTGGCTGACCTAAGGGGGTTAACAGCAGGAGAACTTGGGCTGAAACTTGTTGGTTTAGAGGGAAACAGATTATTTCAGCAGATCACAAAAATTAAGGTTTCTAGGTGACAGGATTTGAAATGTACACCATTCAGGTTCCTTCTCACCCTTAATAATGGTGGTGATAGAACGGGGGACAGAGCAAGAAGACAGACAGCCCCCTGAAGGCAAGCATATATCAGATTCATCTCTTTCCCCTCCCTGCCTTCCAGCTTTACAGAGAGCAGAGGAAGCTTTTCCCTTGGGAACCTTCAAAAATGGAAGAGACCCACTTTCTTTGAGTCATGACCTTGGCTAGAGAGCTGAAGTCATCTGAGGCCTGGCACTACTAGGGTGTCTCCCAAGGATTCTTTCCACTTCAAATCAGCAGCTCAGGGCCCTATTGTCTCTGGTCTCCATGAGGTATCTGATTGAGGGGAAAGGCCAGCTGAGGAATAGACCGGCACACCTCTGCAGGTGTGAGTCGTGGCCTGTGAGGTTCAAGGCAAAGGTACAGAAAGCACCTGATGCTCATCAGCAGTGACTTATCCGGCATGGGTGAGGGAGGGCTCTCTGTCTGTAGGCAGCCATTGTTGACAAGATCATCTTTGCTGTGCATCTGACTCTGCCACACTCAAATGCCCATTGTTCACATGCAGGCTGGCCACGCAGTTCCACAAACATGGATTGGTGTGAATTTGATGGGAGCAGGCCATCCGGCTGACAGGAGGGCAGCAGTTTTTCAAGAGAAAATGAAGGTCATCATGACTAATGCATCAGGCAGGGGAGGCTAGGCATCCCTACATACTGATTCTTCTGGAAGGATGTGTCAGTTTTCTCCTGCTGGAAACCTGCAGAAAGTAACCCCTTAAAGTCAGACTCCTTGTTGGGACATTTGCTTTCTCTTTTTAAATTGAATTTGAATTGGGGGGCGATGGTTATAGATTCACATGTAGTTGTAAAAAACAATACAGAGAGATACCTGCTACCTGTTCATGACTCTCCCTCAATGGTAGCATCTTGTAAACTATACCACAGTTGAGCAGAATGTGGGCTTTCCTGAAGACTCCTGAGACTGTGCTGACCCCCAGACAGAGATGCTCTGGGGAACAATGAGCGGCTTGTCCTTGAAAAGAAGGGTCACAGGTAAGAAACTGGAGGGTAACAGCAGATGTCAGGGCAACCTGGGCAGAATTATCAGATCGGTGGCAAGGATATAATGGTGCTGTTCACCTGCCCACCAAGCACCATGTGGGGAGAGCATCGAGAAGAGCAGCAGAGGAACATGCTACCTCAGGTCTCACTTCCTGCTCTTGTAAAGCTGATGGTACCAATTGGGGGCCCCCTTCTAACCCTAATCACCTCGTATTAGTATCGTTAACACTTAATGTGTTAAATATCCAACATCTATGTTTATAGGGGACATGTTGAAATCACCTGCAATATGAACTGCAAATTCTCATCCTAGTAAATGCCATTCTTCCATCTGGGGAGGCTAACACTGTGTCTTCCCAGCCTTCTCTAACAGGAGAAACAGCCCCGCATAGCCCGCCCTCATCTCCCTGAGGGTGGCCCCCTTTCAGCATTCTCCAAAATAACAGCTCTGTAACAGCTCTGTATTGCTTTTCAGATTAAAATCAACAAAACAGTATATGATCTTCCTATTATTAAAAAAGGAAAATAACAAAAATGAACAGGGATAAGGAAGAAAATTAAAATTAACCACCATGTCACAGTTAATATTTTGATGTGTTTATTTCCTCAAAGACTTTTGTTATTGTGTGAATATTCTTGGACTCTGTATCAGGAGGTTCTGCCCCATTGCATTCAATCAACTGCAGATTGAAAGTATTTGGGGAAAATTGCATCTGTAGTGAGCATAGATGGACCCTTCCTCATCATTATTCCCTAAACAATAGAAAATGAAAACTATTTACTGCATTGACATTGTAGTGGGTGTTATTAGTCACCTGGAGATGTTGTGAGGCACATAGGAAGGTGTGCAGAGGTCTCTCTCTCTCTCTCTCTCTCTCTCTCTCTCTCTCTCTCACACACACACACACACACACACACACACACACACACACACACACTGCATCACTTTATATTAAGGGATTTTTGGCATCTGAGGGAGTCTCGGAACTAGTTCCTGTGGATGTTGAAGGACAATAGCAATTTTACATTTTCAGAATAATGTGTGAGTTAATGTCCTTAACAAAAAGCAATACACTAAGTTGCCCTATAAATGAGAGCTCTTGTTTTTGTGACAATTGAAAGAAGCTGAATTTGGCCAAGGAGAATATCTTGGGAGCAATAGGCAGGCATTTGAGCTAAGAGAGAGAACATAGGAACAGAGGTGACAATATTCATCATCTGGGGCGTATAAACCGACATAGTAGTTAACAGACATGAACCAATTGAGGACAGGGAGCAAGGAGCTGTAACTGGCTAGCTCTTTGTCATCCAAAGGCACTGGAAAGCTATTAAACATTCTTTAGTAGGAAATGACTTCCCAAAGATGTTGAACAAACAAAAGAAGAGGAAGAGTGATGAGCAACCCTGCCTGTGACCCCTGCTGTCTGCGGTGACTCCCGCGCTATGGTGCAGAGTAGACTGGTCTACCTCTGAGCTGCCAAGATGGATAGGGACCTGTTGAGCTTCACCATGGCAATAATGAGGAGGCCACCAGTCAGCAGGAAGGTGGGCCAGAAGAAGGAGAAGAGGAGAACTTGGGGCCCATAGAGGCGACGATACACAACGGTGGTCTCATTGACTTGGGGTGCAGAGAAGCAGTAGAAAGTCTGGTGCTCATGGAAATTGCCTCTGACCGTCTCCACATCAGCCAGGGCCATCTGGTAGTTGTCCAGGTTGCCAGGGATATAGGAGCACTGTGGAGGAGAAGCAAGGGAGCTTAGGCTTTCAAATGCTCACTTCAAAGAGGCTCAGTGGTATGAAAAAACACGAAAACAAATAAAACGGTGGTTTGGGAGTCAGCCTCTGGAGAGCATGGTTGGTATCTGTGCCACTCAACTGATACTGTACACCTGGATGCAGGGCTCAACTGGAATCTATTTGCTGTGAAATCTTAGGCAAATTGCTCACCCTCTCTGACCCTTTATGGCTTCATTACTGAGATGGGTTAATAGTGTCACAGTGATGGGCCAGAGAATCATGGCTCACACAAGTCCATGGACAAGGGGTTTCTATATGCAAACTCATGCAGGTAACACGGAGGGGTGAAGCTAGGCAGGCAGTGGCAAGTCAGAAGAGAGTCAGCTACATCCCGAAGGGGGGTCATCACTCCCGTAGACAGGAGACACCAACCACATCATCCACCAACACCTCCAGAGAAGCCAGAAAACCCGATTTTACTGCAAACTCCCAGGACTTCAAAATCCTGGCTAAAATCCAAATAGAAGACTCTTTGAAGTCTAATCCTGTGTGAACCAAAGAAAATACGTTGGCAAGCGGGTCTGTGACAGAATCCAAAGGAAAAAGAGAAAGTGCAGAGAAGAGCTCCAGGCAGGCAGAGCGCGGCATACATTTAAACTCTGGCACTGAGAGTTGCTATTAGGAACCTTCTGGCCTGTTGAGATGATGAGACCCAGCTGCAAAGCTCTGCAGAGACAGCCCAGAGTGGAGACCTGGCTTTTATCTTCCTGTGCCAGAAGGACTGGGTGCCACCCATATGAACCTCAAGAGATACTTTGCAAGGATGGACCTCTCTATAGACCTGCAGGAGAATACCTCTGGGGTGCCCTTCAGCATAAGCTCCTACCCTGTGGGGCATAGGCACAGGGGAAGTAGAGACAGACAGACACTCAAGGACCGTATTCTAGTGAAGTAGTCATGTCCAAGATCAAATATGTAAGCCTGAGGCTCAATGGGCAAGTGGTGAACTAGTGTCTTCTCCAGGACTCAGTTACCTCCCAAGCTGCATACTCTATGGGCACCCAGTCCGGTAGCACAGAGATGCTTCATCGTGGTGCTTCATCGGGGAAACAGGGGAGCTGCAGGCAGGTGCAAGCTCACCTCAGTGAGCCAGGGAGAGCTGAAGCTCCCGGGGAATCTGGTCCTCAGAAGTGTTGGGCACTGCGGGGTGTTTAGTAACAGGACTGTCCCTGGGAAACCTTGACCATTGAGCACAGGTTTCTCTGTAGAGCCAGACAGGCCCTGTGTGACCTTGGCATCTGGCACAACCTCTTAAACCTTGTGAAGTCATTTGTGGTGGTGCCTGCCCAGAACCTCCTTGGAGATTAAACTAGGAAACTTATGTAAAGCACTTAGCGAGAGCCCAGATCTTGTAAGTTCAAAAAGTGGAAGAATTATTAATAATAATATTGTTGCTTTACCTATGAAATTGGAGTAACTGCTGCTTTCCCACTTGAAGCATGAGCTCTGATGTAGGGGTCCTGCACCCATCCCAGGGCACGGCTGTGTCTTTTGCCTGCTTGCAGTTCCTCTAGATTCTACATTCTTGATCTGTTTGTCAAGACCCTTGCCAGGAGTTTCCTCTCCAGACTGAGGCAAGGCCTGGGACCTTTTACCTGCCCTGGTACAACCACCTCTGAGTTACTTGCATGAGCTGAAATGAAGCAGCCCCTGCCTCTAATCTGAGGCTTCAATCTTGTTAGGATAGGCTGCCAAGAGCTCCTTCCCCTTAGACTGAGGTCCATGGGGGGAGACAGAGAAGGCTGTGGAGGAGGAATGAGAGCCTGGCGTGTCTAGAGGCATGCTACCAACCCGGAACATCAGCCAGGCACACATCAGCCAGAGAATGAAATGTCTTTGACTGCCCCAGAATGCCAGACTGCCCTTCACTCTCTGTTCATGGTTTGTGGGTGCTGTGGTTTAACAGCCCCCTTTTTCCCTCACTGGGAAAGAAGTAATATACACTGTTCGCAACCCAAGCAGGGTTTAAAGTAGCTTCTGGCTTCTCTGGGCTGGCAGCCTCAGGATTAAAAGGCAGCCTTAACCCAGTGTGCCAGGAGAATGGCACCATTTCTCATCTTTGAAAATGTTTTTCTCACTTCTGGGATAAATTACAGTTGCTGGATGCCAAAGAAGAAGCATGAACCATTGGTAGGAGCTAACCCTGATAGGCCTCAATGTTCTTGTTCCACACAGTCTTGCTAACAATGGCCACAAGTCTGACTTCTGTGCACTGCCACACCTCACTTCCACACTACCACCACCCCAAACATCACCCCAGGCACCTTGCCCCTCCCATTCCATCAGCCTCAAGTCTAACTGTCAGTATCATGCTTGTGACAGGGCCACACACCCGTCCTGGGGACTGCTGTGGCCCAGCTTCCATCTGGTAGCTGACCCTACACAGTTGCTGGCTATGTCTTCTCAACATCACTTGAATGGTGACCCTGAGCCTCCAGTAGCTCGTAGCAATAATATCCAAACTTAGACTCATCTGGGGATCTCCACCAACTGGTCTGTACTCAGGGACTCTGCCTCAGTTGGTCTGGTGTAGCACTCTGATTTTGTTAAGTCTAGGCAGTTCTCATACGTAGCCAGAGTTGAGATGCCCCAATTTGTATGCCAATATTAACTCCATAGTTATATAGGAGAGGTTCTCAGGAAACAGACCCTGATACCCTTCAGCCGCTTCTGACCCCACTCTATCAGGTGGCATTTCTGGAATCCGTCTTCCTATATACGTTCTCTCCTCTTGAGACCCGTGAGCCTGACTTGGGAAGGCACAGTGGTTGTTGAGTGGGTGGGGGAAGTGAGGGAAGGGAAGGGAGGGCAGGGAACCAGCTCGTTCAGTAGGGAGGGCTTTGATGGTGATTGGCAGGAGGGGGTGTGAACACTCTTACATGTTTGGTATGGAGGTTGCTGTAGCTCCAGCTTCCAGGTGGCCCACGGATTCACCCATCTCCGTTCTTGGACTCGGTTGTGGAATAAGTAACTACTAATGCCTGCTTCTCTTCTCTGAGGGCCCACCATTTGCCAACATGGGACTTTGCACATTTGGACACGGCACTGGACTTCAGTATAGCACTTCTGGGTATGGAACTAGCACCCATTTACAAGAGTGAAAACTGAGACTCCCAGGGCCTCAGTGGCCTTCCCCCCGTTGCACAGCCAATGAGGGGTAACTTTAAACCACTCACGTCTGTCTGATTCCAACACTGAAGGTCTGAGGCTGACTCCACCTCGTTCCAGCCATAAGATCCCATTCAGGTTGGTTAATGTATCTTGGCTTTAGTGACATGGGCAGCCGGGGACAAGCTCACAGCCCCCATTCATTACCTGCTGGTTTTGGTCCCGAGTGTCCTCTGTGTGATACAGCACGGCCCATCTGCCCACAGCTGATACATTGACCCAAAGGCATGGGTACTGGGGCACCTTCTTGCCTTCCAACTCATCATGGTCCTTGATGTTGGTTTCAATCAGATGACAGGTAGATTCCTGGGTCCACACACTGGGGAGACAACACACACACAAACATGCACACCTCAGAACAAGGGTGACACACACCAACTTAGAATCTCTGTTCACTGAGAGTCTTTGGAGAGGCCCAGGGCTGGCACCTCCATCCGGCTGTGAGCATGGAACAATCTCAGACTGGTTGGCTCATGGATATTTTCTAAATAATGGTTCTCTGATTTTGCTATCCACCTCACACCTGAAAACTTTTTAAAAGGCTGAGTCCCACTCTAAGAGAAAGCGGGGCAGAATTTCTCAGGAGCTTGGGCCCGGGCTCTGATTTTCTTTAAAATGCTCATCACAGGAATGTGATGAGCAGCCAAGCCTGGGACCTTCTTATCTATACCATCCCCAAGTCACAGGTGTAGATGAAAACCTCAGATGGGACAGTGACTTTTGGGGGAGGGGGACACATATCACCTGAGACAAGGGCTAAATCGCTTCAGAATCTCTGCCGTTTCCCCTGAAAAATGAGGAACTCTACGAGGGTCTTGGTGTGGTCAGGGTTGGGGGGTGGCAGCATAGAGTGGAGAGGCACACGACTGCTCAGCAGCACCTCATGTGGGTGACACTCTGGCCCGGCATGACTGTGGCATTGTAAAGCATGGATGCGGAGCAGGCCCAAGAGAGGCCAACTCCTAAGCAAATGGACTGTGGCTTCGCTCCCTGTATCCTGTGGGAGAACCTTTGTCAGACAGAGGAGGGTTGTCAGGAGCCAGAATCCGCCCAGAGGCCTCCCTCAGCAAAGGGTGGGCCGAGAGAGCACTGTGAGTCTGTTCCCAAGACAGCAGCCATCAGGAACCCCAAGGCTCTTCTTTAAAAGCTGGAAGGATGACATGCTGGGGAGACAGGGATGAGGGTGTGGAGCACTCTGCAAGATTTCTGTCTAGAGTCTGGGGGAGCAGATGTCAGCTCAGTACAGAGATTCCCCACTTATTGGAAAAACCCAGACAGAGAGGGGCGTGCTCCCCAAAGAGAGAACTCCCATCTCAGAGTCATTTATGCAGACTGCTGCCAGTCTGTCATTCCAGTTCTCCCCCGAAGATCACACTCTCACTGAAGAGCTGTTTTTTATGACAAAGGGCATCTGCACCTGTCATCACCAGGTCCCAGACCAGCGGGACTCTCAACAGTCTTCTCCAGCACTGGAACCCCTAAGCTTAAGGATGAGGGATGCCGGGTCTGTCCAGCCTGCTGTGAGGGGTCAAGGGCAGGGCAGGTAGAAGCCTGGGGTTCCTAGGCCTGTGGGGATCCAGGCAGTGGGGATCCAGGCAGTGGGGAGGTCCATACCTTTTCTGGTAGAGGGGCAGCACAGTGGTACCCAGGATGTAGTAGGTGATGGCCGCACACACTACCATTGTCACTCCCAGGCAGAGGGCTCGTGTCTCTCCACGCTTCTGGGCCATCACCAGCTTCTTTCCCATGGCCACCGGGGACAGCAGTCATTTCTAGTACCATGGAGGCAAAGAGAAATGAGACCCACCCAGTTGATAATCCATAGAAAAGAGGTGTGGTGAGAGAGGATGTGATCAGATACTAATATTGCTCTTATTATGCATGCCGCTTTGCAACTTCCACAGGGCTGTGACCTCACAGGGGCCCCACCCAGGCCCCAGGCCTTCTGGTAATAGCCTATGATTAGTTTTTCAATACCCAGAATCCATTATCAGCAATTATCTCTCTGAGAAGCTGGCACACTTGCCAGGAATTCCCCTGTGGCGTGCCAGCTTCCTCCAGGGAGCCTTCCTAGACTGCTGGGCATTCCCAAGACTAGTGACAGTAGGAGCCTGGTGAAGGCTAGAGCATGGAAGCTCAGAAGGGCAGGAAAGGGAAACATCTGCTCCAGAGCGGTCCAGCTCCTGCGACATGTCCCAGGCCCACCTGCCTGCAATGTCCTGATGGCTCACCAGCCCCATGGAATAAGTTCTAAAAGAAACAGCAACTCCTGTGTTCAGTCATGGATTCTGTTTAAATGGAAAACATAGGTGGGAATCTGGGATGGAGTCGACTTAATGAGGCTCTCCCTCAGGAAGAAGGATGTGAACCTTTGATATCCCCTGTGGCCTAGACAGGAAGAAATGGGTTATTGTGATAAAAGAAGAGATTTCGGTTAGACCGTAGGGGGACTATCCTGGTTGTGAGAGGTTAAGTGTCTCAAGACTCCTTCGATGGAACTTTCTGTGTAGAAAAGTCGCCCTAGGCCTGGGCTGGATTTAGGAAAGTTGGAAAAGGGTTAAGAGTCTTGTGTGGTTTTACCAATGGGGTGACAACCTCTTCCTTAGAAGGACTGGGAATAGAAGGTGTAGGGATTTGGGGAGTGTAGAGAAGAGAGGGTCTGAGGTCATCAGACAGGAGATCAAGTCCTGGCTTTGCTGCTTAGCAACCATGTGACTAAAAAAAGGCCAAGAAAAATAGTACCCACCTCAGGGAGCTACCGATACCGTCAAGCATCACAAATTTGCTACAATGGAAGCCCTTCATAAACAGTAGCTATCATTAACTGGAGAGTCGAAAAAGCGTGGAGCACTCTGCCAGGCCTATCTATTGTTGTCCCTCTACTGACGACAAGTGACAAGACTGGTCCCGATCTCCAGGCTGGCCACTGAAGTGACTCCCAGACCCGGGTCAACATGCCAGGTTCTCTGGTGCCATAACTCTGATGGGCAGCAGGGGAGGCAGGGTTTCTGCCACCCTGTCTGTGCCACTGTAGGCTGCTGTCTCCCACTGTCACCCCGCAGACTCGGCCTCCCAGAAGCCCTTCCCAAGCTCTCTGGGATGCAGTACTCACAGTTCCCCGGGTCTCCGCCGGCAGATGGTTTCTCTCTATCCGGCCCCCACCCCCATGCCATGTCGTCAGGCTTTAGCAGGAAGTTTGGTCTCCCAGTTGGTCTCCAGGGAAGCAGTCTTCAGTCCCATCTGGGTCGAGTCTCCATGCCCAAACATGGTCAAGTCTGAGCACACAGCTTGCCTCGGGACAAAAACTCCACAAGCAGGTACCTAGCCCTGAAGCCCTGTTGGGGATTCTGCCCCTGCATTTCCCGGAGTCTCCTGGGAAACAGATGTCAAACAGCAAAACCCATTGCCCCCCTCACAAGACCATCCTTATATATACGGGAATGTTTCTTCTACACTCCATCTCTCGGGCTGGCAGAGAAGCTAGGAATAGGAAATGATTTTCCTTGTGTGGTACAGGGGAGGGGGGTATAGGGGTTGGGCTTGTCACTAACCCTGGTCCATCCAACCCAGAGTAGCCAAAGCCTCCCGCCTTTGTCACTGACGTCCTGTGTGACTCTGAACAAGTCATGGCACCTCTCAGGCCTCTGTTTTCTCACTTCTATCATTAGCATTCTGAAAACTTAACTTCATTCAGGATTGTGGTGAAGTTAGAGATGGTGGAGTCCAGGGAAGGAAGGATACATTTTAAAGACCACTGGTACTGAGGTTGGGAGTAGTGGGCCCCCCAGCTGCTTCCAGCAGATCATCCAGGCCCAGGGACAGTGCCCTGTTGGGGACCTCCCACAGACTGACTTTGTCTCAGGCAGATCGTTGTTGCAACCAATAAGACAACTGAATATTGGTACTGGGGGCAAACCTGCCTCTGCACTCCAGGTTCTCATGAATTAAAGAGAAGAGCTTAGAGTTTAAAGTTGAGTGTAGCGCACACCTTTAGTCCCAGCACTCAGGATGCAGAGGCAGGTGGATCTCTGTGAGTTCAAGGCCAGCCTGGTCTACAGAGCGAGTTCCAGAATAGCCAAGACTACACAAAGAAACCCTGCCTCAAAATTTTTTTTAAAAAAATGGAGAGCTGAAAAAATCAAGAAAAACAAGACACACACACACACACACACACACACACACACACACACACACACACCATGGTACCCTGATAGGCATCCGCATGAGACTGAGGCCTGCAGACTTGATGTCCAGACCAGAGTTTCTCTACTTGATGGGCAGAGCCAAATTAGAAGCTCGCCCCTCACAGTGACAAATCCCAGCCATCCCTGCCCAACAAGCGGACGCTCCAACACCTCATGTCATACCCCTGACATGTTCCCAGACACCTGAAGTTATAGAGGTCACCTCTAGTGTCCCCTAATCCCAGAGCACTGTTTGCAGTTTAGATATTCCTGCCCAGTGAGTGCTCCCGAACCTCTCACAGAAGCCTGCCACCTGATGATGAGGTGGCTTAAGACCCAGAAGGAAAGCTGTCACTCAGGGCTCCTTGATATTCTAGTGGTGAGCACTATGCCTTTTCTATTTCCTCAATGACTCTAACAAGAGAGCCAAATGTCTATTTCATGGGCCTCAGAGAAATGGAGATTTATTTGTGTGTGTGTGTGTGTGTGTGTGTGTGTGTGTGTGTGTGTGTGTGTGTGCATGTGTGTGGTATATGTGTGTGTGTGGATATGTGTGGTGTATGTATTACGTATGTATGTGTGTGGTATATTTATACATGTGTGCATGCATGGAGACTGGAGGGGTACATTGGGTGTTCTGCTCCATCATGCCCCACCTTATGAAGGACCTTTCACTGAACCTAGATCTAGGAGGGTAGGCAGCCATTTTCCAGCAACCCCGTGCCCCTGCTGCTTACAGTGCTACGTTTGCAGGCATGCACCCAGCTATGCCCAGCTTTTTATGTGGGTACTGGGGATTTGAACTCAGTTCTCATGCAGGTGAGGATTCTTACCCACCTAGCCCCACAGACAGGGATCTCTTAAAGCATAGGGGACAGGAAAATTGACAATGAAGAGGAAATATGAATCTGAGATAAGTCCTTAGGAGAAGATTTTCCAATGATGGGCCATGGTCCCTTCAAGGACCAGAAGCTTTCTCCTGGAACATACAAAGTAATTTAGAAACTCCTCCCTGGGGAGAGAGATACGAGCAATAGATGGTTCTTTATGAATGTGAACAAAGGGTCTGTTAATATTCCACTTAATGGCGAGGAAAGTTTACACAACTGGAATTTATAAACACTGATGAGATTCCCAGTGATTTTTTTTCCCCTTTTGGAAGATAGAATGAATCAGAGACAGCACCTGCTGCAGTCAACTGAGCAACAACCAGAATGCACAGGCAAGCCTTGCCCCCCCTCCAGGATAAGCTCGGGAAATCTTGGATCATGGCTGAATATTGGAGGGTTAGGGTTAATACGTGTGACAGGTGGCCACACGTGAAGGAAATAAGGGTGCCATGCCTGGAAAATCTGATGTTTCTTGGAATGTCAGTTTGGTGTTTTGATAGAAAATGGCTCCCATAGGAGTGTCACTATTAGGAGACGTGGCCTTGTTGGAGGAACTGCGTCACTGTGGGGGTGGGCTTTGAGGTCTCCTATGCTCAAGCTACACCCAGCTGAGTCATAGTTCACTTCCTGTTGCCTGTGGATCAAGATGTAGAACCCTCAGCTCCTTCTCCAGCACCAGGTCTACCTGCATGCTGCCATGCTTCTCACTGTGACAGTAACTGACTAAACCTCTGAAACTGTAAGCCAGCCTCAATTAAATGTTTTCCTTTATAAGAGTTTCCATAGTCATGATGTCTGTTCACAGCAATAAAACCCTAAGACAGTCAGAAATCATGAAAAACCTCCAACTTTATCCTTTCCAACAACTTCTGTAATAGTAAATATGAGGCTCACAGTAGTACTCTGAGGTAGAGGCTCTCTACCCATTTTACAGGGGTGTAGCTGAGGTTCATTGTTTACTTTGCCCAAGGCAAGCCACCTGGAGCTTTGTTCTATCCATCTCCAGGAGTGAGGTCATTGTGCCATTCACCCTGTGTAACTTTTGAGGAATGGGAGCTCATATGGGAACCCGGAACATAGTGTTGAAATTGTATGTTTCAGAGACAGCCACTCCATATCCCGTCCATGCTCCCCACAGAGCAGCACTCATGGCTCTCCTTTAGCCTGGGTGGATCTCTGTAACTGCCCACCCAGACAACAGAATATGCTGCTGGGGACACTGATCACCAAGGCTAAGTTTTGCTTAGGGCTCCAGCATCCACTGGGCACCTTCTCTTGGGACACTCCTCTTGGAAGCAGCCTCCATACCACAGGAAGCTGAATACAGGTTGCAGGCGGTTAGCTTTTCTTTCCAGACATGAGAGCGATCACACCCACAGAGGGTTCCAGTCCTGAGCTGGAGGGGATTCAAGCCTCCTAGCTGGGAGCCTTGGACCACAGAGCAGGAACAAACTAACCCTCCTGCTCTCTGAACTCCAAATCATCTACAAATCCAAGAAGGGTAAATGAAAGGTTCATGTCCTGGGGTGTGCTTTGAGGTGATTCGTTGCACAGCTGTCGTAACAAGCATACGATAAGTGATTTTAAACGGGGTGGTCCCTGTTGCTGCTGCTGGTGGAAGGATCCAGCCAGTAGGAATCAAAACCCGAGATTGATTGTACTGAGTGGCAATTCGGAGCTTAGAAACATCGGATCTACCCTCCCATCCACTCACATTGCTGTACAATTGGAACCAAAGGGCAGCCAAGGGAGGGTGTTTATATCTATTGAGCATCTACAATGTGCCATGGCACAGGCTCTTATTAGTCAGCTTTCTATGCCTGATAGCCATGACTCTTGTGTTCAGAGGTTTCGGCTCTGGCAGACTGGCTATATGGCTTCAGGACTGTAGTAAGGAAGAACACTGTGAAGAGAGGAGTATGTGGTGGAGGGGGCTGCTCACTTTGTGAGGGACAGGATACAAACAGAGAAAGAGTTCAGGAGCACGTGGAAGGTACACCCTTCAAAATCACACTCCCAGTGACCTACTTTCTCCCACAAGGCTTCCTAACATTTCTACCACCTTCCAGTAGCGCCATCTGCTGGTGGCCAAGCCTTCTAACCATGACAGACATTGAATAATCCGATCAGAACACAAACCTGTATGGACCACGGTCCTCCCTTATCTGAGGGTCTGCTTTCTGTTGCTTCAGTTTTCCATGTTTAACCATGGTCAGAAAATATTTAATAGAATGTCCATAAGTTTTAAAAACTTTAATTATGGTAGGCTGTTTTAATGACTAGCAGTTATAATCTCTTACTGTGCTTAATTTATAAATTTAACTTTGTCATAGGTGTAGAGAGAAGCCCATTCTACATGGGGTTTGGTGGTCTCTGTGGTTTCAGGTGTCCAAGAAAAGTCTTGTAAAGTACACAAATATACATTCATTCCTCTCAGCAATCTCCACAAAGGTCTGTGTTTTCTGTCAACACAGAAAACCGGGGATTTTCCCAGGGCCATGCCCCAGCATGGGCTGCAATGGGCCCTGGATCTGAATCTGTGCCCACTGATTCCACAGCCCCTCTTTCACCCATGACTTCCATGGGAGTAGTCACCAAGAGGATCAGTGTGTCTCTGTGGCTGTGGTTCCTTCCTAATGCTGTGACCCTTTAATACAGTTCCTCATGTTGTGGGGATCCCCAATCATATAATTATTTTTATTGCTACTTCATAACTGTAATTTTGATACTGGTGTGAATCACAATGTAAATGTCTGATACGCAGGGTATATGATATTTGAACCCCATGAAAGGGCCATTTGACCTCACCAGGGGTGTCATAATCCACAGATTGAGAATCACTGCTCTATGGTGTCCACTGCAGCTGGGGTACAGCCCCCCTCAGTCCCCCACAGCCCTTTTTCCAACTTGGTATCTGCTTATTTATGTAAGTGTCTTTGAATCAGCATCTAGTTTCCACCAACCTTGGCGAATGAGTCCCATAAACCAGCCAGGTCTGGAGCCTCTGCCCAGTGTGTATTATTTTCTGAATGTGGCAGGGAGAGTGAATCAGTGGCCCCGGGACAGACAGCTCAGTGCCCACTGTGCCTAGACAAATATGATCAGCCTTATCCTCTGTAGGAGGTCAGATTGTTAAAACTACAAAATAAAGAAAGAAAGAAAAAAGAAAAGGGAAAGGGAAATGATGTACTCAAAAGAGAGCCCGGTGATCTCCCTTAACCATGGTTTTGGTCTTGGCAACTTTGCTTCCCCATGGTCAACAGCAGTCTGAAAATATAACATGGAAAATTCCAGAGGTAAATAATTCATAAATTTTAAATTACTTTCATTGCCTTACATCATCATATTGTTCTATGTTATTGTTAGTTATGGTTAATTTTTTCTGCACCTAATTTACAAATTAAACTTTGTCATAGGTATGTGTATATAGAAAACATTACAGTATGTGTAGAATTTGGTACTGTTTGCCATTGCAGAAATCCACTGGGGTCTTGCAATTCATTCTCCACAAATAAGGGCAACTACTGCAAAAAACAAAGACGAAATAACTAGGGGAGAATGTTTGTAGCATTGAAAAGACAAAATACTGCAACAGCAAAATTAAATGTCAGTATGAGAATTAAACATCATGAAAAGGCGTGGCAAATAGCCTGATGTGGTCGCTCCCAAGGAGGAGGAACCTCTTTTTTCTGCCTCGTTTAACCACATATCCCTCGGCCCATTTGCCTTCCTCCATGACCAGGTGCTTTAGCCTGCAGTGCTGTTAACACAATATTGTTCAACACCTGCAATGCCCTCTTGGAGACAGGCAGAGCACGGCCAAAGCTCAGGCTGACTGTGTAGCAACGGCTGCCCCTTGTTACAAAATCACCTGTCTTTGTGGAAAAGCTGGACAACAAAGAGTGCAGGGAAAAGCCCAGACGTAATAGCAATCTCTAGATGGCATATGTTCATCCATACTCATATGAAGGACTCACGTGCCCTCTCCTCCAATGGCGAGCACTTTGCCTAACTTCTTTCTTGGGGTAGTGTCACAATGACCTATACGCATCCTCCATCATCATGTCTCCACCAGAGCACAAACTTGCTAAGACCAAGGACTGTCACTTTTCTTATTCTGTATTGGATCTTGAGCTCCTAGAAAAATATACCAGATCCCTGGAGCTTTGAGTGGTGGTGGTCATTTGATTGGAGAAAATCCTCTTGTTTCATGTCACAGAATATTGTCATCACTTTTGTGTGTGTACCAAAAACATCCTCCTGAAGAGGTTGCACAGTTTCTGTTATGTGACTAGTCCAGGATGGGCATCATCCATGCTGGGTTGGTGGATGTTTAAGGGCTGTAGGAGTTGACAGCAGCAACTTAAGGAAGGTTCTGTTTTGGCTCACAGTTCGAGAGATTACAGTCCATTGCAGTGGGGCAGGTGTGGCATCAGGAGCACCGGGCAGCTGGTCACATAGTGTCCCCAGTCAAGAATTGGGGAGAGATGCATGCTGGTGCTCAGTTTACCTGTTTTATTCAGTCTGAGACCCTAGGCTACAGGATATATTAAGGGTGGGTCTTCCCTGCTCAATTTCTCGTAGTATGTTACTATGGTGATTCTAAATATAGTCAAATTAACCACCAAGATTAATCATCCTGGGAACAATGGTGTTTTCTTTCTTGTTAGTGTCTATTGTACGAAGCAGGCTTGTTTCACCCTATACACCCAGGCCATGCTCATCAGTTGATGAGTACAAGTACAATGGATTTATGAGATTTCATTTCAGGGTCCAACTCAGTGATAGAAAATACCATAGAGGTATAAGAAGCCAATGCAGTGGTATCTTAGCTCATTTTTTGATGTTCTAACAAAGCCCCTGAGGGTGGGAAGTTATAAAGAAGGGATGCATATCTCCGGATGCTGGAAGCCAAAGACTGGGTGTTTTATCTATCAGTCTCTGGCGAGGGTCTCCTTGTCTGCATTATAACATGGTGGATAGCATCATGACAGCAGCAAGAAAGGGTGAAGGGAGGGAGAGAGAGAGAGAGAGAGAGAGAGAGAGAGAGAGAGAGAGAGAGAGAGAGAGAGAGAGAATCATATGGACAGACAGGAAGCCAGAGAAGTTCTGGGGCCAGGCTTACTTTTTTTTTTTAAATGGCCTGCCTTTGTGAGGTCTGTCTGAGGTTTGTAGAGAAAAACATTAGTCTCTTTCCATAGTGCGCCCCCTGGTAACTTAATAACCTCCCACTAGGCTCTACCACCTACAAACTCCACCACCTTGGCATCTGCACTGAGGACTAGGCCTCCAGTACCCTTGAGGGAATATGTTGAAAGCATATACAAGTTACAGCAGATGAGACCTGAACAAAATAAATAAATAAATAAAAAGGAGGACATGCCTGCTCCTAAGGGGTTGAGGCTTTTATTACACATATAAGGAAGAATGCAGTAGACACAGAGACATCTGGGAGAATCCAGAGTGGACATGACTAGACTACTGAGCTGAGCCATGTGAGGTGAAGAGGGAGGGAAAGGAGAGAGCCAGGAGACCAGTAGACAGAGAGGCCAAAAGATAAAAGAGCCGGCGAAGACAAAATGGCTGGATTACATAGGGAAGAGCAGCCCAGTCCTTGGGCTGGAGAAGTTTAGGGTAGGGGGCGGGATATGCTAGCCAGGAGCACCCTTAATGGGTAGGGACAGAGGAATGCTGGGAGGACCCGGCAGCCAGAGTCTGCCTTGATGTTAATAGACGTCTCATTAGCCATTTGTCCCAATTTGAGACCCAAGAGGACCTTTCTAGCCCTGCCCCAGTCTGACCTGGGCCAGAGTGGGCGGGGCATGGATTTGCTGGAAACAGGGAATTCATCTGTCATGACGGCTCGTGGGGCTCAAAACACAAGCAATGCCACACTGGAGCTGAGACAACAAAGCCGTTCTTTCCAAGTCTGCTTGGCGGTCGCCTCAGGCAGTGTCTCCCATTGACGGGGACCCTCCTCATCCCTTAAACCAGCCTCTACCGTGGTAAAGGCCAGAGACTCCCACATCAGGCAGGGCTGGTGTGCTGCAGCTGGATCTTGCTGATCCATTGAGAGCCTTTGTGAGGCAGTGCTAGAGTCCGACAGATCATCAGGAGCTGGAAATCTAGGGCAGGGAGAATTTCTACCTTTACAGCGTGGAAATGCACAAACAGCACAGACCGAAGCCGTTTCCTTCTCTTTTCTTTTTCCTGTCCCTAAAGAGCTGGTTCATCATCACACACCACTCGATACGCTTGGTCTTGATCTTGATACACACCATGAGTTGATATGGTCCATGGGCAACTCTGAGGCTGATGTGGAGGGAAACAGAACAACCTATGTGCTGGCCAGGCTGGCGCAGGAGATGGGGGAGGGTGAGTTAAGTCCAGAATTAACAGGAGGCTCTTGAGAGGGGATGCCCTCTCCCTCAGGGGAAACTTTACCCTCCTGGGGCCGTTCTCTATCTCACCTGTTCCCTGAGTTAGCTGTTCCTGGGACTCCTTTTCCAATCCCTTGACCCTACTCGCTGGATATAACTGGTAAGTAGACAGCAGCTTTCTCCTGTGGCCCCTCTGCTTACCTTTCCAGGGCTGAGAGACTGCTGGGTTGTGGAGCAGGTCTACAGGGCACACACATCTAACAGCCGGACTCCCCTGTGAGCTTTGGCAGCATGAAAACCTACAAGCAGAATGGATCAAAGAGTCTGAGCCCATAGGGAATCTGCAAGCCCCAGAGACAGGGATAAAGGCGGAGAGCTCTGCAGGCTTGCATGTCAATATTAAAGTTACTCCTTTGTAGCCTCAGGTGGGTGAGAGCGGAGGAAACCTAGGTTACATAGCAGGGCATCAATGCTATCCCGAATAACGTGTTTGCACATTCCAGGTTATTTTTCTATAATAAAGACCAGGCCAACAAAGCCAAGATTCTAGGACAAAGGGTTTCTACCATTTTCAGATTATGGCTTGTACTACGCATCTTTTCAATATACTTCTACCAATTATGTCCTCATAGCATGAATGTGAGATGGGCCGATGCCACATATCTTTGTCACAACAGTGGCCTCTGTATCTTCCAGTTCTGCATCCAGGGACCCAGGCTGATCAGAAATATTTGGAGGTTGTTGGAGAAACCTTGTATATGCACCTTGCATGGACAGACTTGTTTCTTGTCACTATTCCCTAGTCCTGTAGTGTGACACACTGGCAGAGCATGTGCAATGTGTAATAGGAGCCATGCAGGCAGGAGGCAGGGCCGTTGCATAAGAGGACTGTGAGCACCTGAAGATTTGACTATCCATGGGTCCTGGAGCTAATCCCGCACAGACACTGAAGGATGGCTGTACTTGACACTATTGAGTTTAGAAGAACGACAGCTATTTCATGCCAGATTTGACTTGCTTTCTTTAAGCTACTGGCACCCATCTCTCATCTGCATATCAATAGAAAAATGTTTCATTTGTCCCCAAATTTCCTTTTTTAAAGGTTCAAAGGAAGAAAACCCCTAAAGAGAGTCTCCTCACCCCTTGCCACCCAGCAGGCCATTCTGCAGACATTCATTATCTACTCATGGAATGCCAGCCCTGGGCAGGTCCTTCAAGAGCATGTGGACTGACAACTTTCTCTGTTTGTAGGTTTGCGTTCAAAGCTAACAGGTACACATTCCGGGGAATTTGATAAACATAGCACAAAAAGAAGAATATAAAAATTAATCAAGTCCAATCAAGGAAACCATTGTCAATATCAGTGGGTTATGTTCTAAAGATACAAAGCCTTTCTAGAAACAAGTTCAGAAATGTATTGTATACAGTAGACTGCATAATTGTAAATGTGTTCTCAGTTTAAATAGAGACACGTTCGTGCAATACTATCTTACAAAATAGTATTTCATGCTTCTGGAAAAGTCCACCTTTTGTGTGTGCCTACAATATTCTGTTGTTTTCGTCTTGTGAGACATTTTGACTGTTTTTGGAATTTTACTGATATAGATTACTCTTCAGTGGCAATCTTAGCATGTCAGGCAGTCGCTTTGACCATTTCTCTCCAGTAGACTACCAACAGCAGGGATCAGGGGCAAAGAATCTTGTTTCTAAAAGGGTGCTGGGCCCTTGTCTTTTTCTGTAAGTACAGGATCCAATAAGACACACACACTATTCTACCAGTGATCTAACAGAGCCCAGAGAGACTGGAGTGATTCAACGCCACTCGGCTTTGAAGCATGGATTGGAACTCAAGCCTGAGTCTGCAGCCTCTTGGGAGTATCAGAAGCCAGTGGGGACCCCAGGCCTCCTGACTCCTAGATTGTGTTCTCACTTCTCCTCTGTAGATTCTTCTGTGAGAGAACCCATTCTCTGAGCATTGACATGTGTGGCAGGCACTGCCCTGAACGAACACCTGGACTGAGGCACCTCACTCAATCCGACCCGGTGAAGTCAGTTCTTCAACAGTCCTCCTCTTAGAGATGGGGACACTGAGGCAGAGACAAAGCCTTTCTTGTCCGAAGGCACAATAGTTGGTGGCACACAGACTCCTGGCCCTTGCTGTCTTAGAACTCCAATAAGACATTCTTGGTGCAAATTTGCTGTGGACACAAGCTTTCCAACACAGTAGCCACTGGGCACACACCAGAGCCTTGAGATGTGCAGAGGAGAGAAACAGATTTCATTTTAATTAATCCCAATGGAAACAGCCACCTGTGGCTACTGACTGAGACAGACTCTTCTCAAGCAAGTCCTTGGAGCCCCACTGGACCTCTGTCTGAAGTAGGATTCAGCTGGCCTGATAGTTTTCACCAAGCTTTGAACCACGCTTTGTGCCCCAGGGCCATCTCCCCAGCGGGTAGTACCAACCTGCTTCCCAGGATGATCAAAAGAGACACTCCAGGGAGAGACTTTTTAATCCCTTTTGTTACACATTAATGAAAACTTCTGTCTGTGATCCATAAGTAATAAAAAACCACTCAGCAAGCTCAAGCTCTTGCCCCCTTTCCCTCATTATAAACACCGTCTGACTTCCCTGGGGGTTCACAAAGCAGACTTGAGTCCTGCCTTCTCTCTGGGACCCTCTCTAAGAAGGCCAGTGGGTAGGTATTGGAATCTGTTTCTTGGAAGCTGTCATTTCCTGAGTGCCTTCCTCATGCCAGGCACTGTGCCAGGCCCAGCACACTCCTCACTGTAGCACGAGAGCAGATGACCACACACCAAGAGGCTTAACCACAGAGAAGATTCCCCTCTTGGGTCTACAGGCTGAAAGCTGCTACCATGGTGTGAGAGTGGTCCTGAGCTCCTCTGGGAGTTGGAGGGTCCTTCCTGCCTCTTCCAGCTTCTGGTGGTTCCTATGCTTCCTTGACTGGTGTCTGCATTGCTTCAACCAGCACCTCCATCTTCTCAGAGCTTTCTCCTCTCTGTCAATGTCTTCTACCCATGAGTCTCTTCCACAGACACACAGCATGAGTCTAAGGTCCACCCAGGTAACCCTAGATGATCTCAAAGGATGAAGGCAGTCTAAGGTCCACCCAGGTAACCCTAGATGATCTCAAAGGATGAAGGCTCTGGCTCAACAGTACAATGCTTGTCTAGCATGCAAAGATTTGGTTTCAATTCTCATCACAGAAGAAAGAAAACACTCAAAATCCCTAATGATATTGGATGACAGAATACACAAAGGTCTCATGGCTTTGGACGTGACATGCCTTTGAAGGGCCACCATTCAAGCCACTATAGTCACCTTATTTAATCTAGGTTCCAATCCCAGGCTAGAGGTGATTTAACCAGATCAGCAAACCACTGCAACCACTCTCTAATTTCTTGGCTTTGCCCAGTTGCCCTGCATATCTCACTCCTTCAAAGTCCAGGACAGAGAGTCCGGCCTAAGGGTCTTCCTTCCAGAGGAGGAACCAAATTCCTTCTGTCTTGTACCTCCTGTATGGTGTGGCCTTGAGGTCACTCTGGAGCTATCCAGCAGTTGAGTTGATTCAAGAGAGTCAGAGAAAGAATGTGGGTGATTAAAGGTTTGACACATGCATTGGCCTGCAAGTAGAATTCGGTACTTATTTTCATGTACCCTTGGTTGGCTCTGGTCATGTGATCCCATCTAGTTCCAAGGGGAACTGGGAAATGTAGGCCCTGGATTTGACAGTTGTTTCTCAGCAGGACTGGCACTTTCAAATGTTTCAAGGAAAAGGTGTCGACTTTCATTGGCCAGCCAGCCACGGTTGCATTCACCCGTTTCTTCCTCGTGCCTAGAATTCATTCTTTCATTCTTTTATTTTTAGAAGAGAAACTGCAGGTCCAGAAAAGTTAAATGATTTGATTAAGGCCACTGAGCATATCCCATGGGCTGGAATCCCAGACTGAACAAAAAGAGAAAAAAGAGGAAGCCAGCTGAGCTCTCTCCCTCTGCTTCATAAACAGCACCAAGGACCAGGTGGCTTCTGCTGCTATGATGGACTGCTGGGGGTGTCTTTCTGTATGCTGTGAATGTGTTGCTCTGATTGATTGATAAATAAAATGCTGATTTGCCAGTAGCCAGGCAGGAAGTATAGTATAGGTAGGATAAGAGAGGAGAATTCTGGGAGGTGGAAAGCTGAGTCAGGAGATGCTGCCAGCTGCCACCATGAGAAGTAAGATGTAAAGATACCGGTAAGCCATGAGCCATGTGGCAAGCTACAGATTTGTAGAAATGGGTTAATTTAAGATATAAGAACTACATAGCAAGAAGCCTGCCACAGCCATACAGTTTATAAGTAATATAAGTCTCTGTGTGTTTACTTGGGTCTGAGTGGCTGCAGGAACTTGGTGGACATAGAAAAACTCCAGCTACAATGGACATAGACTGTATCCCTATGAATTGTGAGTCAAAATAACCCTTTGCCTCCTTAAGTTGTCTCTTGTCAATCATCTGGTCTTATTACATCTAGTTACAAGAGTAACTCGGGACCAGAGAGGTGGCTTCACAGTGAAGAGGGCTTGATGCTCTTGAAGAGGACCTACCCAAGTCCTGTTCCCAGCACACACATGAGGTGGCTCACAGCAGCCTGAAACTCCAGCTCCAGGAGGCCTGGCACCCTCTTCTGGTCTCTGAGGGTACCTACCCTCATGTGGGCATTTACGTATGCAAACATGCAAGCATACATATACATAAAAATAAAATAAATGTTTTAATGTTTTATTAATCCTTTGAGAATTTCATACAATGTGTATTGATCATATTTTCCCTCCCCTCTTCTCCCTAACTCCTCTCAGGTCCATGCCAATCTTCCTATTTCCCCAACTTCATGTTTTACTTTTTTAAAATAACCATCAAATCTAGTTTGTGCTGCCCACATACTCCTGGATGTGTTATATTATCCCTCTTGTGTGAAGGTCTTTCTCCCTAGCTCTGTCCAATGATAAATATTTTTTCTAAAGAAAGTTAGCAAATACAGTCACACATACAGTCAACAAGATTCATTGACGTGTGGGGCTGGAGATGGGTCAACCTCACCAGAGAACACACTTCCATTGCAGAGGACATGAATTTGTTCCCAGCACCCACTTCAGGTGGATCACGGTTGCCTGTGACTACAGCTCCAGGAGATCTGATGTTCTCTTTTGGGCTCCACAGATATTCCCACTTACAGCCACACAGCCACACACAGGCGCACGTGCACATATACAATTTAAAAATAGAATAAATCTAAAAAAGAGAGAAATGTATTGGCATGGACCTCTCAGACCCTCCTATTCCAAAAATACTGCTAGGTCTCCCATTTCTCCTCCCACCCTTAGCCATCCCTTGGGAACAAATGAGGAACTAGAGTTGAAGAGGCGGGAGGCAGAAAGGTAATACAGATCCAAGAGGGGGCAGCTGGAAAAGAACAGGAAATCCACGTGGGCCCTATGTCCTAGAAAATTTTCTTGGGTTTGACACGTGAAAGTTTTGGAGCAGTTTCCATTAGGAAAAAAATAGAAGAGGAGAAATATGAGGTGCGTAATTGTGAATTATGGTGTGATCTTTTTCGTGTGTCTATGGGAAAACAAGCCCTTTATCTCTCCTTTGTTTAAAGTCCTCTGGCAGGCTGAACTGTGCTTCTTGGCTGTAAACCCATACAGATAAACTGGGCTATGGGTAAAGTGACCACACGTTCCCATTCCAGGTTCTGAATCCAGCCATATCTTTGTAGAGTGCTGCGTCAGTCATCTGTGGTCATGTGACAATAAACTCCAAACCTTAGCAACAAAAATGGTTTGTGATTTTTTCAGGGTGGTTCTTCAGGCTGGGCTCACCTTAGCAGGCCTTCATCTTCAAAACTGTCCCACTTTCAATCAAAAGCAAATGATACGCAAGGAATGTACTCTAGGGCTTTGCGGTACTACAACGGGGAGACTTACAGCTTAAATGGCACGTTATATATTTTATGAAAAACTAGCAGGAGTCTAATGGCTCCCAACACACACACACACACACACACACACACACACACACACACACACACACACCACACACACACCACAGCTGACACAGAGGTGCCTGTCACCCTGAAGTGCTCATTCTACACTGCACACACAGGGACCTCATAAACATACACAATTACTGTAATTAAGTACTTACTCCAACTTTGGAGGACTCTGTTTTATTGTGTGTCTCACACACACGAGGCCAGGAAGAAAGAGGCATTGGCTAGCTCATCTCCAACTGTCTAGGGGGCAGAAAGGACCAAGAAAAAGACCGAGAAATGGCCTCCACATTCTAAATGCCAGGCACATCCTACTTCACTGGCTGTTTTGGAGCTCTCAAGCACAGTGAATAAATGGTAGCATGGAGTGGGATTCTTGCACTGTTCAGTCTCTGAGTGCCACAGGAATTGAGTGGGGGGAGGTAAAGGAGACTGTTGAAAACAGCTTAGAGCTGTGTCCCTACCCTGAGCGAAGGCACAGCTCAGATCCCTCTACCCAGTGTCTGTTGTAGCCAGGGATTGATGATGAGGTCCTAAGCCTGAGCACAAACATGCCAGAAAGGCTGAATTAAAGCTCTCTAGAGAAGAAAACTCAGCCTCCCTTTGCACTTTTTAAAACCTGCATTTATTTTTCATTATGAATAGTTAAGTGTAGTCTTAAACTTTGACACAAATTAAAAATCATCTATAATGCCACTGTTTAGTAAATGTGCTGTGTGCATATTAGAATCTTCCCTTCTGGAATTCTTCCATTTGTAAATGGTTTGGATCTACCGTGGTTACCATTGCAGAGTTTATCTGTCATCCATTGCTGCATGACAGAGCACCCCAAAACTTAGTGGCAACAATGGCTCATCAATCTGCTGGGATCAGCCCAGCCAAGATGAACTACCCTACCATGCCATCTACCTCCCTACCCATTATTCTCCTTTTCCTATTCACACCACCAGTGCTCTGTTATCTCCCCTTCCTTGAAGATCCTTTTGCCCTGCCTCCTGCTAAGAATAAATATTTCTTTAATTGGGAATAATGGGCAGGGAGGCGGATGGCATGGTAGGGTAGTTCATCTGGGCCAGGCTGATCCCCAGAGGGCTCACTCACACTGTGATCACGTCACTTGGACCAGCCTTCTCTATGGCTGGATTGGCCGCTGTCAGCTGGGCTGTGCCACGGGTTTCTTGTTGGACCAGACAAGACTGTGGTGACAGGATCCAGAAGCAGTAGAAGGAGAGGCTAAACGTCCCCTTGAGGCCAAGTTTGGAACTTAGTTATGTCACTTACACTGCAGTCTATTGGCCCAAGCAGATCACAAAGCCAGCCCAGGTCTACTGCATAAGGGGAGATCACCTGCTGATAGAAAACCCACACAGTGCAGCCTCCATTTTTACCATCCCCTGTGACTGCCTCAAAGTTCCGTGTTGGTGTTTGTTTTTAAAACAGTTCTTCCTTGTCAATGCCAAGTCTTGGTATCATTATTTTTAATACTTATATAATGGTTGGAAAGTGGACAGACTACTGCTTATTTAGACATCTCTTTATTCTTTAAGCAAAAAGGAAAACTTACTTCCAGTTCTCCTGCTTTAGGACTGCAAAGAACACCTTGACGAAGTTATTTCTGTGGTTTTGATTGTTTCTCTGAAACTGGCTCTAAAAGCAGAGGCAGAAAGAGAAAATGGTATTATTGTTGTTGTGGCTGCTGTTTATTTATTGAAATTTATTTATGCATAAAAAGAACTTATCTGTGGGTTCAAATTGCTTTTTATATTCTCCGTGCATTTTGCCTAACTGTACTGGGACACTTTGCCTAGCAGCTTGGGCTTTTCAGATTTCCTGCCTCCTCCCGCTGGCCTGCTGTCTCTGGCCAGGGAGCTGGAAGGAAGCAGACTGATGGGCCCTCCTTGGTCCAAAAACATCTGTGATGCTGTTCTCAGTATTGTGATCATTATACCCTGAGCTGGGAAGTCGGGGACACTAGAAAGATGGGCTATCTCAGGCTGTCTCTGGCAGTCCTCACAGCTGTGCGCCAAACTCCTGACATCAAGATTCCAAGTGAGCTCATGGCAACACCACACAACCAGCAATAGCAGGGAGGCGGAGCCCCCTCTTTAGATGTTCACTGGGCTTTGAAATGTGGCTTCCTCCCATGTCCCATGGCATCAGCTACCCAACAGCCGAAGCCACTTCCTCAAAGACCACCTGTCTCCTCCTTCCTCAGGTCCTTAGACCTTAAAACACTAACTCACTAGAAGAGTGTCACATTGGGTTCGTGATTATTATGTCTTCCTCTCAGATAGCAAACTTCAAGATTTTTGGATGATGACTGGAAGATGGGCAGGTTGGGGTACCATAAGCAGTAAAATGGTAGAAGATAGATTTGAATGTTTTAGAAACCATTGGTCCAATGTCTAGGTGTTGGAGGGCTCTCTCACTTTGGGTCCAAGACACCTAGTGTCAGTACCTTTCACCGATGCTGACAGAGTGGCTTAGCCTCTCTGCCTTACTTTTCTCATCTCTAAACAGCCATCGTAGCCACAAAGGGCTATTGTGTGGACATTGGCAACATAGCGCAGACAGTGATAATTGCGACTACTGAATTTTTAAAAAGTGACTTTGGTCCAAAGGGCAAGTGGCCTGTTCAAGGTTGAATACCTGGAAAGTGTTCAGCAAGGGCCAGACCCAACTGCCCAGCCTGGTATCCAGAGGAACTATACCCATCCCTTCCCAGGTCCATTCTTCCTGATTGGCTGCAGAGGGTTCTGTCTCACAATCTATCTCCTTCCTCATCCCAAAGACCATGCCTCATCAGGAGCATCATGACCCAACAAGGATACTGCTGCTGCCCGTGTGTGGAGAAGCCCAGGCCCTCCACACCAATGAGGTCCAAGGCCAGAAAGGAGACATGTATATGATGTGATTCTCTTTAGGAACCAGCTGCAGAGGATTCTGAGGCTAGAGGCCCCAGATGCAAAGCCAAGTGAGTGGGGATCCAGTTTAGCAATGCGAGCCTGGCACCATCTTAAAGCATCCTTTGCTTGGTCCTGTAGACTGAACAACCTGTGCTGTTTCCTAGCTCATGGCGAACTCAGCCTGTGACAAAATCTAGTGAAGAAATCCTCAGAGCAGCTCGATTCTGAGGGGAGGCAGGGGAAAGCGGCCTGGGGGCTGAGGGCTGCTAAGAGGGAAGCAAACAGCTAGGGAAGAACGTCCACAAGTTCTGTGCCAGGGATGCCAGGCCCAGGTCCAGATGAGAACCCTACACCCCAGTGACAGCCAATGCCTGTGGTATGGATGGGAGGAACATCTGCTAACTTAACAAGGGACAGGGATTTATAAAGAGTAAGGACAGTCTCCACATTGGCTGATATCGTTACTTTCCTTCTGTTGGAAAATATAAAGCTGTTATCATTTTTAAAAATGCTGCAGAAGGGTTGAGAGACGAAGCAGTCACCTGTGACCCACTCTTTGGACAGCGACTGCATCTGCAGTTGAGGTCCTCCCCAGCCCCGCCCCTTCGCTCCCATAGCCCCGCCCCTTCTCTTGCAGTTCCGTTGTTTTCAATGATCACTTTCGGGTTTCTTAATTGAAAGAAGGAGGCGGGGCCATCTCCTTTGACCAGGGGACAAATGGAGGGCAGATAAGGTGCAGAGGATGTCTCAGCTGATGTGTCACAGCCAAGCTGTACTACGTCAAAGCCAACGCCCTTCGGTAAGACACTTAGCTACAGGGCAGGCATTGCGTACATACGATACAGAGGCTTGCTCTGGGAAGTTACTTACCCAGGACTTTGCAATAGGATGGCAGGGATTGAGAAACAGGCTGGCCTGGATATGGAGTCCATGTTCTTAATCCCCATTAATCTCTATATCCCCATGAGCTCTCGTGGTCTTCAAGCCCCGATGGACCTTTCCCTCAATGATCTCAACTTCCCACCAGTCCCCTCAACCCTCTCTAAACTCCCCTTTCTTCTTCCAGCATCCCATTCTCTGTCTGATATCAGGATGACATTATTTTTTTCTTGTCTTCCTGCTTTCATACTTCCACTTAAAGACAGCTTCCTCTGGGAAGCCCTTACTGGCTTACTCCTAGCCTGGAGGAGCGCCCTCTTGTGGGTTCCTGTGGCACCTGCTGGCCCAGGGCTGAAAGTACCCTTTCCTTTGACTCAGTAAAGGATTGTGGTGGCAGGTGGTGGCTGGGGTGCTTGTCTTCTGCTGTCTCCAAGCCCTGCATAGTGCCTGGCACACCACAGATACTCCGTTTCTGTACAAATGATGACTCTGGCCAGAAGGCATTAAGAGAACAACAGGTCTTGAGAGTAAGCCTCCATTTTCCTGCTGCTTTGTAGGCGGCTCCAATAGCATGCTCTGCTCTCACTGCCCCCCATCTCCTTCAACCTTTCCTGCCCTATTTGAAGACCAATCCAGGCTCCCGCCATATCTCTGAGGCACCCTGTTCCCCGGCCCATGGTTTCCACAGACTGTCCTGAGGTACCCCAGTTCTGAAAAAGAAGGTTCTCTGACCATAGTCTCGGGGATATACTGCCTAGTAACAAATTTGTTTGCTTCCATGTGCTAATGCTTTGGGAATCAGCACGCCTTACATTTCATGTATCAGGAACCACACATTGCTTCATGAGGAGAAATGCTCCAAGGAACTCGTTAGTTTTGTTATGGGGGAACTCACCAGAGATGAACACTCAGACACAGTTTGTAGCCAGTTGAAAGTCTTTATTCCAGCAGGCTGGGACCACACCCAAGTGTTAGGAACATGAGATTTTTTAAGGCAAAACCCTCATCCTGGCATCTCACTTGGCAGCACTTGGGGGATGCTTCACAGAATAAGCAGTTCAAAGCAAGTAGTTTCAAGAGAAGCTAGGGTAAGAGGTTAGCTGAAGAGGCTTCCACACAAATGGGCAGTTTTAACAACAATTAAAGTAAGTTAGCTAGGACATCCTGACCTTGGCATCCTCCTTTGGCAAGGAGATCAGATTTTAGTGAAACTTGGCAATGGCCACAGCAGGCCCTATGGCACGAGTCAAATCATTGACTGGTCCTTGTTTAGGGGGCATAGTTGGTCTTAAGGACCAGTAGCTTAACTGAGTTTATTCTCTGTCTGATATAGTTGGCCATGCAGATGAAGATGCAGGGTCTGATCAGGATAGGAATCAATGGTCCAGCTAATGCTAACAGTAAGGTGGTCAGCCATGGGGACCAGGTAAATGGAGACTAATACCAATTATCTGATCTACGCCTCCCTTCTTCCTTTTCTTTAACCATGGCCAGGTTTTCCCTAATTATACCTGATTGGTTGGCATAGAAACAGAAGGTTTCTCCTAAAGCTACACAATCCTCCTTGTTTCATCAAGAGATCTACGTCTCTTTGACTTTGCAGAATCATTTCTACTAAGGAGTCCTGTAAGATGGACTCTGGCAGTGCTACCAAGACTCGGAGAGGGCTCACTGTTTCTAGGGCCACTTTTCACACAGTCAAGTCAACCCTTTTTGGTGTCCTTTGCTGTGGACAATTACTGCCTTCTTGGGTAGCCAGACAGCTTCAAATAGGGCTAAGATTTCTTCTCTGTTTTTGATCTCTTTTCCTACTGAGGCTAGCAGTCTTCTTTCCCTGTATAGAGCCCCATGGACAGGCCATGACAAAAGCCTATGAGCTATAGCAATAGCCTTGTCTTTTCCCCATTGGAGTGCTTGAGTCAAAGTCAAAAGCTCAGCGTGTTGAGCCAAGGTTCCCCTGCTCAAAGGCTGTGCCCAGGTAGTCCTGTCTGGAGTCTCCACCACTCTCATGCATATTGGGCCTGATGGACTGGATCATGTCAGTTACCTCCAGACTGTCATGCAGGAGTTCCTCAGGGTCATTGGTCAGCAGGAGAATGGCAGGCTTGAGGGCTGATGTCTTATGGAACTGAATGCCAGGTTGATCCAGAAGCAGGGCTTCATACTGAGCCACCCAGGAGGTAGACAGCCATTTCTCAGGTGTCCCCCTCAATATGGCCTCAATAGAGTAGGTTTTGTCCTGAAGTTAACTTGTCAGCCTCTTTTACCAACCAGGCAGTGGCAACTATGGCCCTTATACTCACCAGCAATGCAGATATGATTAGGTCAAGTCTCTTGGACAGATATGCCTCTGGTCTTTTCCAAAGTCCCACAGTTTGCATGAGGACACCCTTGGCAATGCTTCTGGCCCCATCCAAATACAAGTGGAGTGGTTTGATAATGTCTAGGTGGGCCAGGGCCAGGACAGACACTAGGGTCTCTCTCAAGGCTTCAAAGGCCCTCTGCTCAGGTTCAGCTCATTCTAAAGGTTGTGTACCCCTGGTGCTGGCATAGAGGGACTGCCTATCACAGCAAATCCCATTGTCCATAGCCAGCAATATCCAACTGCCTCCAGGAATTTTTGTACCTATCTTTTCAATGTGTAGAAGGGTGAGGATTTACAGGATGGCTGAAATACAGCCATGGGAAAGCATCTGCCTTCTTTCCTCTGGGATGTAGCCTAGGTATGTGATCTGAGGGACACATGTGGTTGAGCTTTTCTGTCTGAGACTCTGTACCCTAGAGCTTGGAGGGTTTTTTTAAAGGGCCCCTGTTGCCTATCCACATTCATCCTCAGTGGTTGAAGCTATGAGGTCATCTACCAACTGGAGCAGAATGCTTTGTGAATATTTTTGTCTAAATCCCAACATATCTGCACTCAAGGTTTCATTAAATAATGCTGGTGAGTTTTTAACCCCTGTGGCAACTAAGTCCATATATCCACCCTCTTGGTCAGTCCATTCAAAGGCAAATGTGGGTTGGCTGACTAGGGCCAGTAGGAAGAAGAAGAAAGCATCTTTTATATCTAGAGCCATATAGATCTTCCTTTGGGGATAGGGAACAAGCTTAGGAGAATGTAAGGGTTCGGGATTGTGGATTGGATGATTTCTACCGGGTGTTGACTTCCCTCAAATCCTGTACCAGTCAGAAGTCTCGACAGGAAGCAATGGAGTGTTCCATGAAGAATACCAGGGAACAAAAATTCCTGCCTCCCTCGATTGACTGATGTGTTTAGAACCCCTTGCTTGGCCTCCTGACTCACATGGTATTATTTGACCTGTACCAGTGTGTCAGAACTTAATAACTGAACTATGGTGGTCAGTGTGCTGTTAAGCCTGCTGGATTCCCTCGGTCCAAACATCATGGTATCTTGTTTTGAGTTCCTGCAGGTAGTCTGAGGCTAGCTCTTCCCTCTTGGTGGCCAAGTCCTTGTGTAAAAAGTAGTCCTTGAATAGAGGACAGGTGACCAGAATATTGGTAGATGCTTTGCCTAAGTCCAAAGTTAAACTGTTCATGTTTCCCCACAAAGAGATGGTGGTTCCGATTTTTTTTTTTTTTTTTTTTTTTTTTTTGCAATAAGTGCATTCCAATCAATGGATATGAACATTCTGGCAAAACCAGAAAATAGCGAGTCACAGTACCTGGCCCCTAGGTCTATGATTCTGGAGGTTGTCCATGAAAAGAAGGCGGCTTGGCCTGTTGCCCCTTGGACTGCTGTTTTCCTGGAGGTGAGTGGCCCAAGGGGTTTGTTCTGTCAAAAAAGAATGGACTGCTCTGGTGTCCATTAGAAAGTTAATGGCTTTGCCCCCCACTCTTGTTATCATCCTGGGCTCCCAGAGGCAGAGTCCTATGGAGCTCAGGCTCCATCAGTATTTGGCTAGTTGGAGGACAGGACAACTCTCCTCCTCTTTTTCTTTCTGGCTCAGACATTCATTCTTTCAATGACCCTTCTGCCTACAATAGGCACATTGGTCTTTTTCTAGATATTTTCTTTCCCTTTCTCCAAGTCTATTTCCTACTTCCTCTCTTGTCCATTTCCCTAGGGGCAGCAGCTACTGCATGGGAGAGTATGGTGGTATTTTATTTGTACTGAAATGTGATTTTAATTATATGTTAATAAATAAAGTTGCCCGGGGGTCAGAGCTATTAGAGCCATAGCAAGAGCAAGGCGGTGGTGGCACACGCCTTTAATCCCAGCACTTGGTAGACAGAGCTAGGCAGATCTCTGTGTGTTCAAGGATACAGCCAGCATTGGAGACACACTCCTTTAATCTCAATACCATAGAAGACCTGGAGGGCTGTACATATAGACAGTGACGAGACAGTCATGTGTTTGGGTTTACAACCAATGAGAAGGCAGAACAGAAAGACTATATAAAGACAAATACACAGGAAGTAGGTCTCTTTTGGAGAGGTAGGACCATCGCAGGAGGAAGGGTAAGGTTTTAGCTCTGAGCTCTGACCTCTTGGCTTTCTTCTTTACATTGGTTCTGTGTTTCTTATTTAATAAGATGGTTGGTTACAACTACAGGATAGCTTCTTTCTTTGTCTGTCTTCAGCTGAATTTCAGCAATTGTAAACTTTCTGAGCAATTTCTAAAAGTTGAGACCTATTTATCCCATCAAATCCCTCCAATTTCTGGAGCTTCCTCTTTATGTCTGGGGTTGACTTCATGACAAAGGCAATATTAGTGGCTTATTGGTTTTGGGGGGCACCTGGGTCTATGGGAATAAATACTTAGTATGTCTGACAGAGCCTTTCCAGAAGCCCGGAGGGCCTTGACCTTGGACAAGTTGGTAGGTTTTCTTAGTCTCCCTAATAATGTTCAGTGAAAAGTGTCCAGTGACCTCTTAACTTCATCATCTTGGGATCCTGTTGGGTTGGGGAGTCAGGAAAGTGCGCTCTACTCTGGCCTTTGCATCAGGCAGTGTCCTGTTGCCCAGACCCAGAGCCAACTTCCTAAGTCAGATTTAGTCTTACACCTTGGCGGTAAACAGTGGCCAGGGATGCCAATAATCCCAAGTCAGCTGGCATGTATAGAAAACAGTTTCCAACAGGCCGATAAGGGCCTGAGGCTTCTCTGAAAAAATGAAGGTTTGGGGGTCTTCCATTACATAAATCACTGGTGATGAAGGAGACATATACCATAAATGGGGTGGAGGACCTCCATTTCCTCTGGCTCCTCTAGCATTTTCTGTTGGCCCAGTCAGAACATAAGGATGAGGAACGTCCATCTCTTCAGAGAGAGCAGAAAGAACCTGTGGCACCCTTCAACCTTTCCGAATGTTCTAGCTGGACCAAGAGAACCCTGACTCCCAAAGAAAGAGCACAAGTTTTCAACTATGGGGGAGGGGGATGAAGGGCAAGGGTTAGCCAATGATCAGACTTCCTAACTTAAAGAGGGCCGCTCATGTTCACAGAGTACATGAATACCACAATCATCCTTATCTGAGACGCTTTTCTGAAAGTGTTTTAACATATACTTTAGAGGGTTCTCAGGCAGCTTGCCTTCCCTCCCATCACAAGGGCAAGAGACAGACTGACTTAAAGAGACACAGACAACAACAACAAGCAGACAGATTGCAGGTAGCCACCAAGGATTCATTCATCCAACAAGCCAGGGGGCTCTGGTGACATCCATCTCACATAGAGCCTGGACACAGGTTCTGCAGTCACATCTGACCTCCCCCTTGTGTCCTATTCCCTTCTACAGACCAAACTTACCTCCAGAGGTGTTCAGAACAGATGACTTTCAATATATTCTTTTGGGTGGCTGTGTTGGGGTGCCTCTGGAAAAAATGGCAGCAATTGGTCAGAAAGGATTTTTTGGGGCCCTGAACACCTCAGGCCATGTGTCCCCTAAGAGTCTTCACTGCCCACTGCACGCTTCCCTGCTTCTGGGGGTCCTGACACCCCTACACACCTGGATCTAGTCTCTGGGATCTCGATGGGATCTCAAAACTCTTACTTGAGCTCACCATAGATGATCTTTCAGATAAAATACATAGCCAATTAAAGGTCTTTATTCCAGAAGACTGGACCCATATCCAAGTGTGGCCCCCGAGTGTCCAGAACATGGGTTTTTTCCTTAAAAGTAAAAACCTCATCCTGGCATCTCACATGGCAACCGTGGGGGGAGGGTGCTTCTCAGAGTAAGCAGTTCAAAGCAAGCAGTTTTAACAGGCACTAAGATGGGAGGTTAGCTGGAGGGGATTCTTCACAAACAGGCAGTTTTAACAAAAGTTCATTAAGTTAGCTGACCTTTGGTGGTTTTCCATGAGATTCTCAATCAAGGAGATCAGATTCTAATTAAACCTGGAATGGGCTCAGCAAGAATACAAGATGGAGGAACCCCTGTCTTGCCCAGCCACAGTTTCTTCCTCACACAAACATGTGGTGTGTACCAACCCAGGCTACAGCAGTTGTAGGTTACTAGATGATGCAATCTATCAGGTCACCAAATAACCTCAAGTGGGCATGACTACACACCAGGTGTGACATGTCTGTTTCCTGAGGAAGTAGTTATTACATAAATGACTCATCTCATAATCAACAGCATCTCATAATTAAGGAAAGATAGCTTGGAGAATCTCGAGGCAATCAGGGGAATCAAGCCCCTGGCAAGTCTTGCAGTAAGGAAACAAAACTAACCACTTAGCTGAGTGTTACACCAGGGTGTGACCAATGAATTTTTTTTAAAAAACACATCAACACACTAGGGAGCCGTACTTCTTTGAAATGCAGTTTGGAAAGCTCTGCCCTGTGATATGGGCAATTTGCAGAACATGATTCAGAATCTGCTTGTCTATCTCTGGGTGAACACTGTCTCACAATCCCCAGTTAGCTGCACGCTTCACAGAGTCACTGAGAGGACCAGGCTGTACTCTGTCACTGTGCCCCACTCCTGAAGCTCCTGACCTGCCACTGCAGATTTAAGAGTGCAGATTACACTGTTGCTCCAAATGCAACCTCATCCTCAGCAGGGTGGTGACAGTGACCTTCACAGTGATGTCCTAATTAAAGACCTGGCCCTCAGTGGTGTGAGCATGGTTGAATCCAAAGTGGCTCAGCTGTGTGGCTTCAGGCAAGCTGCTTAATGTCGCTGAGCCTCTGAGCCTCCAGTCTTGATTTTCCTCTGTTGCAGAGGGAGAGCAAGCATTTCTGGCTGCAGAGAGAGACTATGGACAGAGCATGTAGACGAATGAACAAAAGAACACAGGCTGTTGCTGATGTCACCTGGTTGAAGTCAACTTGAAATCCCAGCAAAGGGCATCAATCAGAGGAAGAGTGCGGAGGGGAAGGTGGGGGGAGGGGTGAAGAAAAGAGAGCAAAAAGGACTGTGATTGGCTGATGGAAGTTACCTGCTCCTGAGGGCCTGGCTTAGAGCAGGGTTATGTGGTATAGGAGATGCTTGGTGTGGGAGATGCTTGCTGTGAGCCCATTGATCCTTAGGGACTCTCTAGAATTTAGCCAGCCCCTGCCCTGTAATCTGCTTCCCCCCCCCCCAAATGCTTACCATATGCGCTCTTTGTCAAACAATTCCTCAGAGGTCAAGATGTTGGGTTTTTTTGAGGGCACAAACAGAATTATTCAGCACCGCACACATAAGAGGTAGAAAACACCATGTCAGAACCATATTGGTGTTCTGAAGTCCCCGCAGATCCTGCAGAGTGGCCAGACAAAAAGCAAGTGGTCACATTCCCAATGGAGGCCTCCTCTCCCTCTCGGCCCGCAGAGAACGTAATCGGGGTAATCTTGTAGGTAGTTTTGTTTCATTTGGTTTGGTGGGCTTTTATGGAAAGGAAAATTATTTTAAATGCCTCCTGGTTTTACAGAATGCCTTCCCAGCTGTCCCTGCAATCTTTGTCAAAAGGTCTCCATTGAAAAGTAAAAATGAAAGCGCAAGACAAGAGAAGCAGAAAGATTATGTGGGCCACGGCTTTCTGTGTGAGTGATAAAAAGATGGGGGACGCAGTCTGGATGGGGGAGTAGTCTGAGTGCTCTGTAAATGGTTCGCCACTGGAACACCTGGAGGCCACCAACAGCATTCGTGCCCTGGTCACAGGCTGCCGGCCTTGTGAGTGAAAGGGGGGACTAGTGAGGCAGGTGGGCCTTACTAGTCTCCAGAAATAGGAGAGGTGGTGGCATCAGACGCTGTTCTAGGCATCCAGCAATCCGTACTGGTTCAGTCTCAGCCCGGTTATCAATGCAGCCAAGGTCACATGGGGGTGGGGTAAAAGAAGGATCCGTGCTGTAAATGAGCCACCCTTGCCCATCACTACATCTCCTAGACAGGAAATCTTACACTTGGATGCTTCGCCCACACCTCGCTTGGCCAGGAGTTGGCTGTAGATATACTTAGACTCATATGGAAGCTCCCTAGGACCTGCCTTCTGGGGCTTTGAAACCTCACAATGATGACCCCAATTCTTAGTGCCCCCCGCGCCCCCATCTTTACGTGTTGGGAACTTGCCTGACCTACTGCTGATGGCGTACTAACAAGCCTGAGGCACTCCCCCGCCCTGGCTAGCTCTCAGCCCAGTTCCTCAAGGGAGAGAGCCTAGGAGTTGCAGACTTGAGCTCAGGCTACTGAACCAATCTGAATTCCCACCTCACCTGTGCCACAGAACAGGTGGCCAGGCTGCTGTGTAGGTACTTCTCCTTGTGATGACTCCATGCCAAGAGGAGGGCTGGCATCCAGCCTGGGTCCCTTTCACTTTGCCCTTTGGGGCCTTCACTGTAAAATGAGTGTCTTAATGCCATCCCATGAGGGGTTCACACAGGTTCATTGTGAAGTGTCTGCTGCGTGGAGCTAGGAGATGGGTGGCTTGGTTGAGTTGCATACTTTTATTGTGCTTCAATGTTTCCACCTGGAAATGGAAAAATAACGCATCCTCCTCTGGGTTGCTGTGAGGCCTCAGAGACTAATATCCAGAGAGCACTCTGACCAGTAATTGCAGCATCAGACACACTCCAATGCAAGGACCACACAGACAAAGCTTTCCTTGCTATATGTGTCTGCCTGACTGCTTCTCTTCCTTCCTCTGGTCCCTCCCTTCTCCTTTCCTCTTCTCCTCCCTCCCTGCCCCCACCTCTACTGTGTATGTAGATGCTGGGGATGGAGCCCAGGGCCTTGTGTGTACTAGTCAAGTGCTCTACTGCTGAGCTACATCCTCAGCCCTTGCCTATTGGTTTTCAAAGCCAGTTTTGCCAATAGCTATATTTAAGCTCATACTGCCTGCTAGTTTTGCAGGCTTCATCCCAAGTTCCAGAGTAGCCATGAAGAATTCAAACACATGAGATGGTCACAACCTCCTACTGATCCCCCTGCCTTGCCAACCTACTGGGTGCAGAGTGACATGGGTCCTTCTCAAGGAGATTATAGATGTCATGCAGGTGCACCTGTGTGTCCTTCTTACACCCTGCTCTCTCTCTCTCTCTCTGTGTGTGTGTTTGCTTTCTTTCTTTCTTTTTAGCTCATCTTCTCTTTGGACCAATTAAAAGACTAGCATTTTAATAGGCCCTGTGGAAAGAAACCGCAGCTGTTTCCCCAGGCGGAGCTTGTAGCTCGGAGGTCAGGGCAGGATTAATAAGGCTGCTATAAATGCAAACAGTGGCCCACATCTCGTGGGCAAAGTGCTCCGGTTTGGGAGGAAGGGAGAAAACTCAGTTATAATGGGAAGATACAACATATTCAGATCAAGATGCAAGAGGAGAGGGTGATGGTGTCAGAGGGCCCGTGCCAGAGGGTTTCGGGCTGGCTGGGTGTGGTACTGTACACAAGTGGAACAGGATCCACAGTGGGCAGGTGTGACTTCCAAGTGAAGCCTCCGAATTTTTTTCCTGTGTGTGTGTGTGTGTGTGTGTGTGTGTGTGTGTGTGTGTGTGTGTGCAGGGTGGTAGCTCTGAGTCGACTTGAGATCAGGACTTTTGGAAAGCTTCCAGAAGAAGGTGGCTCTAAGTGGAGGCCTGAAGAAGGAAAGCCCCATGGGCTAGGTTAAGGAATTCAATCAATCTTGTTTGAGCTGAAGTAACAATCAGATTCACAAGAAATCAACACTTAATAATACCTGATAAGCAATTACTATGCTCCAGATAATTTCTAGAGCACAGAGTTTCAAAAACTGACATAAGATGTGATCTCTGGCCTCTCCCAATTTCAGCCAAAGGACACGGAAGAGACATGGATTATTAAAAATAAATAAATAAAAATAAATAGCATTTTCTGGTAGTGTCAGTTAACAAACATCACGTGTTAAAAGCGGGTGTTTGAAGAGCTGATCGGGGCTCTGGATGACCAGAAAAGGCTCCTGTGACAGGTGGGATCTTAGAGAGAACGGCAAGGTCTCTAGGCAGAGTAGCCACGGGTCAGAGCCCAAACCTCACACTGTGGGGCCTTGTTCTCAGGAGGGAGCTGGCCCACGGAAGGCACTGGGTGATGCCTATGGGTGAGCACAGGCAGAACGGAAGGGAGATGGCTACAAACTGAGATGTGACGGGAAACTGGGACCTAAGGGTGGCCAGGCTCACCCAGCCACCATGAGCAGTTTATTTGACTTGCTCCCCATCACCAGATTCTCTTCTTTCAGGTGTTAGCTTTCTGGGGTTACACATGAGTTGACTAAGCAAGTAGATTCTGTCCAATGGGGTACCAGGAGGAAAAAGATGGGAGACACCTTCAGGGCAAACAGAGGAAGCCTTGAAGGCCAAGCCAAACCGTTTGAGGCAGCCATGAGGTCTCTGAATGTTCCAGTGGTGATGTAAAAAAACTTGGGAAAGGTTCATCTAGCATTTGAAGACCCAAGGTCAGTGCTATGGTGGGGGAGGCTGGGAGGAGATTCCTACGGCTTGGGTGTTCGAACCCTTTGATCCGGAAGTTTGGTTTCTGAGTTATTGTTCCAAGTAGATCACAGATCTAGTGTGAGAGAGAAAAAGAAAGAGAAAGAGAGAGAGAGAGGGGGGGGGAAGGAAGGAAGGAAGGAAGGAAGGAAGGAAGGAAGGAAGGAAGGAAGGAAGGAAGAGAGGGAGGGAGGGAGGGAGGGAGGGAGGGAGGGAAGGGAGGAGGGAGGGAGGGAGGAATCCAAACACTCCCAGTACCCATGGCTGCTGTCTCAAGCAGAGAGAACTGGACCTCTTGCCCTTTGTCCACTGGCTCTCACCTTAGGGCCTCCAGAGCTGTTTCTTCTGTAATGCTTTTTGCCCATCCAGCCACAGACACATGGCTCAATGCTTCTCAGCTGCCTTCCTGGGGAGATTTCCTGACCACCCTAGGTAAATATTCCTCCAACCCACTTACAGTACACCCTCACAGCCCCCCACACCCCACATAGCAAGTACACACAGTCCTCTACCCTTTCATAACCCTTGCACATTTCACACACTTCAAACAGCACCTCCACAGTCCCCACACAGCACCCCGAACTGCCACACAAACACACACACAGTCCTGCACACACCAGCTGCATGGTACCCACACAGCTCTCCATAACCCTTGTACACTCCACACATTTCTCACAACACCTCCACACCTCTACCACAGGACCCCACACTGACACACACACACACACACACACACACACACACACACACACCACAGCCCCCATGCCCACACACCTCTACTTTCTTTTTGAACACACTCTACATTTTACTGACAATAATGTCCCCTTGTCCTTGAGGGATGAATCCTAAGACCCTAGCTTAGGAGATGTTGCCCAGTAGGCACCTATGTTCTGTCCTGTGTAAGCATGCAGCTCAACTTAGGTGAGAGAGTAGCTGAAATGACTTACCAATCTCATTGTTACTTTTCCCTTTCCTATTAAAAACTTCCACCTCTGCACTTTAAAAACAGGTGCCCTACCAGGTCTGAATGACTACCATTGCTTCTTTTTGAGGCCATGCATTAGCTGACTAAAGGTTACTTAACCACAAGCAAAACCAGGACTTGAAAGCAAGCTGCATGCTAGATAACTGGTAGGTGGGCGTGCTGGTTAGTTCTTGTCAACTTGGTACAAGCTCCTGTTATCTGGGCAAGTCTGTGGGGCATTTTCATGATTAATGACTGAGGTGGGAAAAGCTTGTCCCATTGAGGGTGGTGCTGCCCTGGCCAGGTAGGTGGTCCTGGGTGCATAAGAAATCAAACTGAGCAAGCCATGGAAAGCAAGCCAGCAAGCAGCATTCCTCCATGGTCTGAGCCAATTCCTGCCCCCCCCCCCCCCCGTGATGGACTGTGATCAGGGCATGCTCTTCCTTCCCCAGGATTCTTAGAGTTGTGGTGTTTTATCACAGCAATAGAAGCCTCAATATGAGTTGGCAACAGGTAGTGTGGATTCACTTGACAAAGAAATGACTCATCTTGGAGTAGAAAGGCACAAAATCCTCATCCTAACTCTTCAGAATGGGACACAGTTTAATACTGAAGCTGTTCCTAGAGGCCCAGGGAGCAAGCCAGGCCAGGCCCCCTTGCTCCCTCGCAGGCCTGCACCTGCCTGGATCGGTTGGGGACAGGAGGCAGGGCTACAGTGGACACTTGCAGATTGAGCATGTCTTCCTCTGACACTCAATGGGGTCATTTCCTGTCATAATGAAACCTTTCTAAACATAGCTTCGCACAATTAAAATGTCACAGCGCTTACGATGCAGCTGCGCCATTATAGACAGGACTCTGATCCTTAAGTCGGGAGAGACGGCAGCGGCTCCCAACAGCCTGTCGACATCTCTGTCTCAGGCATGGCGCTTGGCTTCCCTGAGCTTCAGCGTCTTTGGAAAATGGGATCAGTAATGGCAGTAGCCTTGTTGCAAGGTGCTGTGGAGATGCAAGTTAACCTAAGGGCTGTTTAAAAGCCAGGAAACATCACTCAGTTACGCCTGCTGTAATTACCGTGTAAGAGAAGGCACCAGTGAACAGGAGGGTGATGCTTGCAAGACAACACAATGGGAGCCACTCTGCGATTACTCCACCCAACCTTGGCCCCGCCCCCTTTCAGAGTCACCAGGGTGATGTTGCTTTGACCTCGATTTTTTTCTTTGCCAGCAGGATCCAAGTCCAAATATATCTGAACTCTCTTGAACTTTCCTAGAAGAAAAATACTTTTTAAGGGATGTGTGTGGGGGGGGGATGGGAGAGGAGAATCATTATTTATAAAACCCTATCATAATCTACTTGAGCCCCTGAACTTGAAGTGTGGTGTGCACTCTTGGAGTAGGGATCGTTGTTTTGTGTCTCTGACTTCTCTCTCTCTCTCCCTCCCCCTTTCTCTCTGTGCTTGCATGTGTGCATGTGCATGTGCGTGTGCGTGCGTGTGTGCGTGCGTGAGTGTGTGTGTGTGTGTGTGTGTGTGTGTGTGTGTGTGTGTGTGTGTGGCTGGGAGCCAGGTAGACATGAAGGGAATCTCTGGTAAGGACTTCTTTTCCCTAGAGGCACAACTGGAGCCTTCTTTCTTCAGTGACCCCAGTCTTAGGCTCTCTCCTCAAGGGCCCTCCTACCACATGCTCTGACCCCAGCTTAAGCCCCACTGTCCAGGCTCCCAGGGTCCTTTCTCTGTGGTGCACCCACTCATGTCTGGCTTAGATTTATTATCTGCCTCTCCCTGGTAAAGTACCGTCCAACCCCATGAAGGACCATTCCTATCCTGATTGTCCCTCTGTCCTCAAAGCTGGTATTGTGCACATTCTACAGTGGTGGAGATGAGGAGAAGCAGGGGAGTCTTCCTGTGGAGCTGACGACTCTCCTGTGTCAGGACAGGGACAGTGGGGAGTTTAGGGAGAGCACTCCAGACCAAGGGACAGCCTCTGAGAAGCCAGAATGGATTCAGCTTGGGAGAGGCTGCTCTGTGTATAGCATGGTAACAGCAGAAGGGCCAAGAGCCATTAAGCTTGATGGGGAAGCTTGGGAGGCCAAGGTGAGGGGGAGGCATTATTCTTAGATGGATGAAAGCCTCCAGAAGCCCCCTAAATGTCCTCAAGTGTGTTCCCTCCCCCTTCCTGCTGTCCTGCCTCCCTATGACATAGCTTCTCTGTGGGATGTTGGGGCAGGTTCCTAAGATCTAGGTTAAACTCTTGAGCCTGAAGATGGAGATGGAGCAGACCTGGTCCCTCGCCACACTGCAGATGGGGACAGTTGTCTGTTGGGGACAAAGCTATCTGGCAGCTTGGATCTCAGTAACACGGGTCCCTTTCTAACTTGAGCGGGCTTGCCCATTGTCAGCTACACCATCAGCACTGGACCAGGCAAGAGGCCTGGATTTGCTGTGTCCTCCTCCAAAACCTCAGCTGAAAGAATCCACACTTAAGAAGATCCTAGGAGTCGCCATTCCCAGTTAGGGCATCCTGGAAGCCTAGAGACAGATGCAGCCCTGTCAGAACAGATTTCCCCCTTCTCTGCTTCATCCCACAACCAGATGCTGTGGGAGCCCTTCAGGAAGAGCCAGATCTCCACATTAACATGGAGAACACTCAGCTGGCTCCTGAATGAGATTTTGACAGTAGTGACGTGTATTTTTGGAGTACTTCCCTATGTGTAGGATTGATTCTAGGCACCCTGAGCTTAGTAATTCAATCCAAACCATGGCTCCATGAAGTACCTGGGTGGAGGGTGGGGAAAGGGAGGAGGAAGAGGGAGAGGAGAGGAAGACAAGGGGAGAGGAGGGGAGAGGAGGGGAGGAGAGGAGAGGGGAGGGAAGGGGAGGGGAGGGGAGGGGAGGGGAGGGGAGGTGGAGGTGTATCTCAAGAGGTATAAAATTGTGGTCACAAGTTTGCAGAACTGTTTCAAATACAGACCACAAAGAATTCCACTAACAGGGGTTGTTTTAAATTATATCTCTTCATACATACCAGCAGAAAAAGCTACCTGAACTGTGGTCATCGGGGGAAAGTCCAGAAAAATGGTACATTCATAAGCAGCCACTTTCTCTGGAGAGAAAGATTGCTCTCGACTTTTAATTTCTTCTCTCTACTTGTTCATGACCTCCCGTTTCTCTACAATGAACATGTGCTATATTTGTAATAAGAAACAAGCCCAATAAAAGTTATTGGATAAGAGAATAGACTGCCAGCAATCATGATCTCCAGAGGAATCAGCGAGCCTGTTCTTCTAGATGACAAAGGACTTCTGCCGTCCCCAGGATCCACAGTGTGAGCCAGTGATCCACAGGATCAGTCAGTGTGAGACGGCTCCTGATCCACGGGTCACCTTTACAGAGGGTCACTGCCCCTTCAGGCCCCTGTGGCCCCTCCCCTCCTTCCCTTTGGTAGAAGGACAGTCAGAGTTGTGAGTACAGGTACTCAAGCCCTTCCCTTAGCCAAGCAGCCTGGAGCGTAGCACGGACTCAGCTTCCTGTGAAGCGAGCAACTATGAGCTCATTGGATTTACCTGCCCACCCGCCCTCCCGAGCCTTCCTGTGTGAATCCCCTAGAGTAAAGCACATTTACCACTGACCTGTCTGGCCTCCTCTTCTGTTATCTACAGACACTGTTCTCTCAGTGACCCAGACACTTATCCATTACAGGACTTCTCCTCTTCTCTGCCAACCTATATTCTCCTCTTTCCACCCTTTCTCTTCCACCCACCCCAAGCCACACAGACATTTCTACCTGCCTGTTTCCTCGTTTCTCATGGGCTATCAGTGCTCCGAAGCCTCTGATCTCCAGCTTGATGGCATCGCTTTCCAACAACCCCATTCCTGCCTTTTTTCGATGCTCCTTCCTCCAGCCTCCGGGCTGGTGTCTCTGTGTTCCTGCCTGCTTCTGTACTATTATGACTTTTGTTAGGTCTTTAAAATCTGGTTCTGATCCTAGCCATTCTCCTATTTTTAAATATACCAACCCCAAACTCTGCCTTCCATTCAGAAGGTTCTATAAGACTGAAAGTGATTAGGCTGTTTTGTTTCATGCTGAAATGGGGTTGAAGTTAGATGTCATGAAATTAACAAAGTGAAATCTTTGTCTTCCACATGGGAGTTGTGTGAGCTTTTCCTGTGGCTGTATGCTTGCCATTGGTGTGTGTGAGCTTAGTGTGTGCTAGCTCATTAACATCGGAGACCATATAATTTACTGCTTTCCCTGGAAGACTCTTCACAAAAGAGGTGCTGTTCAGAGTCTTGTTGAATGGAGGCCTGAGCACACAGGGTTTTGTGCTTCTCCCTTCACAGCTTCTGGATGGACCACACAGTGCATTTTTGTGTCCATTGACAGATGGGGGAAGCCAACACTTAACATGGTTAAGTCAAAACTGTGAAATAAACTAAAGCGACACAGCTTAAGCCCAGGCAGATCTGCAAAACTTCATTCTCCATGTCATACAGGACTGGACCACTGGTCCAGCAGCTTTGCCTCTGACACCTTCCCCCAACCACGTTATCTCAAGCCAACAGGGAGATGTGAGGCCACATTCGGCATAGTAGATTTTCTAGTAGCCACGTTACAGGAAAGATAAGTCATTCTTTAATATCGTTTATCTGACCCAATATACTAAAAAATATTATCATTTTATCTGCAAAATCCATATGGAATAATAATTCATGAGATATTTTGCTGCCCCCTTCCCCTTCTTCTCCCCTCCTCCTCCCCTCCTCCCCTCCTCCCCTCCTCCCCTCCTCCTCCTCTTTGAGTCCTGTAGTATTTCATCCCCAGAGAGTATCCCGTTCCAGTCTAGCTGCATTTCAGGCCCACTAGCCTGCTTGCAGAAGGCTACTCTAGCCTCTGTCTGGTCAAAGCAGACATTGTGCATGATATCATAGGTGCACTGCCATCTGGTGGGCAGATGTTCCTCACCTGGAAAACCATGGATGATCTGCATCTGGAATCAGTAGATCTGCCTGGAAACCTGCCCCCCCTCCAAAAGAGAACCTGGGGTGGGAAGCACTGGTGTTGAGGGTTCCCAGGGCAGGCACACAGCCAGGGCAATTCAAATCACTGACCCTACTGGCAGACATGGGCACAGTGTGGTTTTGTTTGCTGGTGACAAAGGATTTGATAGAAAAGTGGCGTTTTTCAGCTTTTTGTTGTTGTTGTTGTTGTTTTTAGCATGTAGCAGTTTTCATGTTCTTGAAATACAGCCAGTTCTTACACTTCTGAGTCAAATATTTAGGGGGCAGCTGCCAGGTACTTGGGAGTGCCTGGTGGGACAGAAACTTCCGTCTACACGTCACATAAAAAAGTGAGAGCGCCTGTCCCCTGCTCCCTCCTTTGCTGCATGGTTGTGGGAAAGTCTCGTCCCCAGAAATGGCAAGACCTCTTTCCACGTTTGGTAAAAGTTAGCTTCCTTCTGTTTTGGTGCATTTAGCAGCTGTCACAAGCATCTTAAACTGGGGCGGGGGCAGGGATGGGCAGGGGGGCACGTAGACATTAAAGGTTTACTTCTTATAATTCTAGAAGCTGGAATTTGGTGTCTGGCCAGGGATTGCTCTGGTTCATGGACAGGTCCATCCTGCTCCGCCCTGGCCTGGTGCCGGAGAGACTGGGGCTTTTGGTAGGATGTTAGCCACACTCCCCAGATGACAAAGGAGACCCCAGATTCCAGACTATTGCACCTACTGAGTTCTCCTCCTCACTTGCAGTCACTCATGGGGGGTTGCCAATCATTCTGGGGTCCAGTTCACCAAGGCCCTCTTCCCGTGTGGATGATTGATGGAGAACCCTTGTTAGAGATGACTTGATTCTGGACCTCTGACTTGCCCCACGCTGAGGGGAGTTTAAACTTGGTTTGCATCAGGCTGACTGACTACATCACTCCAGAGAGCGTGATGATTGGCTTAGAGACCTGGCAGAGGGAACAAGAGACAGCTGGGTATTCACTGGCCTGGCAGTGAACGTGTTCTCGGCATCTTGTTGTTCTCTGGTCAGAACCGAGACTTGTGCAAACAAATACTCCTTTAAGGACAGTATAATCTTTCTGGGAGTAATAAAACATCATGAATAGTAAGAAAGGTCCTTCATAACATTATATGAGAACATGGAGTTAAACTGCAGCCCAGGATAGATAGAATGTAAATTACACATATACATTTGAGGACAGCTTTGCTATCCATGGCTGTGTGATTGTGTCTGTCACACAACTTCTCTGGTCCTTAGTTTTCTCATCTCAAACTGAGCAATGAACAGTCTGCAGTTTCTGTGAGTGGGGTAGGAAGCCAAGAGAACAGAAAAATGGGCATCTGAGCATTTTAGCAGCTGGCTCAAGAGGGTTCCACAGCTATAAGGGTCATGAGCCCACAGGAAGAGCAAGACACACCACGGGAAGGGAGCGAGCAGACCTACTAATCTGGAGGGAAATGTGCAGCTGTGATTTATTCCAAAGATGGTTATGAGCCTCCTGTTCAGAGGAGGGAAGCTGGCCTAAGCTGGCTTGAAGGATTAAAAATCAAAGGAACCTTGGAGATAATCCAGCCTGACAGTTCTCTGAATCAATAGTGGTAGAAATTCATGATATTGATGATAGTCAACAAAACAGGCTTCTTGGCTGTAGGCTTCTCAGAATCTTTAATATTCTATACCTTTCCAAGATGCCAAAGTAAACAGCTTTCCCTAAACTCTCTTAACCATGGAATCTTTTCTTTTTCCTTTTTCCCCACTCTGTGTGGTGTATACATGTGTGTGTTCACCCATGTGTACTACAAAGAGGATATCCAGGTCAAACTCTAGCCTCTATCAGTTTCCGCCTTATTTTTCCATTTTGTTTGCTAAAACTGTTCATGCATGTGTGATGACAGGGGTGGCACCTGTCCCGTGGTGGCACAGGTCAGAGGACAACTTGCTGGTCCATTCTGTCCTTTATGTGGGTTCCCTGGGATTGAACTCAAGCTGTCAGTCATGTTCGGCCACCCATCTCCCCACCTCCCCAACTTGTCTTTTGAAATAAAGTCTCCCCCTGAGCCTGGAGAATTTTACCTTGGCTGTCTATCCACCAAGTCCACAGGATCCACCTTTCCCTGCATCCCCATCACTGGAGATGCAGACCACCCCACTTGTCTGTTTTTCACATGGATGCTGGGGATCCGGACTCAGGTCTTCATACTTGGGCAGCAAACACTTGACCCACTCGGCCACCTTGCTGGCCCTTTAATTTGAGATCTCACTTGAGATGAGTTTCAGTAAGCACATTTTATGAAATATTCTTATGTCTCTGGCTTTTTATAGCTAGAGAAACTGAGGCCTGGAAAGGGCCACAGCTGAGTTGGAAATCTGCAAGGGCTGTGGCAAAGTAAAGACGGAATTTTGGCTGCATTACTTCCATACCCTGTAAGTTTAAGTCACACATCTTTTGAGGCTCCTCTGAGCATTGCCCATGGGTTCTAAGTTGTGACAGATTAGAATTTAAATTGAAAGCACACAATCCCACTTGGCTCAGAATAGCAAAGACGATGAGCAGGGAGGAGCAGCTTCTCTTGGATGCCTCCAGCTTCAGCATCAGAGAAGCGTAGGAACCGATGGACCGCTTCCTTCTCTGGCATGCCCTTCAGATGGTGTGTTCATTCTGGTAGACAGCGCTTTCTTCTTCTTCGGGAGCTTTCTCTAACACGAATTCACTGCATCTCCCCTCTCATCCACAGGCCAGATGGGGAGCCGGGTGCTACATAAATGTTTAATTGTCGCACAGTAAAAATATTTGCTTTCAGTAGCTGTAAGCTGCTGAGCGGAGGTAGGGCTGTGGACCGGAGCTGTCAGGCTTCATTCTAATGAGAGCAGAAGTACAGGCTGATTAAATCAAATTCCCAGGAGTGTGGGGCACTTGAATAAATGTTTCATATTGTTTGCATGATGCTATCAGCAGTAACAGCTGCTTATGTAACCATTACCCGGACAGCACACCACGCCTTCCCCTGCATGGCAGCTATTTTGCATGACTCTGGAACTTCCCAGACATGACGCATGGGTCCCTACTGCACTAGCATGCTGGACAGTGGGCACATGAGTGAGGGGCAGGGCAGAAGGCAGTCAGGGCCTTTTTTCATTATTATTAGCAGTCCCTTTGTAGGTGTCCTGTTGGGCTGATGTGCTGCACCCCAACTCACCACCAGAAGAGAGAGGCATTATCATTCCCATTTTATAGATGGTGAAACTAAAGCCTCTGTAAATGAAGTAGTCTACCTGAAACCCAACTGTGTGTCTATCCTCAGCAAGTCACACAAGACTGGCTGAGAGCAAAGTGTCATGTCCATGGGCTCCACATAACTCCTACCTGCTGGCAATAATGGGACCAAAGCAGACCAAGACAGTCAGAGGGCTGGCAGGTCCTGGCTTGGCAAGGGAGCTGACTGTGACCTGAACTCTAGTCCTGGGTCAGCACACTCTATCTCTTCACAGTATAAATAGGCCTCCAGTGGCCCCTCTCCACTCTGGACAGATTACAGGCCCCCTCATGACCGTAATACCAACATGCCAGAGAGCCTCTTGGGTCACTTCTCCAGCTCTGGAGTTTTTAAGCTGCTGCTTCCTAGGCTGCAGGAGTCCCTTCCTTCTTAAAGGTCCATTGGTGCCTATATGTTGTCTAGAACCCTGGTACAGAGCCTCATCAGGGCAGGTCACTCTTGTAGGTCTCTTGTCCTCAGGGCCCAGTGTGCCTGACATGCTGTTATTACTGTTATTGCTAGTGCTTTGAAATCGAAGAGGAGTTACTTGCACATACAAACACAAACACACACACACACACACACACACACACACAGAGAGAGAGAGAGAGAGAGAGAGAGAGAGAGAGAGAGAGAGAGAGAGAGAGAGTTTTAATATCAGTTGCATCAGCCCAGCAAGACAGCTGCTCTTTTCCTACCATTAATAGCACTGTCATTTTCTAGCTCAATTTGGAAGCATGACCTTCTCCTCCTTCTCTTGCTTTGCCTCTACAAAAGTTAATCATAGGACGAGATAAAGGGCACCGGTTGAGTCACAGGGCCACATGCGTTACTCCTAGATCTGAAAGTCACTGTGTACTTTGACTTGAACAAGTCAATGACCACTGAGACTCAGTATTAGCAGTCTGTGAAATGGAACGATTAACAGCATCTGGTATTCAGGTGTCAGTGTGCCTGGACCTCAGTCTTCAGGGCCCGGTATATGTGGGGCCTGGACATGCAGGTGCTGGTGTCTGTTTGTGTCTGATTGCCTAGAAGGAAATGTTTATCTGCCTATATGTCCAGGGCAGCAACAGGGAACACTCCTAGAGGGCATTTGCTTGCTTATGCTCGAAGGAAGCTGAAAAACTGAGAGCTATCCCTCTATCCCAGTTTGCATAAGAAAATGGTCCTTTTTGACACAGGGACCTGGTAGAAATCACACCACGTGCAGCTTTTGCACACTCTAGGGCTATCTCTTGGGGAAGAAGAGAGAGTCTTCCTCTTGGTCAGGATATACACTAAGTCAAGCCAATAAGTGTCCTAGAAAGCAGGCTCCGTGCTCCCTGCTGCAGGAGCCTCCCAGATGAGGTTGATGGCCTGACTTGGAATACAACATTTTCAGGGCATGGTAGAAAAAAAATAGGCTTACAAATGTTCCTCCCTTTTGAAAGTCCTCCCTTCCCCTTCCACCTGGAGACTCCTCATGCTTCAAATCTGCCCCCCCCATGCATTTGCTCACATCATCACCTTCTAGTGTGTGCCCTACATGGGCAGCTTCTCGGATCTTCAGTGGAGAAGATGGGGGAGCTCCAACAGCCCCACATAAGGAAGCCAGGCAGTGAGAGGAGGCCTGGGCAGACAGGGGATGAGAGCATCTGAGGAGGAGGTGGTGCCAGGAGAGTGAGGATCCAGGGGAGAGGGCAGGAATGAAGAAGAGTTCTCAGGTATCTTGGGTGTGGTAGTTTAAATGAAAATGGGCCCCATAGGGTCACAGGCATTACGAGGTGTGTTCTTATAGAGTAGGTGTGGCTTTGTTGGAGGAATGTGTCACTGGGGGCAGGCTTTTGAGGTTTCAGATGTTCAAGCCAGGCCCCAGTGTGACATTCTTTTCCTGCTCTCTGTGGATCCAGATGTAGAACTCTCAGCTACCTCTCCAGCATCATGTCTGCCTGTGTGCCACTATGCTTCCTGTCATGATGGTAATGGACTAAAACTTCTAAAATTGTAATCCAGCCCCAATTAAATGTTTTCCTTTGTAAGAGTTGCTACAGTCATGGTGTCTCTTCACAGGAATAGAAGCCCTAACTAAGGCATCGGGTGTGATATCCTGCTTCATCTTCCTTATGAAACCTCACGGGCCACACTGCTCGGTCATGCTTTCTGCAAGAGTGCCTCGCCACTGTGACAAAATACCTGAGAGAGCCCAGAAGGAAGAAAAGTTGACTTCTAGACATGGTTTCAGAGGGTCTTATAAGTCCACGGTTAACTGTTTTTTACAGCCTTGGGGCCTGTGGAAAGGTAGAGCAGGTGATGGGAACAAGAGAGACAGAAAGGAAGGGGCTGGGGCTTAGAAATTTTGTCAAAGGCATATCTCCAATGACCTACCTCCCAAGGCCCCCCCAAAGCTCTGCCATCTTCCAGTAGCCCCTTAGACTGGGCATCAAACCTCCCACACATGGGTCTTTGGGGGCCATTCCAGGTCCAAACTATAGTGTGTGTAGAACTCAGGTACAATGTGGCCTTTGGGAATTTTCAATTTTTTTTTTTTACCCCCAGTTCTGAGTATGGTATCACAGGCCTCAAACATCCTCAGCAATTGGCCTACCACTGAGCTACATCTCTAACTCTGATTTTTATTTTTATGAAAACAATATGCCATACCAACTGAGTTCAATATCAAGGAACAAACTAACTGATTTGGGCCCTGGCAACAGCTCCACCACGTCAAGGCTCTGTGGGTCTGTCTGCTGTCACATCAATGGTCACAGGCTGGCTGTGTCAGCTGCAGACATTACAGCCTCACACAGCCATCTATAAATCCAAGGGGGAAATGGATGGCTATCTTCTTCAATGCCCTCTGCCAGAACCTGGATAGATAGATCCCAGGACCTGACATATCCAGAACCAAAGTCTCACCTTAGGAAGCCTCGGTCCCTGTTGAGTGGGCCTCAGTGGAGGACAGAGCTATAAAAAAAATGTGGCCAAGGGGGTTACAAGAGAAAATGTGCAGATCTCGGTTCCTAGGAGGTTATCTGGGAATGGCGGCTGAAACTATTTTCTGTGTTTGGGCTGGGTGATGCTATCACAGGATCTTGGCCCTTTCATTAACAACCTGTCCAGTGTCCCAGAGGGTCTGAAGTTACTCGGTCTCTGCCTCTCCCTCCCAGGCTGGCTGAGCTCCTGCAAGCAGACTTTCCTTCACTCCTGTCCCTCCATGGCCCGCCAGAACCAAGCCAGAGAAATGGATTCCAATTAAGGCACTTGAAGAAAGCAGCCTCCTTTCACGGGCAGTTGGCCTGGGAAGTGAAGCGTGAGGCTTCCCACCTCAGTGCAAGCCAGGAGGCTCTGCTGCTGCTGCTGGTGGTGGTGGTACCTAGGCTGCCTCCTTCCAGTGCTCTGTACACTTGGGGATGGTAGACACCCACTCAAGTCCTTCCAGAACCCTAGCTGCGACTCTGGAAGGCACAGCACACTCAGAACACAGCTTGTCCTTTCTTTCCAGTGGTGTGGTGCAGAAATCCCAGGAAGGAGGCGATAGAGCAAGCTGGGGAAGTCCCTCCTGTCCTCTACTTGCTGGCTCAACTCTCCCTCAGAAAAGAAGTTTCCAACAAGTCACCTCGGGCAGGAAGGGACATCTCACCTCCACCCTATCCCTAATGGGGAAGGTCTGTGAACACAAATGATAAATTCTCCCTACAGGAATGGTCCAAGCATTCCCTTCTCATCCAAGCTCCCAGGGTAGGGACCCTGGAAGTCTGAGGCTCTGCTTGAGTTCCCCCAGGGTACCAAGTATCCACCAAGGCCGGGCTCCTGGTCTCTGAGGCATTTGAACCAGGCTTTCCTGCCTGGTTCTGCCACTTCCCTGCAGAACTCCAGCTTGCTATCTTTCTCCTCTGTGCCATCCGTTTCTTCTCTCTTGATCCTTTCTTCCGCCTCTGCTTCCTCCAGGACAGCTGTCTACTCTCAGAGGCTCCTGCCTGAAGGCTGGTGAGACTGTCCAACACACAGTACAGGTTTTTATCTATACTGTTTTCTTTAAAAGATTTAAACCTATTCTAAATGATGAGGATTTTTCTACTGAGAATATAGGTTTCTTTACACGTAGGGTAGGCAGGCAGTTCTGTGGAAACAGTAGTGAAGCTGGAGATCTGGATATTTCTTGAACCCAAGTCCTAGCAGCCCAGAGGTTCTCTCTTTCCCTTCTAAAAAGCAGATTCCTTCCTGCACTCATATACATGAGTCCCATCTGTCCCGGCAGACATTGATTTCAGGCCTTTCCTAGGAAAAGATTAGTTGCAGCAAAACCACTCAGAGGGGATGATATATGCAAAGTATTTGGAAGGATGCCTAGCACCTGACTGTTCCTCACTTAATAAGTACTTGGTGAGTGAATCATCTGGTTATTCAAAAAAGAAAACCCAGTGGATACACTAAGTGCAGATAGAGCTGGAAGCTGGCACTTTAAGGACGCAATGATTTGTGGTTTCAGAGAATATGATAGGAGTCCATATATAATGGGGAGGTTCTGGTGACATGAGAACCAGTCCAAATCCAGAGTGAACAAATCCAAAGCCATGATTTGATGCCAGCTAGAAAGGACGCTGCTTTATCCTAAGGACTTCCTAAGACAGCTTGCAGGGAGTCACAATCAAAGGGACGACCTTGGACCAGGCTCTTCACCTGTTTGTTATTCTTGTTGTTGTTGTTGTTGTTGTTAATATTGTTTCTTCACAACAACCCTGTGATGCCAGAACCAGTCTTTCCCTTCTACAGATGGGACAACTATTTCATTAGGGAGACAGACATTGTTGTAGCCACACGAATAAACATGAGATAAATTCTCCCTGAAGAAAAAGAATTGGGATACACAATGGGGTAAAAAGGCAAAGCATAAACACAGGATTCAGCAGACTGAGGCAGGAGAATTTTGATTTCAAGGTCAGCATTAGTTACACAATGAGAGGGTTTTTTTTTTTAAGTGACAATTTATCTGAGATCTCAATGATATTTAAGTGTTGAGTAAGGGCTGGCAAAGGGAAATATTCTCAGTGGCTCTCAATCTCGGACACAGAATTGTAAACCTCCTGGGTGTGTGCCAGTCCAACTAAATGAGTAGAACCTGACATCTGTGTTTAGATTAGTAGATGGAGTGAAGATTATCATCAGGGCATCTTCATTCATAGAATGTGTTTTGACACTTCATGGATGTTCATACAGTTCATCCCACTGAGACGGAACAACCTGTCCGTCCAAAGCTTACACATTTGCTGACAATACAAGGCACTAATAATTACCTGTAAACCATCAGCATTACTGTTGCTCTTACTGTCTCTGCTGCAGATGGCAGCCTGGGTCCAACTTCAAAGGAAGGAAGGAAGGAAGGAAGGGAGCCAGCCCTTGGTGAGACCTCCTACTACCACACACTACGCTAAAGGCTGTGGTTGGTTCCATTTTATATTTGAAAACTCAGAGAAAGCAGTGAGACACTATTTACAGATGAGGAATTTGAGACTCAGAGCAAGGTACCAGTTTTCTCAGGGTCTCATGGCTCAAGGGGACAGCTAGAGGACTCCTTCCTTTCCCACTCTTTCCTGTGACCTCTGCATCTCCATCCAGACATGCCTCCCACTGGTCTCATCTCTCATCCTCTGCCTGGGTGACTGGTGGTGGGTTCTAGGGCTTTGGTCTGTAGATTGTCTGGTCTTAAGTAAGGTAATACAATGGGGGAAGGACTAAGGAGTCATGCTGTCCAAATTCAAACCCCACTTGTGTGCTGTGGGATCTCAAACTATTTGTGATATTTGAATTTGTTTTTGTCTTCTACAACATGGGGATAATATTAGTTCAGCAGAGCCTCTGGAGGTTTCCTGAAATGAGCTAACAGTGGATAGACTAAAGAGAGGAAAGGGCATGCAAATTTACATAGCACACACAGAGCCACAGGAAAAGTTACCAAATGCCCCAGTGGGGCTCAGATGCCACACTAGTTAACTTTCGCTTCACTGTAACCACAGCAACCAACAGAAATAACAAGGAGAAAATGTTTACTTGGGCTCACGATTTCAGAGGGCTCCAGTCCATCACAGTGGGGAAGACATGTGGAACAGATTAGTATGCCAGGCTTTCCTTTGGGTCACCAACCAGCTCCCAAATCATGACACAGACACTTATTATTAGTTATGAATGCTCAGCCGTATCTTGGTTCTTATTTTAATCTGTTTCTCTTTACATTTTTGCCTCAGGGCTTTTTACCTTCCTTCCTTTCTTCCTTTTTCTCTTTCTTTCTCTCCTTTCTCACTCTCCTTTCTTCCTTCCTCTTCCTTTCTTCCCTCCTTCCCGTCCTTCTTCCTTTCTTACTTTTTTGCTGTCTCCATGACTGGCTGGTTGCCTGGCTGGTGGCTGCCTGGCTTCTGGCCCTGCACATGTTCCTTTCTTTCTGCCTCATTCTCTTTTCCTTCTTCTTACTTGAGCCTGGATTTCTCCTCCTACTTATTCTCTCTGCTGTCAGTCCCACCTATCCCTCTCCTGCCTGGCTATTGGCTGTTCAGCTTTTTGTTAGCCCAATCAGGTGCCTTAGGCAGGCCAGATGAAACAAATGCAACACATCCTTAGGTGATTAAACAAATGCAGCCCAAACAAATGTAGCACATCTTTACATTGTTAACAAAGGCAGCAGAAACAGATGTAACACACCTTCACATAGTTAAAGTAATATTCCACAGCATAAACAAATGTAGCACATCTTTGCCCAGTTAAAATAATATTCCACAACAGATTAATCCATGGTGGTAGGAGCATATGGCATAGGCTACTCACATCACAGTGGACTGAGCAGCAGAAAATGCTGTGGGAAGCATGGCCAGCATAAACCCCTGTGACTCACTTCCGCCAGCTTGGCCTCACCTCGAGAAGGTTCCAGAGCCTTCAGCACCATCAGTTGTGGGAACATTTCAGATCCAAACCACAGCAGGTGTTTATATAGAGCATCCTGTATAGCTGAGAGCACTAGAGGGAGATGGACCGCAGCAGCTAATGGACCAGGCGGTGGTGTATGAAGGACTGTACTGAGATAGACCATCCTGTGAACAAGCTAGGGAAGGTAAAAGGTAGAACTTCCCCATGAATGAAAATTGACTTCTGTTGTTATGCCTTTTTCTTTGACAATTCCATAACTTCATACAATGAATTTCATTCATTTACAACCCCATTACCTTCTTATCCTCTTCCTTCTTCTGCTGAAGCCCTTTGTCTTCCTAAGAACCCCCCTCCTTCCTTTATGTCTCTCCGTATGTATAGTCCGCTGAGTTTAATTAGAGTTGCCTAAGCATGTGTGTGTGTGTGGGGGGGGGGGGGTGTTTACTGGAGCTTGGATGATTTGTCAGGGGCTACACCACTGAATAAAATGAATGACTCCTCCCTCCCCACCAACCATTAACTGCCAATAGTCCCTCTAGGACGGTAGGGCCTCGTGACTCCCCCTAACCTAGGACACAAACTCAAGGTTGGCCTTTTGCATAGGGGGAGTGAGTCTCTCAGGTCTGCACTCAGAGTTAATCTTGAAGAATAGAATAGATGGAACGTCTGCCTGGCTGTTTTGTTGCTATTGCAGCAACAAAATATCATGACCAAGAAGCAAGTTGGGAGGTGGGGGAAGGGTTTATTCCCCTTACACTTCCGGATCATACTCCATCATTGGAGGAAGTCAGAACAGGAACTGAAGCAGGGTTGGAACCTGTAGACAGGAGCGGATGCAGAGGCCATGGAGGGGAGCTGCTTACTGGCTGGCTCAGCCTGCTTTCTTATAGAACCCAGGACAACCAGCCCAGGCACTGCACCATCCACAGTGGGCTAGGCCCGCCCCCATTGATCACTACAGCTGGGTCTCATGGAGGCATTTCCTCAGCTGTGGCTCCTTCCTCTCTAATGACCCTAGCTTGTGTCAAGTTGACACAGAAAACCAGCCAGTACCCTGGGTGTTGGGGAAAACTTCTGGTTCTCTGGACTTGTCTCTGTGTTGGTAAGATTCCTAGGAAGGATTTAAGATAACTGTATTCTTTTCAAGGACACTGTGTGAGTTACACAAGAAAGTTCATCCCTGTGCCTATTAAGAGAAAGAGAACGAAGAGAGAGCAGAGGAGGGGAGAAAGAGGTGGGAGACCCTGACTCTGAGACCCTCCTTGCAGCTCAGCACATCACAGTGCTGAACTTCGGATGTTATTGTGAGGACCCAACATCATTATTGTCCTACTGAGCTTGTTGTATACACACACACACACACACACACACACACACACACACACACACGTTTTAAAAGGAGACTTGAGTATCATCAGTGTTCAACTAGTGTTGCCCTCAGGTCTGAAACCAGCTTTCAAGTCATGTGGTAACTCAGACAGAGCTCATCATGCCCCTCCCCAGGAGTCGGGGCTGGAAATTTTAAGAAGGATGCATACCTACATGCTCAGGCATGAACTGACCTACAGGCAGGAAGCTCTGTCGTGGCTGGCCCCTCAGATAGAAGGAACGGCAGATACAAACATGGGGTGTCCAGGAAGTTAAAATGACAAACCTCCTCCAAGCACAGACTGGAAAAGAGTTCCCAGCTCCTGGTGCTCCTTACATACCTTGTGATGGGGGCCTGTGATGGGCGGGAGAGCATGCACCAGCCAGTTCCACTGATGACCAGCAGAGGGAGGCACAGGCCATGTGCTGGCCAACTTCTACACACCAGCCTAGCTTTTTCCTGGAAATTTTACTGAAGTCTAGACTCCTGCTTTCTGCATCTCTTTCCTCTGCCCTACAGGGGAAGAGTCTTGAGTTAATCATAGACAAATGTCACCCTTCCCCACCCCTAAGTGTTATCCCAAAGTGACACTAACCGAATCTAGCATTGATTGAACACTGATGATAATCAAGGCACCTTTCAAAACTCTCTCTCTCTCTCTCTCTCTCTCTCTCTCTCTCTCTCTCTCTCTCTCTCTCTCTCTGTGTGTGTGTGTGTGTGTTTACAGCAAACACGGTAGGACAATAATATTGGAAGCCCCTAATATTCAACCCCCCACGTGGATGTTTTTCAGGGTATTTCAGGGTATCTTTTAGCCTGCTTCAAAACTTTGCTTCAAATGAGAGTGGAGCCTTGTACTTTTGTTCAAAGAACAAACAACTCTCGCTTCCATGTTCCTGTGGCCTCATCTCTGAGGTAGACGGGAAGGGGTCACTGTTCCTCTTGGCAAGTTTGGGAGGCCGAGAGTTGAGCTGGTTGCACTGTGTAGATGGAGGAAGTGTGAGGCTCACTGAAGGTTCCTGATGAGTTCTGCCTTGATGTCTCTTACCCACCCTCTATAGACTCAGAAATGAAAAACCGTCCCCATCTGTCCTGCCTGTGTGGCTCCGGGAGAACTAAACAAGGACCCCTGTGCAAGAGCAGAGCCCAGTGCTCAGAGGATTGTTGTCTCAGGTCATGTCCCACAGAGAACACCTGGAAGGTTCATGTTCTCTCAAGAATCGCTACCCAGAGGGCTTCTTCATCCCTACTTCTCCTCTTACCTGTTTCTACCTCCAGGGGCCACCCTTGTCTGATCTTGACAGCCGAGACACACACACACACACACACACACACACACACACACACACACACACACACACATCCCTACCTCACTCCCCACAGGCAGTCACTGGCAAAGCCCTAGATGAACCCCAGTTTTATGTAAAGTAAGAATCTAGCTTCTGGCTGCACTGCAGAACTCTGAAGTGAGCAAAGGGTAGGGGTGAGTCCCAAGCTTCCCCTGCTGGATATGGAAGGCGGTAGAGTTATAGTCACTACTGTAGGCAAAGAGAAGGGGAAACAGAATTCTACAATAATTAATTAACACAAGTGAAAGGGGAGAGCCATTATGCAAATATGCCTGGTCATTCCAGACTTAATTGACAGGAGGTAATGTCGGAAGCAGGTGAAGAATATTGCAATATCGAGCAAAGGCCTCATCTCCAAAGGTCAACAGGCCTCCTACTGGGTTGCAGGAGCAGTCCCTAGGCTTGTGGCCAGAATTGTGGAGTCCACCTGTCCTGCTCAGTGATTCTCAGTCTTCGTGGGACTGATTGAATACAACATCTGATGGGGAGGCAGAATGGTGCATGTCAGCACATTCCCAGGCATATAAGGCATGCACACATGTAAGTGTGAGCATGCAGGTATGTGCACACATGTGAGCATGAGCAAATAGATGTGCTGGAAGGCTTCCAGTCCAGGAATTTGCCTATAGGCCTCCCAGACTAGACCGAAAAGAATATTGTCACCTGGCCAGCTCCTTAGAACCCACAAGCTTCTCAGGGACTTTGTTCCTTCAAAACACACACACACATATACTTTCAAAATGCATCTGTGGGAGAGAAGAGATATTTCCTCATCCCTGGTTAGGTTCACAGCTGAGGCATCAGACAGAGGAAGAGGAGAAAAATCACAGCTGCTTATTATTGTTTCAAGTCTCCAGAAATGAAGACCAAAGCAAGAGAGAAAGTCCTTATGATGATCGTGATATGAGGACATGTGACTGAACAAAGGGGCTGTGATTTGGTGGCCGTAAAGAGGAGGACTCATCCAGGCCTGTTTGTCCTAGTCCTTCTGTGCCCCTGTGTCTTCAGTGATGGAGACCCTTTCTTGGGAATCGCAAAGAGAGGTGACTCTTTAGAGAGACTATTAAGACTCGCCTCACAGTCAGAGCCGAGAATCCTTTTATGGCTGGCTTCCGAGGAGAAGGATGGGGGAAGGCTGCTGGGCAGCTTTGCTTCTGCAGTTTTCTCAAATGCCAAGGTGGTGTATTTGAGCTAAGGCATCCCGCATGCCGTCCATGTACTGGCCTCCCACATGCTAGCCCTTCACAGCCACAAGCACATGTTCAATAAGACGATCCTCAGAGCAGATGTAGAAACCTCAGTAGAACCCTGGTGAAGAGCTCAGAGCCAGGGCACAGAGAGAAAGAGCACACAGCCAACCAGAGGAAATAGAGCCCAGATGTGAAGCCAGATGGAGGGCTTGAAAAACACTGAAAGACAGGCGTCAAACCTCAGCAAACTCACAGGGAGGGAGGGCTGGGAAGACACGGCCTCCCCTTCAGCCCCGGCTCTGGGGTGAGACCTAAGTGGCCCCTCTGGCCAGGGACCCTGGCAGGAAAGAAGCCCTTACCCCTGCCCTTTGCTCTCTCTGTCTCCTCTCACTCTTACGCTGGATCAAACAGGCTTAGGTTCGGTGACACAGCAGAGCACACTGGAGAGTAAGTGGGGCTCTTATCAAGTCGGACTATGCGTGCCCCTCCTCCCCAGTCCTCTGCTACTCTGCCAGCTCTGAGATTGCTTCCTTTGATCCCTGAGAGAACTTCTCCCCCCCCCCCAAATGTTATTGGATCTGCCCAGCTTAAAGCCTTTGCAAGGCTGCCCTGACCCCCAGATGAGCCCCAGCCCCTCCTCCACCTGGTGATGATGTTCCGATCCCACTGGCCTCAGAGTGCTCTCTCATCCTCTTCTCTTGAGGGAAGGTCCCTAACTTTCTGAAGCCACCCACACTCCTTCCCACCCCAGGTCTTGGCACAGCCAGCCCCTTGCTCTTGACCACCCTTGCCCCTCACTCCCACCTGTTCCTTCTTCTCCGATGTCTTATCTGTGGGCGGGCTGCCCCGGGACCTCTGCTCCCACCAGCACCCTGCACTGAGTAGTACCCCGTGGGGCCTCACATGTCTGCAGTGTACTTCCGTACACCCTCGGACACGGTCTGTGCTGCGCTGACCCCTTGGGTCCCTTTCACCATGCTCAACACTCCTACTTTGTCGTCTGTGGCCTAATAGTCTATGCGAAGGGAAACTTTTTGTCAGCCTAGGTTCTAGCGATGGGATGAGCTGCTGTGAGTTAACTGACCGTAGATAGATGAACAGGAGGGGAGCTGGTTTTGTTCACATGCATTACGGAGACTGAAGAGCTGGGACGGGAGCTTATATATCAACTAGATGATAAAGAGGTGGGGTTAGGATTTCAGTGGGATAGTTTAAGGCTTGGTTACCCAAGGTTTTTGGAAGGTCAGGATATGAAAATAATCTTTTCCAGCTGGAGATGTCCTGGGAGAGGAATTATAGCATTAAATGCTTGAAGCTGGCTACTGTGTGAAGAAAAAGTTTTAACTAGCTAACAGTTTTAGAAGTAGAAAGTCCAGCATGACACTGGTTCAAATGAAGGTCCTTGACTGTGTCACCTCATGGTGGATGATTAGGGGAGAAGAACATGCAATAAAGAGAGAGAGGTCATAAGGCAAGACAGACAGACAGACAGACAGAAGGGGTTGTTGGTCTTGTCTCCTTTAAGTCAAGCCTCATTAGAGAATAAACTTAGGGTCCCATGAAAATTACCTCAATCCCTTTTAAGAGCAAGACACTGAATGACCCATTTACCATACCTTAAAGGTCCCAGCAGGTCTCACGTGGTCACATGGGACCACGTGAAGTCATTGGGGAACAGCCACATCCAAAGAACAGCAGCAACTGAGTTACACCCTGGTACAACAGCCGCAGAGGTGCCCCCCTGGACAGAAAAGAGAACCCCGGGGAAGGGGCTCACCCGCAGCTGCTATAACTGCTCGTCCTTCATGCCAACTCGGTGTCTTCCCAGTCATTGTCACACTCGGGAATTCTGTCCTGACATAGGAAGCTGCCTTTACACTGCTTAGCACCTGGAGCCTTGAGAGTGCACAGTCAATCCCCCTGGGGACCGCAGACACCATGCAGGAGTGGGAGAGCACACATCCCTTGCCTTGAGGTGAGCCAAACCCTGGGGTGCCACAGAGCCTCCTGGAGTCTGTGGTCAGGCTTGAGCCTCAGGCTGCCCACATCACATACCTCATGTCCTTTCCTGCACCTCAGTGGCTTCTGCTGGAAGTGCTCTTGCCATGAATCACTGCCCAGCGTCTCTACTCAGGGTCTGTTCCAGGGCTCCAGTGTGGTTTGTCTCCTCCAAAACGCACATGAAACCTAATCCCCATTATGACCTATCAAGAGCTAGGATCAGGTGAGGCCATTAAGAGGCGATTAGGAAAAGGTCCTCGTGAGTGGACTAATCATTCTTGTGATTGATGGGCTGTGGGGGGCTGCTATGACAGTCTGGCTAATTCCCTCTGTCTCTCTCTCCCCATGCGGTGCTTGGTCACAGGACTCTATCAGCAAGGAGGCTGCCACTATATACGGTCCTTTGGCCTTTGAATCATCAGACGAAATAAGCCTCATGTCTCTGTAACTGTCTGTGGTGGTGTGTTATCAACAAAAGGAAACTAACTCAGAGAGCCTGTGCCAGAACCCAGATCTAAGGTAGAGAGTGTGTCACTGCTAGACCTGCCGGCTGCCTAGATCCCTCTGTCCCCTTCACCCCCGAGGTGTGAAGACCAGAGAGCAGCAACCGAGGCGATCGCAGTGACTTCTGGGTCCCTTCCACTGCCACCCATCGCTGCTGCCTGTGTTTCTCCACTCCTGTAGCTCTCCTCCCAATGCTTCTGCCCCTTGAAGGAGCCATGGGAGATGGGAAGGAGGCATCTCCAGTGTAGACCCAAGAACCAACCAGAAGCCCTGGACTGCCCCCACCCCCTTCCTCTGCTCCCTGGCTATGTGCTGCCGGATGGAAGTAAGAAGGAATTTTAATCTCAAAACTGCAGCTCTGTGAAGCTCAGAAATCAGGTGGGTGCAGGTGAGGGATGTAGCTGCAGTCTTGGCCATATGCCCAGGCCCTGGGCTTCCTTCAGGGAAGGCTCCCTGCCACCTGCCACTACAGCTCACTCCCAGACCACGTCAGGGAAGCCTGGCATGATATGTGAGGGCAGGGGACACTTGGCTTCTGTCCATCTGTCACTTCCGGCTGATTCTCAGTCAGAGGCTTGTCACTTGCTGGTGTGAGAGGCAGAGAGTCAAGTTTGACTGTGTTGAGAAGCCTGCCTAAGCTAACCTTACGATGGGAGCAGCCAAGGCTGCTCAGGGGGATATTGGGTCTGGGGAAGTACCCCTCAGTATTTGGGGGCTGGATCAGCTGGGATGACATGAAAAGCCCCAGAGACTTACAGATACTCCCCACTTGCAGGTTTTCAACTCCAATCTATAGTTCTATAGTACCATAGAAGGGTACCCACCTGGTGAGTGACCCAAGAGGCAGTCCACCAATCTGAAGGTGGGCCTGCAGAGTCTGGAGGGCTTGTAGTCCTAGGAATAGCCCCTCTCTTCTTTCACATGGCTAGGGGTTGCCTGACTAGCCATAGAGAACAATCGAGATGTCATAGGCCACAGTGCATTTCCCCTACAAGTCTTTCGTTGACGTCATAGTCCTAATTCTCCTACTTCAGAGTGTGATCATGTAAATAGTGTTAATAAAGAGATAATTAGGCATGGGCAGATAGCTCAGTTGATAGCTCAGATCCATTCAATCCCCAGAAGCCATGGGGGAACAAGGGGAAGCTAGGCGTTGAGGAATGCACTTATAATTCCATCACTAGAGAGGTTGAAGACAGGTGGGGTCCTGAGGCTCACTGACCAGCCAGCCTAGCCTATTCGGAGAGTTCCAGAGCCGTGCAAGACTCTGTCTCAAAAAACAAAGTGAATGGCACCTGAGCAGCAATACCCTGGGTTGACCTATGGCCTCCACATGCACACACATGTGTACCTGCAACATGAGCATATATGCACATGTATGCACATGCTCACATGCACATACTCTTGCATATGCAAAAGGCAATCATGTTCAAATGAAGTCGTTAGGGTGGGACTGGTACTGGTATCCTTTTCAAAGAGATTAGAAGGCAATGTACAGAATGAGGAACCCCTGAGACTCTGTAAGCTGAAAAAGAGGCCTCAGAAAGGACCACACACACACACACACACACACACACACACAGAGCTGCCTTCTACCTCAGAACTGCAAGACAATGCAATGGCTTTTGTTAAGCCATCCCGCAGTGGTGTGTGATGTTAGCCTGAACAACCTACTACAAGGGGTCAGAGAACACAGAGAACAAAGAGAACTGTTCCCCATCAGGGCTCAGTTATTTCACAGATTAGGGGACTGGGGGGCTGGCCTGGAGGCTGAGGACCCCCCAAAGTCACATGGTGACTTAGAAGAAAAGAGAAACTAAAGCAAACTGACTCCGGGATGAGAGCACCTCCTGGCACTCTCCTAGGAGACCTCCGGAGGTTCCACGGACACCAGGATGCTGAGCAGACAGGTGGACGTGGCTTCCTAGAGAGTTTGTTTCTGTTCAAATGACAAAGCTGCAACTGTGTGTACATGATGTAAAACATGACAGTTAATGTCTGTCAAAGATAACATTATCCCCTCACTGTGAAAAAGCCACTGCCCACAGCACTGCTGAAACACCGTAAAGAGACTGAGTCTGAAACAGAACTGCTCACTCCAAGATCCCACTGGATTTCCAAACTACAGGTGGTATAGGATCCTAGGTGTGCTGTGTTTCCTCCTGTACAGACGTACGTACGTACATATCACAAAGTTAATTCATACTTTGGGCACTGTAGGAGACCAGCAATAACTATTAATAAGAACAGCCAGGCAGTGGTGTCGCACACCTTTAATCCCAGCACTCCAAAGGTAGAGGCAAACAGATCTCTGTGAGTTCAAAGCCAGCGAGTTCGAGGACAGATAAGGCTACACAGCGAAACCCCGTCTTGAAAAAAAAAAAAAAAAAAAAAACGAGACGAACAATTATAACAATATGTTGTAGTATAAGTTCTATAAATATGGTGTCTATCAAAATATCTCATTAGCTCAACCATTCAGCTTAGAGCACTTTGAAGTTTCCTTTGTGTATCTGGATCGCAGGAATCACCACCCTTGTTCTTTGGGGTTAATATTAGGTCAGACCTTTGCACGAGCATTGCGATACCATGTCAGGAAATCTGACAGCCAAAAATGCTTCTAGGTGACGAATAGGCAGGCAGCCTATACTCCATGGAGACTGTGGACAAATGGATGGCTCACCATCCAGGTAAAACAGGGTAGGCAACAAGAGACTGCTTCTTGGAATGTAATGAAATGCTAAATTTATACATTATTTCTGGAATTTTCCATTTAATATTTTTAGACCATGGGCAACTATAACCACAAAAAGTAGTAGTGCAGGTAAAGGGATATTACTGCACTCAAGGGTCATAGTAGTTTGAATGAGAATGGCCCCCATAGGCTCATCTGCTCAAATACTTGTTCTCAGTCCCTGGAACTGTTTGGGAAGGATTAGGGGACATGGCCTTGTTGGAGGAGGTGTGTCACAAGGGTGAGCTTTGAGGCTTCAAATTCCTCCTACCATCCCCACTGCACATCTGCTTTCAGCTCTCAGTTCAGCACCATGCCTGCCTGTTACCATGTTTCCCACCCGTAATGGGATGGGCTCCTATCCCTAATTAAATGCTTCCTTCTATAAGTTGCCTAAGTCATGGTGTTTTATCACAGCAAGAGAAAGGTAACCAAGACAGCGGGACTGAGATAGCTGCAGACATGATAGCAGTGGACCCTGAGTACAGCATGGACAAGTGGGGATTTGAAGACAAGATGCAGGGGTCTGTGGGTAGAAATTCCCAAGAGGAATCTGACTGTATAGAGATCTTATTTGGTTGAGTAATGGAAAAGGATGCAAAGCATTCAGATTCTGCTACCACCTTGGATTTGTGGCGGAATTTGGGCCTCGCCTTGCTCACTTTCTCCAATATGGAGACATTACCAATGCCTCAAGGAGAGTTGACAGAACTGACAGAAATCAGCTTAGGAAGGCTCTAAACTCCAAAATGACAGGAAGTGGCAGGGCTTGTCCTTGAATCAGATTCCCCCGGAATAAAGATGGCCCCATGAGTCAGATCACTGGGAATTTGATATTTGATATAGAGCCTGGATTCCTCTATCCCAAACTCCATCCCACCTCTCAGGCTATGGGCATCCTCCACTCATCTGATGCCAGTGCCTAGTCTCCAACCAACCTCCTCCAGCCTGGGCCCCTCATCTCCATGCCTGTCCAAGGCTCCTTCCCTCCCCGTCTCCTCTTCCTTATCAGAAATGACACACCTGCCTTAGGCACAGATTTTAGTCTGCAGCCTCCATTGTGTAAGAAAGGTGACTTACTTTATTTCCTACACCTAAACATTAGCTTCTGTCACTGTCCCTCCAGGTGCCATCCAGGGCCAGCGGTGGCCTGAGGACGCTGGTGGGGATGCCATCAGATCTCCTAGCTCCTTTGTGCCTCTGTGGCTAGTTATACGTGCCTGTGTGAAGTCTGTAAGAGGCAGGGAGAACAGGGCGCCACTGCAGGGAAGCTTTGTAATTTAGACAACAGGCTGGCTCCAGGAAGAGAGAGCAAAGGAGACCTCTGAGGGGGAGGGAAGGCTCTGTGCATAACCCTGCTGGGAGCCACGAGGATGCCTCTGAGCCTCAGGGCTGGTGAGCCCACCATACAGGGAATTTGTACCTGAATTCACTGTGGTGATGGTGGCAGGCCATCCGTGATTTCTCTCTTCCTGGCTAAGGACTCAGGTAGCAGAGGAAAACTCAGAGGAAAGAGGAGGATCTGCATCCCTTGGAGCCCCATTTGGACCCTCCCCAAGGGTGGGATGCCTGAGACTTGTTTCAAGGAGAAAATGAGATCTTCCACTGAACAAGACAGTATAGACTACCATGAATTATAGCAAGCCTCACTGCCACTCTGTCTTGACAGAGGAAGCAACTCATCAGAGCTAGAGCTTCCGTCCTTTCTCCAAACCTTCATTGAGCATTGTCACCGGTGGGCATGCACAGTAAGAGGGCTAAGGCCACCCTAGTTTGGCTACTAACAAGTTATGGGTTCCTTCTTTCCATCCTCCATGTTTCTGGGAGTGTCTTGAAGAGCAAACAGGAAGACCTTAGGGAATGAGCTGCAGAGTCTGGTCAAAGACCAGGAAGTCATGACCCTGTCAGCCTTAAGGAAGATGGAGAAGTAAGTCATTGGGGCCAGGTCCCCAGGGTCCAGGAGCCTGGTGATGATTGTTGCTCCTAGAAGGGATGCACTAACATTGGCAATGATGACATTGATCAAGTCAATGTCCTACTCCTTCTTCTGCAAATAGCTCAGGAGTTGACCTTCCAGGACTCAACCTAAACTTGGGCCTGCATATCCAGTTAACAAAAGGCTTCCCTCACCTTCCTCAAGTGCAGGAGGTATGCCTCCGAGGAGAATCATCTAACTTGGTCAAATTGGGTTGTGGACACTCAGAGTGCTTGCTTACTGTACCCAACAGCTCCTTATTTCTGCCTAGATGACATCACCCATTTGAGTCCTATCATGTCCTCAAAAGCACCCCTAGGGTAGAAATCTTTGTGCTCAGAGAGAGGGGCACATTTCAAATGACATCTTCAGTTGGTGAGTGCAGGCTTTCTGATGTGGTCATGCTGTAAGGGACATGGACTCTTATGCCTCTGTGTACAGGAATCCTTTCTCAAAACCCCTGAGAAATACCCTTTTGTGCTATTCTTGAATAGTGCTTCCCAGAGGAGGTTCAACTGTTTGACATGGTTGTGTGTCTAATGGTGAAAATGTCCAGGCCAATTCCACTTTCTCCATTTGCCCATACACTCGTCCTGACCTTGGCCTTTGCAGTGCCTCTTGCTGTGATCCATTTGGTTTCCAAGCCCTCATCATGAATTGAACTATGGGTTCATTTCAGCCCATTTTCTGTTCCTATCACAGAATATCAGATGCTTGATACTTATTTTGGCTCATGTTTCTGGATGCTGAGACCCCCCCGGAGTGACTTACATCTGTTCAGAGACCAATAAGGCCTTTGGTTGCTTCAAGCCATGATCAAAAGTGGAAGGACAAGTGGACATGTGTAAAAGAGACAACATGGGAGGGGCAGCCTTGCTGTGTAGTGACTAATGAAGTCCTGGAAGACAAAGCGGAGCACCCGCTCACTACTATGAAAGTTAACCCAGCCTTGGGAGACAGGCATTGACTTCTAATATAACCTAGTGACTTTCAGCAGGCCTACCATCTCTCAACAACATTCCATTGGAGAATGGAGGATCAGCACAGACTTCAGGGAGACTTATTCACTCCCAGGCTGTCTACTAGGTGTGAAATGCCAGGCTTAGGCTCAATGGGACTTTAGCTAAAGGCAACAGACATGCCACTTGAGAATTGTTTGGGAAAATCTGGTATTTTTATGTGGCAATAAAGCTCTCTGTCCTCAACATTCCCTGGGTGGTCATCAGGACAACCCTTAGGGCTGGACAGAGGTGCTCCCTCTGATGACCACGTTGACCCTCTGCCAGCTCCCTTTGCCCAGGAGAAACAATTGGGAGGGCTCGGGAGTAAGTCCAGACACCCCCTTTTATCTATACTCTGGGCACTAAGACACCAAGGACTGCACAGGCTTGTTTTCCAGATGTGTCTGGGTTTGTCTTTCTGGGAATTAGCTGTTCTCATGGAGGGGAGCATATCTCAAGATGGAATGACATAACCACATGCTAAGGTACCTCTAGAAATGAGAAGAAGTCAAAGGAATTGACAGGGATCTAGCCAAGTCCGGGTGGGGGAGGGGAGGGAGAGAGAACTAGCTCCTGGCCACTCTCCACTCTCTGTACTACTGTGTTCCTGTTGAGAAAATGCCCAGGAATAAGAAATCTCATACCCCCAAATATTGTTAGTCTAACAGTTTATTCTGATTACCAGCTTGACTGGGTTGAGGATTGCCCAACAGATCAGCAAGACACATATATCTCTGACTGTACTCATGAGGGCATTTCTAGAGGATTAACTAAGGGGAGGGAGTCCCACCCTGAATGTTGATGGCACCATCCTCTAGACTGAGGACTGGATGGACTAAAGGAGAAAGCAGGAGGGGTTTGATAATTTGGGCTGTTTTTTTTTCCTTATGTATTCCTGGCTGTCACAATGAGAACTGTCCTGCCCACTGATGGACTGGGGTCTCAGAAACCCTGGGCTTCCTAAACAAACTCCTCCTCCCTTAAGCTGCCAATAAGCTGTCAGGTATTTGTGACAGTGACAAGAAGTCTGATGTAGACATGCATAGCACGTCCCATTCAACAAGCATTATAATTGACTCTCATTTATAACTTTAAACACATAAACATGTTGGGGGCGAGCCTTGGGATTCTTCTCCGATGCGGTAAGAATGCATCGAAAACACATTGGCTTGAGACAAACACAAATTTACTCTTTGACAGAGGTGGGTAGGGGAACCTTCCTTCTGGAGGCTCTGGGGGTAGAATCTGTCCCCTGCCTCTTCTTGCTTTGCGGGGCTTTCCACCCAACATAGTGGGGACATCCTTGGCCCCTGGTCCCTTCTTCTTCCACCCTCATGGCTGAAGCCTTTTCATACTGCCTTCTCTATGGTTCTCTCTCCTGTCTTTTAACAGACCTCATAACGTGACACTGGACTCATACACAGTACTCTAAGTGAAACAGTCAGCAAATTATCAACCTGAACTCTTTATGCCCCCACAAGACCCTTGGCCATGTCACCTAACACATTTATGGGATCTGGAAATTAGGATGTAGACGTCTTTAGAGAGCCTACCATGGCTTCCATATGTCTTTTTGTACTATGTCCTGATGAGGCTAGGGAAATGTTAGGATTTAGATATTAAATGTCCCCAAAGGCTCATGGGTTAAAGGCTTGATGGCCAGCCTGTAGCCCTAACAGGAAGTAACACAACTTTTAGGAGGTAGAGCCTGATGGGAGGAAGTTATGCCATTGGGAACATGCCTTTGAAGGGGCTATTGATACCTGATTTTCATTTTTCTCTTTGCTTCTCAGTTGCCATGAGGTACAGCCTCTTTAACACATCCTCCTGTATGATGCATTTTCTAACCAAAGGTCTACAAGTAATAGAGACAACTGAGCAAAGACTGGCGCCTTTGAAAATATGAGGCAAAATATATCGACGCACAAAAAAACACAGATCACACCTCAATAGGATAAGAGACAGTTTATTCTGAAGCAAATAGGAATGACCATGACCTGAGGATAGAGGGTTAGGTTATCCCAAATTCCATATTTCAACATGGAAGCAACTTGAAGAGGTTTTTATGGCAACAAACAAACAAACAAAAGTCAAAAGATCAAGGCACTTTTCAAATACATTGAGGAACATTTAGTAGGTGGGTTAAAGCAAAGAGGAGAAACTCAGCTATGGGTTTCAATGCTATCTGATGACAGCTTAGCCTTTGGGTTGGTGGAACCTAGGGTTTGGTTAATGTATTCCGAAAGGTTTGACCTGTTATTTACAGGATGTTAGGTCGAACACAGAGGTTGGCAGGGAAAGGCTGTTTAAGTGGTTAGAGATAGCTCAAGATAATTGTCTTCAAGTTCCAGACCTGTAACAACCCAACCTCTCCACAATCATTGAAGTTTTCAGCAGTTAATCAGCCTGGCAGAAGGTTCAGTGGAAAGTGTAGCTTTGCCCTGGGAACTTTCCTTCAATGAGTTGGTTGTTGCAGCCATTTTGTCATAATAAAAGGATGCTATGGCTAACTGAATAGCTCCGTTGGTAAAATACTTGCCACAATGTCTTAGGCTTTCTATTGCTGTGAAGAGACACCATGACCAAGGCAACTCTTATAAAGGAAAACATTTAATTGGGGCTGGTTTACAGTTTCAGAGGTTTAGTCCATTATCATCATGGTGGGAATCATGGCAGTGCACAAGCAGACATGGTGCTGGAAAAAGACCCGAGAGTTCTACATCTTGATCCACAGGCAACAGGAAGCAATTGTGTCACTGGCCGTAGCTTGAGCATAGAAGGCTTCAAAGCCCACTGCCACAGTGACACACTTCTTCCAACAAGGTCATACCTACTCCAACAAAGCCATACTTCCTAATAGTGCTACTCCCTATGGGGGCCATTTTTTGTTTCAAATCACCATACCACAAGCATGAGGACCTGAATTTGAGTCCTCTAGAACCCGTACGAGAAAACTGGTCACCGTAGCACATGATTGTCATCTCAGCTTTGGGGAAATGGAGATGGATGGATCTCTGAGGCTCTCTTGCCAGCCAACCTCACATAATCAGGTGAAAACCCAAGCCAGTGAGGAGCCCTGTCTCAAAAAACAAGGTGGACAGTGCCTGAGGAGGAATAGTACTTGATGTTGTCCTTTGACTTCTACATACATACACACACACACACACACACACACACACACACACACACACACACACACACTTAATTGAGAAAAATTTAAAGCTGACTAATAAAATATGATTTGTTGAACTCTTTAAGGACTATCACTAGAGACTGAGAATTGCATTTTCTTAAGAAAAAAACAAACAGCAACCTTCTCTTCAGAGTCCACTTCCCTTATGCTTCAGGGCTCTCTGTGTGGGATGATAGCAAGCCCGGGCACAGGCAATTGCATTTCTGATTGACATTGTTATGTGCTTTGGCTCCAGATGTAATATTCTTGGAGAAGAAATGAAGCCCATTCCAACTTCCTCAACCCATCTTTGCAGAGGGAAAATTGAATTGGGGTCATGCAGTGGGCAGACTGACCTCATCCCTCACAAATCCTTACTTCTCAATTGTTTTCATGAAGGCCATAGCTAGAATGATACACTGCTGCACATTATTAATTCACTTAGTCATCAATTTAACAAACAATAGTGTAGCCTCCGTCCTGTGTCAGGGATAGTACCTGAGCTTAGAGACAGAGTTGGTGAATAAGATACAGCATTTTTGTCTGGATGAACATATCCCAAGACCCCTACTAGACTCCTGAAACAATGGATTGTGTTGGACTCAGAATATTCTGTTTTCCCTAGCTACATCTATTATAAATTTTAATTTACAAATTAGGAATAGCAATAAATTAATAGCCACCACTAACGATAAAATGGAACATTTGTAACATACTGTAGGATAGTTCTGTAAATGAGCTGTCCCTTCTCTGTCTAAATGTATTTAATTGTGTGACACTGGTCCTTCTCTTGATGGTGGGAGATGATACAATGCCTAGTAATGAGATGATGTGAGGTAAATGATGTTGGCAGAGTAACACTATCAGCTCTTACCTAAGGCTCACTTGAAGACAAGTACTCTGATACTGTGACAGCCAATCTGATAACCGAGATGTGATAACAATTACCAGTCAGCAAGAAGCATACATAACCATGCACGCTCAGCAACAGGATAATTAATTCTGAGTATGTAGTTAGAAGTTTTTCTGTGTCCCACCCAGTCCCACAGCCACTCAGATACAAATAAACATACAGAGACTTACATTAATTACGAACTGTATGGCCATGGCCTATGGCTCAAGCTTCTTGCTAGCTCGCTCTTATAACTAAACTCAGCCCATTTCTATTAATCTATATGTTGCCATGTATTCTGTGGCTTTACCTGTGTGCCATTACATGCTACTCCCTGGATGGCGGGATGGCATCTCCCCTGCCTCTCCCTGGATGGCGGGATGGCATCTCCCCTGCTTCTCCCTGGATGGCGGGATGGCATCTCCCCTGCCTCTCCTTTCTCCTTTCACTATCTCCCTTGGATTTTCCCACCTGGCTCCATCCTGCCCTGCCCTGCCATAGGCCAAATGGCTTTATTTATCAACCAATCAGAGCAACACATATTCAGAGTGTATAGAAAGACATCCCACAGCATGGGTATGATGAAATGGAATGGGGAGGATTTCCACATGCCACTCATAATAATGTGTACCTTATAACATAGAACTTCCTTATTTTTAGATTTTTCTCTTTTATGTTTTCAGAACTTGGTCGGCTATGTAGTAACTGAAACTAGAAAATACACTTTTGGATAACTAGTGGACACTGGCTGTCATTAGCTAGCTACTCAGCCTCAGTCTGCAGAGACCTTCCTCCCTCTAAACCTTGAGTTTGATTTTCTTAATAATCACATCTTCAATGGTCAGGAGTGAGCCCTATGACAAGGGCAAGGCCTTGGCCTATCCTGTTTCCTTCTGTTTCTCAGTGCGCCATTCCTTGTAACAGCCCAGGAAGTGGGGAGGAAGCAGCTAGGGTCAACATAAAGCAGATGTATCCACATTGAGCTACTTCCTCCAATTAGACCCTGCCTCCTACAGTTTCCACCCAATAGCACCATCAGCTGGGGACCGAGTCTTTGAAACAGGGCTCTAAGGGAGGCTTGCCTGTTGTCCAAATCTTAAAGAGTGCCATAATAATAATAATAATAATAATAATAATAATAATAATAATAATAAAAACCCAGAGGCAGATATTGGGGTAAAAGCTGAAAGATCAGAGACGCAGAGCAAGCCATAGCTACCACCTATTATCTCACCAACTCCATAAATCCTCTGACTGAAATCCTGAGTCTTCACCCAAAAGGGTCTCAGCTGAACTGCTTTAGTTCCTGTTTCCTCGCGCCTTATAGACCTTTCTCTGCCCAGACATCACTTCCTGGGATTAAAGGCATGTGTGCTTCCCAGTACTAGGATTTAAAGTGTATGCCACCACTGCCTGGCTCTGTTTCCATTGTGGCCTTGAACTCACAGAGATCAAGATGGATCTCTGCCTCCCAAGTGATAGGATTAAGGGTGTGTGCCACCACTGTCTGGCCTCTATGTCTAATCTAGTAGCTGGCTCTGTTCTCTGATCCTCAAACAAGCTTTATTGGGGTACACAATATATCGCCACACTTGCCATATTCAATCCTGATGCAAATAAAAGGATTTGGGGCTGAACTGCTGCTGTTGATGTGGCTGCTTTACTCCATCCTAAATTCTTTGCTGGTATGCATTGCCCACCCCAATCTTCACTTCCCCGTTCATCCCAGCACCATTTCTGTTGACTCCTATCATCACCCCCACTTCACAAACAAATAAACATGGTTACATACTGAGATGCAATTTGCTTAAGACGATATAGGTCGTAAGTGTTAGAGTTTGGATTTGAACTTGAACTCACAGAGGAGAGTAAACCACTGACTTCCTTACTCATGGGTGCATTATGCTCTCTCCTGGGCCCTGATCTGCTGCCATTAAGCTCTGCAATCCCACTTTCTTCTGCTCCCTTCACTTTTCAGAAAGTTTCTTGAGCCTGATTTGCAAAGGCTCCAAGGCAGGTTATACTCAGATGAAGCAGGTAAAAGGGCTGTGTTGGGAGACAATGTCCAAGTCTGACGCTCCTCGCTCAGCTCCTTGCTGCACACCCCCACCTTCCCTAGACAAGGAAAGAAGTATTTGATTTACCCAGCATCTGGGAAAGTGATGCCAAGACCAGAGACGTTGCCACCCAGCCATCTGCCCTGTTCAGTTCTGCATCAGCTTGCAGCATGAGAAAGTGACAGTTAACAATACTGCAACACACACACACACACACACACACACACACACACACACACACTTCCCTTATGATCTTTGAACAGCCATCTCAGTAAAGCCAAGTGAGTCTCCCTGAAGCTCGGCTGTTCTTCACTGATGCAAGGGATGGAGAACATGGGGGTTTTCTCCTCCTCTCTTTTGTCTGGTGAGGCCTAGAAACCTCTGACTGACATAATCATTTCTGAAGCTAACACTGTTGAGGGGTGGAGAAGCCCCGGCAGCTGTGGCGACTTGGGCACGCGTCACACTTTTTCTGTGTCCCCTGAGCCAGGTCCCGTCGTGTGTCATCTGCATCTTCGCCTGCGGTCTCCATGCTGAGATGTCTCTGCAGTCCAGGTCACAGCGCCTGAGTGCTGCCTCTTTAACTCTGTCTTATCTATGGGTCTGGATGAGATGGGACTTGCCACATCCAGTCTCCATTTGTCCTCAACACTTCACCGAGTGGTGGAAATGAGCCCTCATGTCCTTCCCTGAGGAGCTTGTAAAAACAAAACAAACAAAAACAAAAACTAAACCAAAATACATGTGAACCTTTCCAAATCTTGATTTAATTAAGCTTCCTTTCTCTGTATACCCAAGGTATGAGGGTTCCTGTGTTAAGCCATGGTTTGACTTAGATTTACTTTGCTCTTGCCAAAGCTATATTCCGTCTTCCAATGCAATTGAATATTCCTCCATGCCTGGTATCACACCTTATCACAGAATAGGAATTCAAAATTTATGGAATTTCTCTGTGGGCTCCATCTCCAATGTCAGGAGAGAGAAACCCACCCCAAAGTGAATAAAGGACAAGAGTGGATTGGGGGGCATTTATTGCCCCCAAACGACTGACTAGATAGTGTTTAGGGTAGTTTGAAGTAGATGTTCAAAGAGTGCTTGGAAATCTGTTTTCTGTTGCTGTTATCTACATGGTGGCCTTGCTGTCCCAAGGGCTGATAACAATACAGTCATTAGCAGTCCCCAGATTAGCTTCTGTGCTTTGCTGTCCTAATGATATTTGACTGGCCACCTCTGGCATGTACCCAACCTTGAGCCAATCATCAGGACCACAAGAATAGATGATATGATTGGCCAGTTCTAAGTTATATCACTTGTCTGGAGTGAGGAGATTCATTAAATGTCATCTTAGCCCAAAGGACTGAGAGATGGAGGGGCAGTTTCTTGAAGGAGAACTGGAGAAGCATTTCTTAACTAAAAGAAAAAAATGCAAATATACATAAATAACAAAATGTCTGTTCCCATTCCTTTGTTTGGGTGTAAGCAGTTGCATTTAGCATAGTTCAGTTCTCATCAAATGCCCAAGGATTGGTCCTTTATTTCAACTTTTCCTGCATTTTTAATTAGGTTCTATTTTAGTCTGCAGATGCTACTCTTTTCTGTTCTCAGCCTCCAAGACCAAGCTTGGAGGAGCCCGTGTGGCAGCAGCAGCCACAACACTGGCAACATGCTGCAGATAAATATCAAAATCTGAGTTCTAAACAGAGCAGTTACTCTTCCCAATTCACTCACCGCTAGTTTCCATGCTCATCAATCCTGTTACCAAGAGCAGCAGATGTGACCTATATTGGCTGGTTTTGTGTCAACTTGACACAAGCTAGAGTCATCAGAAAGGAATGAGCCTCTGGTAAGGAAATGCCTCCATGAAATCCAGCTGTAAGGCCTTTTCTCATTTAGGGATCAATGGGGGAGGATCCAGCCCATGGTGGGTGGTGCCACCCCTGGCCTGGTGGTCCTGAGTTCTATAAGAAAGCAGACTGAGCAAGCCAGAGCAGTCAAACCAGTAAGCAGCTCCCCTCCATGACCTCTGCATCTGCTCCCACCTCCAGGATCCCGCCCTGCTTGGGTTCCTGCCCTGACTTCCTTTATCGATAAACAGCAATGTGGAATTATAAGCCAAATAAACCATTTTCTCCCCAACTTGCTTTTTTTTTTTTTTTTTTTTTTTTGGTTTTTCAAGATAGGGTTTCTCTGTGTAGCTTTGTGTCTTTCCTGGAACTCACTTGGTAGCCCAGGTTGGCCTCGAACTCACAGAGATCCGCCTGGCTCTGCCTCCGAGTGCTGGGATTAAAGGCGTGTACCACCACCGCCCAGCCCCAACTTGCTTTTTGGTCATGGTGTGACCCTTGGAGCACAAAGATCAGAAACCTATCTGGTGGACAAAATCCCAGGGGACCTTCTGAGTCTGTAATGATGGAGTAACACAGCATCACGGGATCAGTCAAAGAAACATGACAAGTGGTTTAAGATTGTCTGCCTGAATCATAAAAATAACTTCTTTCCACTCAGATCAACTTTATCCCATCACCACAGCAATCTAATACTCCATGACAAGACACTGTGATCATTCAGCAAAATGGGGGGGGGGGGGTCTACCAATGTGCCATTGTTGTTCATTCAGACCTATGTGTTCTCAGGGGCCTGGTCCTTGCCCTTTCTTGGTTCCTTGTTCTATATAAAAGTCCCAGCAATTCAGAAGATATCCCTTACCTGCTGCTGCTGTCACAAACTATGACTCAGTGACTGGCTTAAAAATAACACGGCTCTATTATCTTAGTGATCTGGAGGTCGGAAGTCCAAAATGCGTCTCACTGAATTAAAGTCAAGGTTTCAGTGGGATTGAATGCCCTTAGGAGGCTCTGGAGAAGAATCCGTTTGTATAAGCTACTTTTCTTTCTGTTGTGACTAAATCCCTAACCAAAGGCAACTGAAGAAAGGAGGGTTTATTCCAGATTCTGTTTGGAGGGTACCATCATGGTGAGGAGGGTATGGCAGTGGAAGGCTGGGATACCAGTCATACATCATTTAGTCAGAAGCAGAATGAGATGAATTCTTGTTGATCTCCTCCTTTCCTCTTTAATTTACTCTAGGACCCAGTCCATGGATACTGCTACCTGCTGTGAGGGAACCCTCCTAGACACACCCAGAGGTGTGTCTTCTAAGTGACTTTAAATCCTATCTAGTTGACAATCAAGGTTTACCATCATGAGTCAATCATGTATCAATCTGACCCCCCCCCCCAGGCAGATCACATTTAGTCCTAGCATTCCACTCACCTTCCTCAATGGCTCGTGAGTATTTCTGAAATGCAAAATGTACTTCATTCATATCTAAGAATCCTTAAAGTCTTAACAGTTCTAACACCGCTGAAAAGTTCCAGTTGCCTTTGAAGACTCAAGGCAAACTCTTCACTGTGAGCCCCAATAGAATCAAAATACAAGTGGCGTATTTCCGATGTACAGTGGCACAGGATAAATGAACCTATTCCAACAGGGGGAAAAACCGGACACTAGAAAGAAAAGACTGGACCAAAGCCAGATTGAAACCCAGCAGGGCAAATACCAAATCCTGAATCTTTATGGTCAGCTCTTGGGGCTTTAGATGATCTCATCGAGGTTCCGTAGGGCTTGGATAGCTTCACCCCTCCAGTTCTGCTCCGTGTAGCACCGATGGCCTCTCGCTCAGGTTAGCTTCTCTCAGTGTCTGCAGCTTTCCTCAGCTGATGCCCCTTAAGTGTGCTGTCTTTAGCATCCTGGGGTAGTCCTGGGAAATTGGACTTTACCTTCACAGCTCTGTATAATGGCCTCTCAGGACCCCCTGTAAAGAATCTGACCCTGCTACAAATTTCCTGATCTAAACAACTTTCTGAAACCTATTGGAACCCCCCTCATAACCCCTCACACTTGGATTTTTCGTGTCTGCAAAACCATGTGGACCATGCTGCCAAGTTCTGCTACCAACTTGAGATGTATCCTGCCTCTCTTCTATCATAACAATAGTGACCTCCGTGTGCTTTGGCTGTTGAGCCTGAGAAAACACTTCCCTGGGGGGCTGTTTACAATCAGGGTATGTATCCAGCGGCATTCCGAGATCAGGTTCACACCTTGCAAATGAATGTACATCTTCACAAGTTGGAGCATTTAAAGGCTGGGTTCTTGCCTGTATGGCATCTTTCCTATTGTCCCAACATAGAATAAGAAGTTTCTGTTTAGTGGTGCTAATATATTTAACAATTACAGCTGCTTTTTTCTGTCTGGTCTAAAACTAAAACCTGTTACTTGTTTTTTATCCCCAAACTTCATATTCTGTTTCATTGTAGCTCTGTTTAACAGTAGTGAACAGTAACCATGCTACAGCCTGCGTTGAAATTCTCTCTACCAAACAACTTAGTGCATTACTTTGGAATATAGGCTCACTCAGATTTTCAGGACAGAATGCAGAATTTCCAGGCAAAAAGTATCTAGAATTTTATTTGTTTTTTGCAGGATGTAACACAATGTTTTAATTGAGTTATTTTTTCCAACATAATATTTTAATTGGTTATTTGGAAATTTCACATAATGCACCCTGATCGCATTCACTTTCCCAATCTTCCCAGGCCCACCTTTCCTTCCTCATGACCTCCCCAAAGAAAAGAAAAAGGAAAGAAAACAAAGCAAAATAAAAAAGTACCAAGTCCAGTATCATACTTACTGGAGCATGGTCAAACTTCCGGTGACCAGCCCCTTAAAGAAAATCAAGTCCTTCCCCAATCCCTCCCCTGCCAGAAGCCATCATCTGTGAAGAGCTACACTTCAGCATTCCTAACACAATATTGAAGAGTTCTCTTCAATGGTTCCCTGTCTAGATTGTTTCTCTTTTTGGGGAGGGGGGATTGTCACAGAAGCCTTCTATGTCTCTAATTATCAACTGTGAGTCTGCAATCATCAATACCACTGCAAAAGAAACTTCCTTACCCTTTACAGTCAGTGGCAGCACAGATCATGGACTTCCACGTGGTTTCTGGCAGCAGTACTGACCATGGACATCAACCCAGCCTTTGGTGGCAACATAGACTATAGACACCAACATGACTTCAGGTGGCAGCACAGACCACAGATGTCTACATGGCCTTCAGTGGTAACCGGGACCATGAACATCAACATGGTCTCAGGTGGTTACACAGACCACGGGCAATCACCTGGCCTCTGGTGGTAGAACAGTCCATGGACATCAACACGGCCTCCTGCAGCAGTACAGTCCATGGACATCATCTATATGGACCTCAGGCATCAACAAGGCCTGGAGCAGCAGCACATACCACGAACACCAGCACATCCCCAGCGGTAGCACAGATCACAGAGACCAACATGGCCTTCAGGGGCAGCATGGACCCTGGATGTCTTCAGAGGAGTCCCAATCCATAAAATGAACTGTTCTCCATCTCAGACATCCTGTTGTCACTCAGAGCCAGGGTGATCATGCAACTGGGCAGTGTATTTGGGGGCAGAGCCTGAGCAAGCTCCAGGCTGCCTACCACCTTGCTGGCCCTACTCAGACAACATGCTCTCCTGTCCACTGCAGTCTTCTCCCACACCTGTCAAAGCTGTTGCATCTCTAGTTCTGCCTCTCTCCACCTCTGTCTTCCCCACCTCTCCATCACATAAAGTGGCGTTGCAAACTGCAGTGTGTCACATAGTACATAGTACACAGATACTAATTACACTCATTGGTCTGGTTCGAGGTTTCTGGTTTCTGAAGTACTGTATTTACTGGACCATCACTGAAGCTCATCTCAGATATCTTGCTGTTGCCCAGAGTCAGGGTGATCTTGTGGCTCTGCAGGGCATGTGAGCTCCAGGCTGCCACACACCTCCCTGCCCGTGGTGCTGGCCACCCCAAGGCTCACTGGACACAACTGTTGTGCTTGCAGCCTGTGGGCAGTGTCGAGGCCCCATGCTCCCCTCTTCCCAGCAGTTCAAGCATCATGGACTGTAAGTGGCAGCTCCATGCTGCTGGCCAGCCTGCAGGGGGAGGGCTGATCCTGTTCAGTAAAGACATCTTTCCGAGGGAGCTCCTCTCTCTTACTTCCAGCAAGGCAAGCAGCAACGGCTGCTCCATGCTGAGGGCCCACATTCAGTAATACCGTGTTCGTTGCTGCCTCTGTGCTCGCTCATATCGCTCCCAAATCTTTCCCTGTGGTGTCTCTAGTTCCGCCATTCTCTTCTGCCAAGCACACATGGGCGCACTGGCGCGGTTCTGCTCCACTATCTTTCTTTCCAATTTCATGAAACTACTTTTTAAAAGCATCTTCTCATTAGACCTGCTTTTTTTTTTTTTTTTAAGTTGCTCCAAAGATACTGCGGCTCTGCAGACTCCTTCTTGCAGCAAGGCCGCGCTCCTGCTCAGGCTTGAGTTCAGTCGCTGTGGCTCCCCCACGGCAACTGCAGGGCTGACGGCAAGAGCGGAAGGGGGCACCAGCTTGGCAGTGGCATCTCTCATCTGAGCACGGAGCCCAGCATGGCCACTGCAGATCGTCAGCTGCAGCTTGGTGCAGGATATCGGGAGCTGGGGTGTGTCAGGGAGATTTTACTCCATCTCCACCTCTAGCCTGCTGCAGGAGCCGTGTACACTGTGGCTATTTTGGCTCTGCCTGTCTTTAATGGAGTTTTTATTCCCTTTTGAAACCTCATGAACTTGGCCTCCACTGTTCACATTTTCCCTCAGCATTCTGATCTTTAGATTTCCCATAAGAATGGTCTGTTCAACTCTACTTACAGTAGTCCAGGGTTTCTGTAGCCTGCTCCTCCAAACCCTTCCATACTCCTCCCACAAAACAGTTCCAAAGGCCTACAACCATGTGGCCTGAGTTATCTTCACAGTCTACGCCTTGGTACTCAATTTCTATTTGTTGATTTTCTTGTTCCTGTGACAAAATGCTTGACCAAAGGCAACTAAAGGAGGGAAGGGTTTGTTTCTTCACAGAATGTGAAGGTGTAAAATTTGAAAGTGTGGGGCAGCTGGTCACATTGCATCCAGAGCCAGAAGGGAGGAGGAAATGGTCGCCATTGCTTTGTTGACTTCCTCCATTGCCGTTTTTACTTGCTCTAGGACCCACTCCATATGATGATAATGACTGCTTTGAGGGAAGGCTTCCTCCTCAGTTAAATTTCTCTGGTGCCAACCCTTACAGACACACCCAGAGGTATGCCTCTTAAGTGAGTGTCTGTTAAGCTGTCAATCAAAATTAACGCTGCATTTTTATTGTATTTTATCTGCTTGTTATAGGTCACTTGTGGTTCATGACCCCCAAATCAACATAGAATCTGGAAATCTCTGAGTTTCAGTGTCTGTCTTCCTTCCTACATGTAAAGGGTATTGGTGAGGACATGGGACAGCATGGATAATCTAGGAGGGTGACCCCCTCAGGTTAAAGTCAACTAGTCAGTATCACTAGTCCCATCTACAAGCCTAGTTCTCCCAGACTATGACCCTGGCATCATACAAAAGCTAAGATTCTACACACCGTAAGCACTGAGGGAACTTTAGAAGAATGTGGACATTTTCAAAACCCTGTGCTGACTATATCAACACAGCAGAAGTGCAGACTTACATAAACAAACAAACAACAAACAAACAAAGCAGAAAGCAAAAGGATGTTAGGGAAAAAACAAATATAATATCCCCTGTGTCTTTGTGAGAAAGAGCTTAAAAGGATTTGTGTGCCTGGTCCTTGGGAAGAGAGCTTTAGAGAAGCTGTGATCTGTCCCATCCTTTAAGTCAGGTCTCCGTTAGTGCTTCTGTTCTGTTGAGGCGTTAAGATCCTCCTCCTCCAGTCCCCTCAGCACTCTCTTAGACACAGATCATTGAAGACCCCCAAATCCATCAGGATTTAGGCAGTTGTATCATATTCATTATGGCAGAGTCTGAAACATTGGAAGGGATGTCGGGGACTTTGAGGAAATTAATTTTGAAATTGCAGCCCTGAATGTACAGAGCTGACATGCCATTATGAATGATACAGAAATTGTTCCTGGAAGGGCTAGACTAATAAGTGATGTAGGGAAAGTAGATGTTGGAGGACACCCCCATCCTAGGAAGTCCTTTCCATTCCTCTAGTTATATTACCTCAGAGAGACAACAAGGTGTCAGGATTAGCAGTATTCTCACAGGGTAACAATGTAGCTCCCTTCCACATCATAAGCTATGAACTTAATGCTCATATGTTCTATTTCTTGCCTATCTTCTCTGCTGCTCACTTCTGCATCTTCTGCACTGTCTCATATCATTTTCAGTGAACACTGTGCCTCGTATCAGGCTTCAAATACCTTTGAGGGTAATTACCATGTCTTACTTCATGGGTGGAAAGATTTTTCCATGAATGTCTTTCTCTAGTGTTTTATCACCATGATTTATGAGTCAGGGCCCATTCTCACCATAAAGCTAGAAATGTCAAATTTTCTCTGTCAGCCTCCCTTGCATCCATAGTAAACGAACCAGGCTAGTTGATCAAACTCTTGTACCCCAAGGTTTGAACTAGAAGCAATGATCCAAAGAATTAGAAGCCACACAGGGTCTGTATTTGTGAAAGCGGTAGCAAAGGATTTCCCAAATGCACTTCTCAGGAGCAACACCCAGAATCAGCTTTAGAAATGTTGGTCATGCAGTCACCACAAACAGTGCCTGCTGCCAGGTAGGGATGTCTTCATGGGACCAGTTCTGTGGTGATATTTCATGGGCTTCTCCTGGCTCACAGACTTGTTAATCAGCACATTTCTCAGAGGTCACTGAGCTGAGTCACCTTACCTAATCAATCCCCTTTCTGCTTAGATGAGTCAGCATGTGTCTTCGTTGCTTAAAATGAAGACCCTGACTGAGACAGATGGTCTTAGTTCCCCTTTGGAGTTACCTATATTCATCTCACTTTGAAAATTTAAAAACTTGCCATTTATTCTCTCTGGAACAGCCTTTCCTCTTCTTTTTTCTTGTGTAAAATGTCTACCCAACCATCCAAATGTCAAGCTTGTCCCACTCCGCCCTCAGAGAACTCTCCCCGATTACCCCAAATCCATATACACCTCACAGTATTACCTGGCCCACGGTTCTGTGATCTAATTAAAGACAGAAACTACATTTATGTTGTGTCTTGTCTATTAATTTTGATGAGTGAATGGATGGATGAGTGGATGAGTGGGTAGACAGAGGATTGGATGGGTGGAACTGTTTCAGGACAAAACAATCTCCAGGAAAATTCCTACTACTAATGCTTGACTATAATAAGGCATCTTACATTTTTGTTCTCAGGAAGACAATTCTGTCCCAGAATCCACAGCATTGTGCTAACTTGTTTTGCTCTATTTTCATCTCTTGTGGGTCTCCCAAATGCCAGGCCCTACATCATCCTAGACCCACATTTTAGACCTTCAAGGAGAAGAACGTACTTTGCTGCTCTCCCCTATTGCTGCCCAGTTGCTGAGACCCCCAGCATTTAGAGGAACAGCTGCCTGCTTCTTGGGAGAAGAGTGGGCCACCTGCAAGCCCCTTGAATGGGCAGGTTGCCATGACAACTCCTTAATAGAAAGACCACCATGGGGAATAATTCCCAAAGCAACACCCATTTCTTTGATAGTTTTTCAAGAAAGGCAGGATGTAAAGCTGCAAGTGTAAGGACACTGCACACAAATAATAGTGTGTGAGCTACTCTGCAGCCAACACAAGGCCTGTCCCCATCCCTCTCCCCAGACTGGGGAAGTGAAGCTGAGCCATGGAGTGATTCACAATACTAACACGCCTGGTTTGGGTACAAGCTGTCCTTTGCCCAGCATCCATTATCCATGGTGTACCTTAACAGACATTTAAAATGGGCTTTCTAGGGCTCAGGATGCAATTCAGTTGGTAGAGTGCCCTGTATTTGATCTCAAGCTTGGTGTCACAGGCCTGTAATTATAGTATTAGAGTGGAGGCAGGGGGATCAAAAGTCCATGCTCACTGTCCTCAACTACAGCTACATGGTGAGTCCTGACTGAAAAGCAAACCAAGCAGTGGCTAGAGAGATGGCTCAGGGTTTAAGAGCACTTACTGCCCTTATAGAGAACCTGAGTTTGGTTCCCAGCATGCACACGGTGACTTGCAGCCTTCTGTAACTCCAGTTCCTAAGGATCTGATGCCCTATTCTGGCACTGCACACATGTGATAAACAGACACCCATGCAGGAAAAATGCCAATACACATAACAATGAAAAAAATAGGTCTTTGAAACACACAAACATTTTATGAAGTGAGCATTGTTGTTTCCATCCTACAGATGGGAATGCCTAACTCAAGAGTTCAGTCTCCTCTTTTTTCACATATGTTCATTTGCTTTTCCATGTACTCCACCATGAGTTGAAGTAGCATGTGACTCTCATCAGCCATCTGACCTTGGACTTCCTAGTCCCCAGGACTGTGAATCAAACAAATACTATTTTTGTTATTGTTGTTTGTTTGTTTATAAAGCACCCAGGCTCAGGTATTCTGTAACTGCAACAGAACACAAACTAAGCCACCAAACTTCCAGTCCTTTTCCAACTCCTCAGAATAGCCTCTCTGTTCCCATCGGCACTTGGGCCTGCCTGTACCACCCTGGGCTGTATACACCCTTGAGCCACAGTTGAGACCGAGATGAACCGCACAGTACGAATACTTAGAGTAGAACAGGCACTTGGGACTCTCAGGCATGCCCAGAGAGAAATAACAGGTCCCAGCTCCAGCTCTCATAGTGATTAGTTGAACTGTAGGGAGAAAACTGTTTAAGCCAACTTCAGTGTCTTCGTCTGTAACTTAGAAGCAAAAAACACCTATTCCATTCTAATAGAGTGGCCCACTAAGGGGTTAGTGCTAGGTGCGTGTCGAGTGCCAAGTGAGCACCAGCCGATGCTGGAAGTAGCAGTGTATCAGGAGCTCTGGAATGAGACAACCCTCTCAGCTTCCATGTGCATTGTTCTCCAGATCCCAGAACTAGAAGCAGAGTCCTAGGGTCTCTGGTTCCAGCTCAAAAAGTGTCCAGTTAGGCCACCAATGTTAGTCATCCTGTGCACATATCTTCATATAAATGATTATAACACATTAGATAGACCGTGATAGACCATGACTCTCTACCCCGCTGCCCCTGTTTTCTGCTCTCACTCCTCACTCCTGCTTCCACTAAACCACTTGCGGTTTTCTCTACGAGTGTCCCCTCAGGGAAATACTCTCCCCTTCTTTTTCCTTGAGCCATTCTGAGTTGGTTTTGAGGCTGTGTGAGGCTTAGCTCTTGCAGGGATTCTCCCTGGCTGTGCTGAGTCCCATACAATTGTAGCTAGGAACATCTTGTGACTCTCTTCTTGAACATCCATCACGGTGACCAGAGTTGTCTCCCCTGAAGGCCGGGGGATTTGAAAAACAGGACTGCAGGGACCTCATCTGTGACTGTTGTCCTGTCACCTGTCACTCGTCATAGAGCAGGTGCTTAATCACTTTGAGAAGAGAGTAAAATTATTGAGAACATGGATAGGAAGATAGTTTTATGATCTTGAAGATGCACATTTTTTTTTTTGAGGAAGACCGTCTTGGTCCCTACAAATAGGAGCCAGCCTGGTCCCCACAGCTGGGTCCTGTGCTCTCCTGTTGAACATGAATGTTTTCACAGACTGTAACATCAGAGAAGGCCAAGACTGGTGGAGCAAGAGAGGAACAAGAGCATCGTAAAGTCTCTTTGGGAGCAGATATTAGCATATGTGCATGATCCAAAGCACTAAAGGATGACAGTTCACCCAGTGTGGGTAATGGGTAACTACTGCTTATGTTTCCATGGCCACAGTCACCCTGAGTTATTCCTTCTGCAGTATCACCAGCTTCCTGAAGACATGCAGCTGTAGACACCTCCGTCACCTAATAGAATCCCTTCAAACTCCCCCAAGTCATCTACCACAAGCACACTTGGTCTTTTCTAACACTTCTTATGAAGTCACCTCACTACTCCTATGATGCGTGTGGTCCTCACTGCAATAAGCCAACTAATACAGATCTTTAAAACTATAGGAGTGTCCCTAGAGCTCTTCAGCTAAAGAATATTGACACCATCTAGTTCTGTACACCCTGAATTTCTATTATAAAAGTCTTAATAAAAAACTGATGATGATGACAACATATTTCTGATGGAAAACACTTGGCTGACATAAATAATCTTGGATATAGGTGTTCTGCCCATGTTAACAGGTTCACATTCACAGAGTCAGTCAACCAACCACACATCAAAAATATGTCAAGTCTGGCTGTGGTTGCATACACCTTAATCCCAGTACTCAGGAGATAGAGGCAGATGGTTCTCTATAAGTTTAAGGCCAGCCTGGTCTACATAGTGAGTTCTAGTTCAGCCAAAGCTACATGGTAAGACCTTGTCTTTAAGAAGAAAATGGAGAGGAGGAGGAGGAAGAAGAAACAGTAAAAAAAATGTCTCTGCATTGAACATACACTGACCATTTTCTTGTCATTTCTTCCTGAATGATACAATATAACATCTATTTGTGGGACCATTTACATTGAATTGTCCATTAATAGTCTTTAGGGATGACTTAATGTATGCAAATACTACTACATTTATATGAAAAACTTGAGCATCTGCAGATTTTGGTACCCACAGGGGTTCCTGGAGACAACAATCCCCTTGTGCACCATAAGATACTGTGTTGAGTGCTTTCTGGGGGATGGTCTCATTATGTGCTTATGCATGCTTCTGTTTGTGTCCATGATGGAGACCTGGATGGAGAAGGGCATCTCTTCAGTCTTGAGTGTCTGTGACTGTTTTATCTAAAGGAACATCAGCTGAAATACCATGAAAAAGAGAATATTCTAGTTGAGTGACTACATGTTTCCAAAGGGGCACAAAGCAAATGCTATCCCAGCAACTTCCCTGCCCAGATTCTGAGAGGTACTTGTGAACATGGATCAGCAGTGGTGCTCACAGCCATCCTTCCAACCCAACAGACACCATTACAGTGTCAGAGGTTGGCATTCTCCACTAGGTTTCCCCTGGAAAGATTCTGGGGGCCCCTGGTTGATGGCACTTGGGGCTGAGAACTGCACAGACTGTAGGGACAGGTTCTTCTCTGACAGTAGTTGGCTAATGGGCCAAATCATTCTGACAGAATGCCAACAGATGTTAGCTGTGAAGAGTGATAAATTTTCTCTCCTCTCAGAGAATCTTTACTGACAAGATTACAGTCTATGTAAGGCCTCTCGTCAGCCACCAGAAGCCTCCACACAGAAGCACCACCGTGTGGAATCAGACACTCAACAGGAATCCCAGATGATAAAGGTGGCAATAAGAATCTCTAATCTCCATCATGAGTTTCTTTCTGTAATGAAGACCAGGGCATCACAGATGCTGTTAAAGGACACTGACCGCTCTGAGGAGGATCCTCAGGCCAGGCTTGATCAATGATGGCTCCTGTCACATCCTCTGCACAGGGGGAGCTGACACTCAAGGCTCTAAGATTCTCACTCAAGCCCTTCGATTCTCTGAACATCAGGACTGCTTTATGATTCTTCATATCAAATTTGTCCTCTCCCACTTCTTCTTGCCCCTTCCCTGGCCCTCCACCGATAGCCTACAAGTAAGCGAACTGATACTCTGTCAGTCCTTTATCTGCATACTTTCTTGATGACATTGTAAATATAATTGAATTTTCTGAAAGCCCTGAATTCAAATGAGGTGACAATCGAGGAAACAGTGTGATTAAGGAATATCACTGCCACCCCAAATTCATCATTGCGTCGCTCACAGATGGAGTTACTGAACTCCGATTATATTTTAGGAAATGAAAGGCGACAGATCTAAATGCCCATAAAACAAATTAGGAGCCTTCTTGAGGGGCAGGATTATTACTGATTAAGTATATTTGGCATCAAAAATGTGTGAGCACTTTGGCAGCTTAAATTACACATTCACACAGTCAATGCTTTTGCTGGTCTGAAAATTCTTTATTATTTTGGTCTTCTAATCACATTTTCCTTCTTTCTCCAAATTGATGATTTGAAAGAGCATTGGAAATGATCTTTTCTGAAAGAGCATTTTCTTTCAAAAGACATTTACACTCAGCTGTCATTAAAAGGACATCATCCAGTTGCTTAGTTTCTCAATTTAGCTTTAAAACGAAGTTACTGTATTAGGGGAAAAAAAAAAGTGGCCTCTCTTTCCGTGTAACAGTCTTTGCCACTTCCTTCTACACGTTGTTTAGTGCCAAGAGATGAAGGAAGACAGTGTGCTGCTATCTACAGCCTCCATGGGTGACAGATCTGCTTCTAAGTACTGGTTGGGAAGGGAATCACCTTCTGGGCCCACTTTGCTTTTTAAAGGACCTTAAGGTAACTTTGGGACATCTCTCTTGAAGACCATTCGAGTCCAACAAGTAGACAGATTGCAGATGAGCTGTCTGTGACCTCTGCCACATCCCATCCATGTCTCCATAAGATCCTCTCCCGCTGAAGGTAGCTCAAACCCACGGCTTGCTATTAACCAACAGAACATGACCCAGGTAATAGTATGTCGCTTCCATGATTGCATTGACTTGCATGACCCCTATGCTAGATGATACATACTAGAGAGTCTCCCTGTTGACTTGGTAAAGTATGCAAGTGTGATGAGGAATGCCACGGTGAGAAGCTGCGGGCAGCTGTTAGGCACTGATGATGGCCTCCAGCAAACAGACACCAAGAAACTGAAGCCCTCAGTTGTCTAGTCATCAATAATGAGTTCTGCTAACATCCAGGTGATCTTAGTACCACAGTGCCCCAAACAGAGCCTATCAAACAGAATATAGACAGGCCAGTTAGTGCTTGATTGTGATCTTGAGACCTAAGAAAACATATCTAAACTGTACCCCTACTTCTGACACACAGAAACTATGAAATGACTTAGATTCGGCCAGGCATGGTGGCAGTGCATCCCTTCAATCTCAGCATTTGAGAGGTAGAAACAGGCAGATCTCTGTGAGTCTATGTAGGCCAGTCTGGTCTACATAGTAAATTCCAGGCCAGCCAAGGCTACATAGTGATACCCTCTCTTGCTCAGGAATAGCTGGCCAACACAAATCGGGTCCCATGTTTTTAGTGGATTTTTCTTTTGTTTGTTGTTGCTGTTGTCATTGTTTAAGAGAGGGAAGGAACATGAAGTTGGGAAGGTGACCCATGAGGAACTGGGTGACAGGAAAAATGTGATAAAAAAATATATTTATGGTAGCACAGGAAAGTTGGGTGGTTCTATAATTCAGTCAAGTCCTAGGGAAGCCAACTTTATTCCTAAAAGAATAATTCATTTTTTTTAAGAGGAGAGTACATTTTTCTTGTCATACTCAGTTATTTGTTTGTTTGTTTTTAATCATGGTTAGCTCAGGAAACTAAATTAACTCATAAAAAAGGGAGAAAAAGAAACAAATTAAATTTTTATACCGTATACATGAGACGTCTCCAAGTTACATGGAGTATATCAGTCTGTTTTTGCTGCTGATAACATGACACCCTGGACTAATTACAAAGTTTATGTGGGTCACAGTTCTGGTCCAAGGTCAAGGGCCCATATCTGCAGATGGCTTCACTGTGAGCAGAATCTTGAGGCAGTCCAGGGTGTTATGTAGCAGGAGACAAAGAACAAGCATGCACACTCCGCTCTCTCTAATACATCCACTGGGAGTCAATCCCAGGCCCCAGTGATGTGACCTCGGCTGATTCCCATCACTTCCTCAAAGTTCCTCTCCCTGACAATGGGCAATAAACCCCAGTGTGAGTTCTGCAGAGAACAGATTGTACCCACACCAGAGATGAGTGTCCTAGAAGGCTGTCCACACGCCTAAGGAAAGAAAAAGGCTTGTCCCCCAACCTGAGCAGATTCCAAGGGGCTTAGAGCAGAGATTACTGAACTTCATTAGGAGCTTTACCTGTGAGTCAGGGGACTCGGACACATTTGAACTGTTTCCTAGAAGCTGTCTTACATAAATTAAGAACTAAGGATTCAGGTGAGAAGTTTAGGAAACTTCCTGATGGCTGTTAGGGAAGCTACACTTTACCTGATAAAAGTCAGGAAATCCTGTCTGTAGATTTCTCAAATTAAAAAAAAAAAAAAAAAGTAGACAGAGCCAGAAGCCATTTCAGAATTGTGGATATTTCAGTAGATTCAGAACTCTTTTTTATTTATTTTATTATTTTTTTATTTTTATTTTATTTATTTACTTTTCTATTATCAGCTTGATACAGTACAAATTCTTATCCTAATAGTGAAATGTTTCACTGAGGCTTGCCCAGTGATTGAGAAAAACCAAAACTTATTATAAACCACAGTCATCTTAGGGTCCCCCCTGCTATGTAGCCTCCCTGGTTCTGTGGGTTGCAGTCTGATTGTTCTTTGCTTTATATCTAGTATCCACTTATGAGTGAGTACATACCATGTTTGTCCTCCTGGGTTTGGGTTACCTCACTCAGGATGATATTTTCTAGTTCCATCCATTTGCCTGCAAATTTAATGCTGTCATTATTTTTCTCTGCTGAGTAGTACTTGATTGTGTATATGTATCACATTTTCTTAACCCATTCTTCAGTTGAGGGGCATCTAGGTTGTTTCCAGGTTCTAGTTATTACAAATAGTGCTGCTATGAACATAGCTGAGCATGATTCTTTGTGGTATGATTGAGCATCCTTGGGTATATGCCCAGGAGTGATATGGCTGGGTCTTGGGGTAGATCGATTCCCAATTTTCTGAGAAACCGCCATACTGATTTCTCCAGTGGTTGTACACGTTTACATTCCCACCAACAGTGGAGGAGTGTTCCCTTTGCTCCACATCCTCTCCAACATTGACTGTCATTGGTGTTTTTGATCGTAGCCATTCTGACAGGTGTAAGGTGGTATCTCAGAGTCATTTTGATTTGCATTTCTCTGATGATTAAGGATGTTGAGCATTTCTTTAAATGTCTTTCAGCCATTTGTGATTCTTTTTTGAAAATTCTCTGTTTAGCTCTTTAGTCCATTTTTTAATTGAACTCTTTAAGCTACACAATCCTGGAATCTCTACCACATAATTTCCAGGAAACATTAGGAATTGGTTGTTTTATAGATCTTCTAATCTTCATATTCTATTGATGTTTCCACTACTTTTCTCCTCTCTATGAACTTCAGTGGCAGTATGTGTGACTATTATCAATGTTGACAAAATAGAGAATCAATGAAACTGCTCCAACAGACAAAGGAGAGGAAAAAAACGTCAAAATACCAGAAAGCTACAACTATTACAAACACATATGACCTCTTAATAATATGACTTCTATAATATATAAACAAAAACTGAAAAAAACCTGAAGAGATAAATGGAAAACTCAATCATGTTTGGGAACTTAAGTGCCCTACTCTCAATAACTGGCATAATAGCAGGCAAGAAAATAGGTTATGTAGACAATACTAAAAATATCTAGACTGCACATCGATCTGTAGAATAATACACTCAACATTGGAAGCATACATATTATTCTTAAGCACACATCAACCCCTTTGCACACTATATCCAAACTGACCAAGAAAAGCAATCTAAAGTCAAGAGCAAAGGAAGGACATGATATACAGAATCCAAACAGGCATTGAAAAGTACTAGTAATTTTCAGTCTTCCCAGAGGAAAGCTTCAAATACAGCTAGCTTCACTATAGAATTCTACCAAACATTTAAGAAAAAAATTATCACACATTCTTCACAGACTCTTTTTACTCCTTTTAAAAAACAGGAAAAGGAATATTTCCCAGCTCTTACAAGGTCAGCACTGCCCTAATATCAAAGGCATATAAAGCAATTACAGGAAAAAACAAACAACAACAACAACAACAAAAAAACACAACCCACTACAGCCAGTATTGCTCATGAATACCGAGGACCTAAAAGTCCTTAACAAAATACTATCCAATTGAATCCAGCAATATTTTAGAAAGTGTAATCCATGACAAAATGAGATTTACACCAAAAGTGAAAAGTTAGTTTAACATAAAAGTTAGTTACAACATCATTTAAGTGGGGTGGGGTGTGGGGCAGACAAAAGAAAACAAAATACAACCTCCTGGGGGGTCATCTCAGTAGATACAGAAAAACCACTTAACAGGTCAAATCCAGCCTCCCTCTTCTGTGACTGCAAGCAGAGGCAGGAGGAGCCTGGAGACTCACTGTTCATCTGGCCCAATCTAATTGTTCGGTACCAGGACAAGTGAGTGACCCTGTCTCAAAGTCCCGGGTGAGACGACCTGTGAGGAACAACAAATGAGGCTGATTTCTGTCCTCCACACACATGTGCACACATGCACATTTGCACCACGTGTACACATACCGTGCACTCGTGCCCCCCCCCCCCAACACACACACATGAAATGCTCGAGACAGCTTGCATATCGAGAGAAAATGACTATTTGGCTAACAATTCTGGTGATCTGAAGTTACGTCTGCTAAGATTGACAGTGACAGGAGCCAGTGTCCAGGGGAGCGGTCCCATCCTGAGCTGGGAAGCAGAGAAAGGAGGAGACCGGGCCCTGCGATATGCTTTGCGGGCGTCCCTCCTCCCTAGTGTCCTTAGGACCACTCCAGGACTCTCCCTCCTGTAGCACATAGCACCTTCCAACAGCCTCACCCCAAGAAATGGGTCTTCTGTTTGCAGATGCTGGAGGTGCTTTCCTTAGGACTCATGTATAGGTAAGTCCCAAGACTTCATTATCATAAATAGGAGAACTAAAAAAGCTCATCGAGTTATAGGATATATAAAATTAATATATAATCAGTTGCATTTCTATATTTTAGTAACAAATACCCAAAAATAAAATTGTAAAAGTAATTTCAAACAGGATAATATGAAAAGAATAAAATCTTTATGGATAATCTTTTTTTGCTTGCTTGTTTGATGTTGGTGTTATTAAAACAGGGTCTTGTGTAGTTTAGGCTGTGTTCAACTCACTGTGTAACCAAGGTGACTTCTTTCTTCCACTTCCTGTGTGCTGGGAATTGAGCCCAAGGCTTCATGCATGCTAGGCAAGCATCTGACTCAATGAGCTTTACCCCTAACCCTAGTGAATGATCTTGACACAAATACAGAATGTGTACTCTAAACGCTACAGGGAGGCATAAGGCTCTGGATTTAACCCTTAATGCAAACAAAAAGGAAGAAGGATAAGGGTGAGGAGAAAAGGAAGGATGAAAGGAGGGAGAAATGAAAGAAAGGAAGGGAGAGAGGAGTGGGGAGAGGGAGGGAGGACTGGGGAGAGGGAGGGAGGACTGGGGAGAGGGAGGGAGGACTGGGGACAGGGAGGGAGGACTGAGAACAGGGAGAAGGAGAAGAAAGTTTCCTCCAAAGACTGGGGCGAGGTGAACAGAATGTGAGATACTTTTTTCTGGGGAGACATGAACAAATGTCTATTCACCCCAGATAGGACACCAAGGACAGACCAAAGAAAGAAATCTATCCAAGTTAAATGTGGTGAATCGATGAGTTTATTTGGGATTAGTTACTCTGAGGAGCACAGGGGAGGGTTATTCCCAGGAGCACAGGCCAGGGGCTTCTTTCAGGAGCATGGAAGACTAAAGGCAGCTGCAGTACTATAAAGTCCTAGGAACGTGGGTGATGACCTCCCGAGAGATGTATTACTGGGGTCCCATTCAGTTCACTTTCCTCCTCCTATGTATTTTAGCACCTCCTGGGTCATGTGCAGCTGGTGAGGGGTACAGGAGAGAGGGAGGCAGTGGCTGGAATGTTAGGCAAGGATCTCCTGTGGGTACTCAGTGCCTCTGATTTCAACACAGTAATGTCGATGGACAGAGGTCCACAACACGGGGCAGCTGCAATTCAAGGCCAAACCTCTACCTATCAAGGCTCTGGCTCCAAAAAGGAAACAAAATTGCATTGTTAATATGGCGATACCTAATATAACAAATGATTTATAGATTCAATACTGTCCCCAATTAAACCCCCACGGCCTGTGTTGTTTTTTTCTTCTGTAACAGAAATGGGAAAGCTGGAATGCATGTGTGTTGCAAGAGACCCTGCTACAGTCTGAACACGGTTTGTTGACCTGAGTTATATTAAAGGTCTCAACTCAATGTTGTAACGTTGAGCGGTGTTGGGATCTCTCAGAGGTAATTAGGTCATAGGCGTGCCACCCTCCTGAAGAGATTCACGCTGTCCCGTGAGAGCCCATCAGTATCAAGTGCACCCGCCCTTGCTCTCACCCACACAGGCTCTTCTGGTTCTTCTTCTCCCTGTCGGCAAGAGGCTCTCAGCAGACAGAGCAGATGCTGCTGCCATGTTCTTAGACCCTCAAAACTGAGAGCAAATAGTCCTTTACCTTTCTGGATTATGCAGTCAGATAGTCCTTGATAGCAACTGGAAAGGGATGAGGAAATAACCGAAAACGACAAAATAATCTTGACAAAAAGCAAAATGGTACCCACTCTGTCTCGGGTGTACTGACCTCAAACCAAGTGTGCAGGGTTCATCATCCTGAACTCTCCCAGGGCTGTAATCAGGTGGGATAGCTACCTTAGTGTTTCAAATATAGAATCCAAGCTGGGAGTTTGGGGGAGTTATTCAAGGCCCGAGATCCCAGGAAGCATGAATGGGGGTGCATATTCACCATTGCATGCTCTGACCCCCGCCGATGGCACCCCGAGCGTTGTCTACACAGGACCTATAGGCAGGAAGCCAAGAAGCTGGGGACTCTGGAATCCTAACCTCAGAGGGGCAATATTCTTCATCCACCCTCAGCTACTGCACACATCCCATTTAGGGGCATGTCAAACCTTAGTCATGTTTCTGGAGGTGCCCACTTCATGAATGGTATTCTTTTCTGTTTTACTGGTATGGATATGAGTGTCTAGATATAAATATGGAGGTAAGCCCTAGGGCTCCATAATTGAGTGCCTTGCACCAGTCAGGGTGACATTCTGTTTTGAAAATCTGCTCTGCCACTTTTCAGAGTGGCCCGTGTGAGATGTGAGCCCTGGGAGGTGCTGGAAACTGAGGGACATAGCAGCCAGCAGAACCATCTGAGCCAACGTGCTAAAGCCTGTCAGGGCGCTTGTGGGAGGGGGACAAAGGATGAAAATTTTCTGCCCAACAATCCCTCTGGAGATATCTAACAGCACACTCATTAGTTCTTATTAGTATGTGGACATAACTGCACATTCATTGGGAAAATATTTGAAAAGCAGCTAGGTTCTGGTTTAAGGCTATAAACCACCCCTGGCTATTCCTCTTCCCCTCCTCCTTCCCCCATGTCTTCCTCCCATACCAGTTATATGAGAAAATTGTTATTCCCTCAGCATTTGCTCCTCAGAGACACTTCTTCACCCAGGAACCCAAGTGCCAGGCATGGGCCTCATCATGTGCTTTTTAATTTATCGAACACCTACTATAGACCAAGCGCTGCTGGGGTCTGCAGGAGCTGAAGAGACAAGAAATTCATGTTCTCTGACTTCAAGGGAATTACAATTCGCTGAGAGAAACAGACTTTACACACACACACACACACACACACACACACACACACACACACACACACTCAGCAATGGAGGCAATGCTCTGAATCTCATCAGACTAGGAGAGCAGAAAGGTGTTTTGAACTTGGATCTGAAAAATAAGTAGGAATTTGCTACTCATCCAGGTATGAGACACTCAAGAGAACATTCTAAGCTTTAGAAATAGAGCACATCCAAGATTCCAGGAAGTGATCCTTGCTTGTGACTGAAAGGTCAATGCCTCTAGGCTACAAGGTGCAGGAAGAAGAAAGAATGAAGTGTTATTCTAATTATTCTTTATTAATAAAAATTCAGGAGTCAGATATCGGGTTTAGAATCTGAAGAAGCAGAGAAGCCACCAGTCCTCTCCTACCTGCCCCTTTCCTTTCTCCTTAAGGGCTGAGATCCTTCTCTGCCCCGCCTTCCTACTTCCTGTCCTATCTGTCTACAGTCCTCCAAAATCCCTGTGGTTAATTTTGGTTGGCTAGTGGCTAGCTCCATCTTCTGACTCCAAGCAAGCTTTATTTGTCAGAACACGATCAAAATATCGTGCAACAAAAGAGAATGAACAAAAAGGCTGTTATGAACTCCAATTTTCTTTAAAACCACACAAACCATGGAGGGGGTCATAGAAAGTGATAAACTTCACATCTTAGAAGCTGTTGCTTGGAGAACAGGCGAGAATGTGGTGGGAAATGCAGAACAGATGTGGAAAGCCAGTGAGATGGCAACTTCAATGTTCTGGAAAGAAATGCCTGGAGTTTCCAGTTGAGGTGACATATGGAGTAGAGAGTAGAAAGTGCCAAGAGCGCACCAACTATGGCCTGTGCAACTGTGCAACATAACTCACCAGGAGGAGGACATGGTTGGCAGAGAGAGGGCTTAGGTTCAAGTTCAGACTGATATCCAAGCGGATGCGCCCTGTCAGCAGGTGGGCATATCACCTGCTTAGAGGGGGGGTCTAGAGCGGAAATTCACATGTCGGTGTCATCTGAAAAGACATGGTGGTTGAATTTAAAGAGCAGGTGAGCTTATCAACAAGACTGGAGAGTGGAAACACAAGACCTAGGAGAAAGATTGGAAGAAACCCAGTCTTTGAAGCATAGGAGCTGTCTCAGCCCGTGGGGGATGAGCTAGTGGAATCCTATAGACTAGTCACTTATAAAAGAAGTTAATTCTCACAGTTCTGAATGCTAGAAGGCCAAGGTCAAAGTGCCAGGAACTTTGGTGCCTGGTTTACATTCTGGTTCATTGATGGTTACTTCCTGATATGTCTTGTAGGGTGTAAAGGACAAGGCAAATGTGTAAGTCATTGAGAGGCATGCTAATCCCATTCATGAGACTCCATTCTTGTCACCTCTCAAGGGCTCACTTCCAGGTACTATCACCTTAGGAGGCAGCTCTTCAGTGTGTGGAGATGGGAGATAGAGGCACAAACATTTATCCCATAGCCAGGAGGGAAGGATGAGAATCAGGCAAGGATGACACCACAGTAGTGTGTCAAAGTAGTCAAAGAAGTTTAATGTTCCAAAGAGAGTCATGAGTCCAATGTTACTGGGAAGCTGAGTAAAACCAAGACTCAAAAATCGTTGGTGGATGCCACAGCACAAATGTCATCAATAATATTAGAGAAGTTCTTCTGGGATGTGTTAAGTGAGCAGAGGTTAAGAAATGACTCTAATGTCTATCACTCCTTAAATATCTAATCCTGGTGGGAAGTCAACATTTTTAACTTTCCTTTAATAAAGAGATAGACAAAATGCTGATGTGAAATGTTCAAGTTGCGAGGAAATTATCAAAAACACAGGGCAAGAAAGAATAATGCCCATCAGGTGCTTTAAAACACAAAAGGGTCAAAACTAAACCCTTAGCCAGGGTAGGGGAAGCTCGGAGACCAGGCAGAAAGAAAGCAGGTACATAGACAGAGGCACAGGTGTGCTGCAAAGCACATGGAATAAGTCCTGCCTGTGTCTCAGGGTAGGGGAGCCGTGTTGTGGGTGAACGCCTTTCAGAATTAACACAGAAATGTGAATAGTCAAGACTCCCATGAAGACATTTGTGCTGGAAAGAAGCTATGCTTATATCTTTATGATTCATGAAAATGCACTCTTTTCTGAGTTAGAAAGTAACCTTTCCATTCTAGAGTGGGGTATTTGGGAAACTGATTTTGGCACTAGATTTTAAGTTGAAGCTTTACTACACTTAAGTATTAGAACCTAGAAAAGAATTTAAGCTTTTTGTAAGTATTTGTAAGTTCAACAGATTAGATTTACAGCAGTTACTTAAATACTTGAGGAGATTTTTAAGTATTTAAAAAAGAATCCAACTATGTTAAGTGTTTACAAATGCAGTAAATGAGTAGCGACATTTCTCAAAGGTCCCCTTAAAAGTGACTGTTAAAATTTGCTGCACTTATAAATAAGTAATAAGACTTAGAAGCTAAATTTCAAAGCTTATGGAAGAACTTAGGTCTGAATAAATTTGTAACTTTAATAAATTGAAGATTAATTTTAAAAGCCAGAGAAACCTTTGATCAATTCTTTTGGTGTCTAAGAAATGCCCTTGAGGGCATCAAATTAATAGTTTTCATTATTTAAAAAACATATGCTTGTGTTGAAAAAAATCCAGGGAAGAAATACAGTGAACCCTTTGACCCACTTCTTAGAGGGAGAATTGTTATAAGCTTCTTGTGTATCTTCCCAGAATTCTTTTTGCATGCACACATAACCCTTGCTCTACTTTTACAGAGACTTGTTCTGTGTCAGATACTCTACAGCTCCTCTGCTTAATAAGATACTTACTAACGTGTTCACATCTCTTACAAAAATAAACACTAAAATCCTTCCCTCTACCCGTCACACTGGATGGGGCTCACAGCCTCATCCCTGTCATTTGTCATGGTCAACCACAAACCCTCTCAGCATGAATGCATGTGTGTGTGTGTGCGAGCGTGCACACACACATGCACATACACTGGTGACCTTTGCCTTCATCAATGTCCTAGTGTTATATCTGTGGCTGTGATTAAAATACCCTGGCAAACACCAACTTGGGGGAGAAAGGGTTTATTTTAGTTCACAATTTCAGGTTAGGGGAAGTCAAGGCAGCAAGGGAACTTAAAACAACTGGTTAGATCACATCCTCAGTCAAGAGCTGAGAAACAGAGTATGTGCATACTTAGTGCTCAGCTCACTCTCTCCATTCTCATACAGTTCAGGACTCCAGACCCAAGGAATGGTGCTGCCCACAGTAGGCAGGTCTTCTCATCCCAACTACTATACTAAGACATTTCTCCAGAGACATGCTCATAGGCCAACCTGGCTTAGATGATGTCCTAGTGAGTCTCTCTTTTCAGGTGATTCTACGCTGTGCCTAGGGGCAATGAGAACTGACCATTACACTTGCCCACTAGACTTCTCAGGTTTTCTTGATCTCTGGCTATTTAGATACTCTTATCACTGTTTTATTGCTGTGAAGAGACACCAAGACCAAGGCAATGCTTAGGAAAGAAAGCATTTAATTGGGGGCTTCTTGCTTACAGTTTTAGAGGCTTAGTCCATTATCATCGTGGTGGAAAGCATGGCAGCAAGCATGGTGCTGGAGCAGGAACTGAGAGCTACGTCCTGGTCTGCTGGCAGAGAGATAGATAGATAGATAGATAGATAGATAGATAGATAGATAGATAGATAGAGACAGAGAGAGAAAGACAGAGACACGAGACACAGAGAGAGAGACTGGGCCTGGCTTGGGGTTTTGCAACCCCAAAGCCTGTCCTCTATGACACTAACAAAGCCGCACCTACTCTAACAATGCCACACTTCCTAATCCTTCTAATCCTTTCAAAGGGTGTCACTCCATGGAGACTAAGCATTCAAATCTACAAGCCTTTGGGGACCATTCTTATTTAAACCACCATAGATGCTATGTGCTCCCTTTCCCAGGCTTCCTGCTTTTTCCTGCCTTCTCCTACCACTTCTTGAACTCTCAGATCCTTGTAGCCATCTACAAGGATGTCCAAACTCAATCCTTTGCTAACCTCTTGTCATCTCAGGCACTTCTGGAAGTGATTACTTCCATCACAGTAAGGTCCTTTGAGCTCCTGCAAGATCCAGATCACTGTTCATCATTATCTCCTCAAAAATAGCTCAAAGGAGGACATGTTACATAGTTAGCTGAGCTCAGTCTGAAATGAAAATACAAGTCACTTTGCTTTGAAGCTATAAAGGATTTTAAGATGGTAACAGAAGAGATTAAACCCAATATGGGGCCTTGTGGACAGCTCAAGTTGCTGGCCCATGAGGCTTACTTTGATCAAAGGCATCTCAAACTCTGTAAGTTGGAAGAAAATATAGACCTGACACCCACACAACTAAATCTTTCTTCCTTCCTTCCTTCCTTCCTTCCTTCCTTTCTTCCTTCCTTTCTTTCTTTCTCTTTCTTTCTTTTCTTTGTTTTTTTTTTTTTTTGTGCCACCACTGGTCAGTTATGTGATCCTGGAAACAAGAAGTTACCTGTACCTCTAGCCCCTTGATCCAGTGTACCACTAACTCCTTGAGTATATCTCTGCTCCCAAATATCACTCACTCACAGTCATGCTACTTATCACATGCATGGCCTCCAGTGGCCATGGTCTCCAATCTGACCTATCACCAAGAGCCTTTCCCACCAATTCCACCTTTCTCCCCACGTCCAATAGGATTTCTGTAGTTCTACAATCCCCAATGTGGCCAGAGAGATTTGTGTTTTGAGACAAACAAGTTCTTGCTATACTCTGAGAATCAAGTATGCATCACCGCACTCAGCATTTTTTTTCAAAACATAAAATCATGACAATTATCCACTCCATGCCCTAGATTACATCCTCTGCTTAAAACACTTCTATCTTGGTTCCTTTTCTTTTACTGTGATAGGACACCATGGCCCAGGCAACTAGAGAAGGAAGGGTTTAATTGGGGTTTATGATTCCAGAGGGATAAGAGTCAGTCACTATCAAGATGGGAAGCATGACAGCAGGCAGGCAGATGTGGGGCTGGAACAGCTGAGAGTTCACATCTCAAACCACAAACAGGAAGCCTGGAGAGTCTTTTGAAACCTCAAAGCCTACCTCCAATGACACCCCTGCCCAACAAAGCCACACCTCCTAACCCTCCTCAAACAGCCTCTAACTGGAGACCCAGTACTCAAATGCCCAAGACTTATGAGAGACATCTCATTCAAACCCTGTACCATCACTGGTTTCACACTGAATGTCTCTCCTCTCCTCCCACCCTGGCCCTTTTCTTTTAACTCTGTAATGATTGTTTCCGGCAAATGGGAACTTCTCTGTTTTTATAATCCTATTTGTTACCGTTTCTTTGTGGCTTTGTGATTGCTCTTCTTAGGGGATTCCCCCCTACTCAATTATAAAATCACTAGCTATTGTTTCCTTTCTGTATTTTGAAGTCTCTGTCTTGTTCTTTCTCCCTCCCGCCTCCCATGCGAATGTTAGCTCAGCCATGCTTATGTGTGAGGTGCAAGGCTTCAGTTTTATCTTGCTCCAAATAGCTAGTGAGCATCCCCACAGCATCCCTGGCTGATTCCCATTTGTAGTGAGGGCTATTTCTGTCTTGTCCACTTGGTTCCATTGATTTCACTTTCCTTGAGTACAGTTTTCTGACTTGATTCAGGGGTAAAATGCAGAGTCCTGGGAAATGAACGTCCTTCAGTCAATTCTCCACAAACAAGAATTCAATCAAGAGAGATTTTCTTTCTTTCCTAATGGGAAAAGGGGCTGACAGAGGTTCACGACTATATTCTGGCAAGGTCCTGAGTGTCATTATTCCAGGCTATTGATTGAGGACAGGGTATTAGCAGAGCACCTTAACATCTTTAGTCTCTGCGTGTGGAAACTGAAGAGGCAGTCAAAGACTGCCCCATGGCCACACTGTTGCTGGGAGATCGCACTCCTGGTGCTTGTCCAGACTCTGGGCTCAGCTGTCCTCTCCCCTGCCTTTCTCATACTCAATAGTCCCACAGATGCAAAACTCAACTTGGGCATCGGCCTGCTTAGGATACTGGAGGTCCTTTGTCTCTCTGCCCTTTGCCAACCACCCCGGGACTCACCCCTGCTGCAGCCCTTAGAACACGTGGGGAGAAACTTGAACCCCATTACACAATGACTCCTAGCCCCTTCCCACCCTAGACAGCCATGTGCTGGGATCCCATCGGCTAGGATCCTCTTACAGAAGACTATGAGAATAGGGCTGATCCTCACTCAAGGTCTCTAGAAAGAGTGGGTAGAAATGCTCGTTCATTTGCTGTACAAAAGCAATCAGGACTGATTGTAGAATAGTGGATTTTGCTCCAAATGATGGAGTTGCTCTAGCTCACCCCATCTCCACACACAAAGCCTTTTCAGAAGAAAGCAGTGCCAATTCTGTGTCTCATCAATGTCTACGGAAGAGGGAGCCAACGTTCCCATAAGGGTAGCAGACTACCTCTTCCTCTGGCACTTTTCCAGCTCAAGGAAGAGAAGGTGGCAGGGGTGGGGGGGGGGCATGAGAAGTGGTTGGCTGGAATCTAAAGCCAGAGATGATTAGGAAGCTACAGTCAACAGCCACTCTGCAAGGCTGCCTGCCTTGGCTGTAATCCAGAGGAAACCCAGCAAGCAGGGTAGCTGGTCAGGACTGTCCCTTTGCTCAAGGCTCCTGAGTCTCCTCCTGCCTCCTACCAGCTTCCCCACGGAGGTCTCTTTCCCCATCCCTCTCCCCACTCTGGATCCTCCCTGTTATCAGAACCACACTCATTTATCACCTTTTGATGGGCTCCTCTAGGCAGGCCATGTCAGGAAATTTCTTGGTGTTCATTTTAATAAAACTTAATTATTAAGACAGGCTCACGAGTCATAATACATTTAGTGGCTCATTTTTCACTTCTCTGTTGGAGGCCTCCTGGCAGCCAGGTGGGAGAGTACAGGCTGCAGGGTAGGGGAGTGTCAGAGCCCTTTCTGCGCTCTGGAGGAGCTAGGCTGGGGAAACAGCCCCGCCAGGCCCTTCCCCTGCCAGCCCTCTTCCCCTGCTCTTCCTTCCCAAGGGCAGAACACAAACTGCACTGGACACAGGTCAGGAGACCTGGCACTAAGCCCCTTCTTCAGCAGACAGCTACACGGAGTTTAAGGGGGAAATGCGTCTCCCTTAGGCTCCAGCTTTCAAGTCTGCAAAAATGGGATGCGTTTTCCACTCAGACCTGACAGGGGCACAGAGAGGTGGCAGAAAGCCCTGGGGATGAGAAGTGTCTGGCAGCCTGATGGGAGCCAACTGACAGGTGAGAATAGGACTCTCAGCCCCCCAGGCCTGAGGGGCTGCTCTTTTGGAGAAGGGAGGGGTCCCCAATAATCACAATAAATAATAGCTAATATTTCCTGAATGCTTTGCAAACACAGACTCTGAGCCAAGGGCTTGACGCGCACAGATGGTTTTGGTAAACATCCCAGCTTCCCTGATCATTACTAGTATTATAAAATCAGTTCTTGTGTTACCCTCCCTTATAAATCAAAACACGAAGGCCCAGGAAAGGGAGAGGAATGCATCTAATGTTATAGAGCTGGGCCAACTCCAGACTCCTCCACCTGCTCATTGATGAGCTCATAGCTCTGGACAAACCAGGGTGGGAATCAGGACCCATTCCATTCTGAGTAGCCTTTCTCTGAAACCAAAGGAGTGCAGCACTTCAGTTGAGTGTGGGCCCCAGCAGCCTGATGTGGGGCTTGGGGGGGACACTTACTCCTGACACAGCCACACTTGTGGAAATCCACAAGAGGTGCATTTCCCTCCTGCTGCTTCATCCACAAATCCTCAACTGGCATTATGGTCCTGGAGTCTCTGCTGATGTCATGTCCTTCGCCCTGTGCCAAGAGGTAAGAAAGGAGCCAGGGGGTGTTAGGGTAGCTGGCACAGGGCTGAGCAGGCCATATTCCATTTTAAAATACTTGGAATGCACAGGCCCAGGACAGAAGACATCAATGACTTGCTCTAGGGCATGCAACTGGGAACCCACGGTGCTGGGAGCAGAACCCAAGTCTGAGCGACCTCCAAGCCTTTCTACTTCTCTCTGGCCTCTCTATGGTACTCAACCTACACCTTCACCGCAATAACACATTGACCATCTACTACATGCCAGGTCCTGACCCAAAGGCTGGTTGACCAGGTTGTGAGCTTATGTGCTTGCTCTGTCCAAAGAGGGTCCTTGCCACATGGAGACTCTGGCTTCCAGCTGGAATCACAGGAAGATGGTCTTCCACACCCCTGTCCCAGGAACAAACATACGCTTTTCTTTCTTCCTTAATTTTCTTTTTCTAAGTTAAGGGTTCTCACTGTTAGTAAGACAAGGACACGAAGATAAAAATAACATAACAAAAGGAGAAAGTCACAAAGTTACAAGAAGTCCCAAAATATCCTTCTCTTTTGGATATTTCTCCCCACACAACTGGAGCAAGGTCTCCTTTGAGGGGCTTTTGCCTGTAGATCTTCAACAGCTCCCCAAACGCCAGCTGTGAGCATCTAGCCCAGCAGTTCTCAACCTGTGGGTCGCAACCCCTTTGGGAAGGTCAAATGACCCTTTCATAAGGGTTGCCTAACACCATTGGAAAACAGATATTTACATTATGATTCACAACAGTAGCAAAATTACAGTTATGAAGTAGCAACGAAAATACTTTTATGGTTGGGGTCACCACAACATGTGGAACTGTATTAAAGGGTCGCAAGCAACCTTAGGAAGGTTGAGGACCACCAATCTAGCCCATTTCCATTTGCTTCCCTCCCTCTTCCTTGTTGGCAGACCCAGTTTTATTCAGGAATCAACTCCTCATGGAAACGGACCTGACTCCCACCTCAGGACCAAATCCTGAGTGACTCAGTCAGTGATGGCTTGAGAGGTGGCAAGGACTGTGCCTTGAGGATCCGGGGAACAAATGCAGAGAATTAGGATGTTACTAATGTAAGCTTGTTTTTGAGATGAAAGCTCAGACTGATAGATCTTGGGTTAATCACACAGTAGGCGGAGAAGCATTGGTACCATGCTCCCCTTTGATTCAACCATTCAGACTCGGGGCTTGGAGTCCCCCAATCTGCAGCCGGGACTCTGTCTTTTGAGACTGATTGAGTTGCAGACACATCACATAGTTGGTAATCACAGTGTGAATCAAAACAACCCCCGTGTGGCGTGTTTAGAAACAGGCATGCTTTAACTTGTTTTTTGTTTGTTTGTTTATCTTTTGGGGTTTGTTGGTTTGTTTGTTTTAACTTTTGGTCTGTGTGGATGTCAAAGTTATGATCTTGGGCAGTAAAATGGCTCACTGATATGGTTACTAGCCTGGAATTCTGACTGCTAAGGCAAATTCTGGTAAGTGAGATAAACTATTTCTGCCGACTTTGGCTTTTGGGGATCAGGATTTGGCTTTTTCTTAATGAAAAGTATTGTTATTTCACAACTTAGCCCAGCTCACATCACCACAAAGCAAACATCGAACAGTGATGACCAATGTAAATACAGCTCGCAAAGAGACTCTTAAAATGTAAGCTGTTTAATTAGAAGTAGCCTCTCCACAACACCCAGAACAAACTCTAATGTAAACCATGAACACTGAGCAATAACGATGTGCAAAGGTAAAATCCTAGACGGTGGAAATAAGCCACTCTGGTGCAGGGGATGGCATCTCTGTGGGGACAGGGTGAAAATGCCCTGTTTATTTTCTATTCTGTTTTCCTACAAACTGAATGCTTCTTAATAAAATCAGTATCATAACATCACATGGCCAGAGATGAAGTCATTTCCTGTATATCCGCAGAATCTGTAAATTCACTCTAAGGTTTAAATCTCTCAGAAAGTAAGCATCTCCTTCTAAAAATCAGAGTGACAAGTGCCTTCTAATGACTGTGGTTTGTTCTGTGGTTTGGCTCTCAAGTATTTCCTTGATAGCCTAGATTAGAATCAGTCATTCCCAGTTACCTGTCACTTCTTATTCATTGGCCAATTTTGAGTGCTGCCCTCTATAGGCCAGTAGAAGGCACAGCAATGAATCTGACCTCTGGGTCCTGAGCGTTTACATCTTCACAACTTTGTAAAATAATACTTGAAACCCAGGATGACAAAAAAAAAAAAAAAAAAAAGTCAAACGCACTGTTGGATGGTTGTGAGGGGATGTGTGTGGGAACTTCCTGCAGGGACAGCTTATGGAACTGGAGCTGCTGGGGTCTTCAAGCCTCTGGGCAGGTTGAGGCTTTGGTGAAGGCAGCCTATCAGGAGAGCTGTTCAAGAAGGACAGAAAGGCAGCAGAGGCCACATAACAGATGTCCTGGTGGGTCTGGTGACAATAGGGCCTTTGTCCAAGTATGCCTTTGGAAGCTGTGATCTTTAGATACTTTTTGTAAGTTCTTTGCTACTCACTGTGGGACTGTGAGAAAGTTTGATGGCTTGTGGGTCAGAGACAGATCACAGCGAGGTGCAGGGGATGTGAGTTCCTTTAATTTAGCTCCTTTTGATGGACTAGAAGAGCCAGCAACACTCCGCTGTCCTGGTCCAAGTCCCACGAGGGTAACCACTCAGGACTGTTCTGAGGCTGGTTTAGCCCCCTACACACACGGATTGTCCCTTGGCCATTCTCACCAGGGAGTCTCACTCCTGGTGGCCCTGGACACCGAACACAGCCTGAGCTGACTGTCTTCTACAAAGCTGTGGGATTCTCGGGGCCATTCTTGCAGTGGGATCCCCAGAGAAAGTATCTCCCCATCAGTTTCCCATTACAAGACAAAATGCTGGTGTATCTGGGTGTCTAGGCAAGAATACTGGCACCTTGAGTTTCTTTTAACTAGGGCACAGTTATGAGCTCTGAAGTCCAGAGGAAAAGGTTCCCTGCCAGGTGTTAGCTTTCAGGACTGCAGTGCTGCGGGGCATTGGAGGTGCTGAAGGTGAACAGAAATGGCATGGGCAGCTGAATGCTGCTTGCCAAAGAAACAGCAGCGTGGAGATGTGAGTCTGGGTTTTATGCATGCCTCTCAGTGTGGTTAATGAACAGGGAAGGGAGAAGAAGGGCTGACAGCATTTTTAGGGCATTTGCTCCCAACTATTTCAATCCTGATTTCTTTGAAGAGTAAAGAGTGCAAGTCACCTGTGAGGGAAACAGCAGAGCAGAGGAGGCGCATTGTGAGTCCCACTGGAAGCCAGCTCTCAGGGAGCCCTCTGTTTGGATTTGTACCTGGGAGAAGAAGTCACTGGCAGGGGTACTGAGAAGGTGATTGCATATTCCTAGGTACTGCCCCCCCCTTTATTTTTGGACGAAAAGAAAACACACGGTATTATGGTTTGAATATGATGTGTTTCCTTAAAGCGGTGGTTCTCAACTTGTGGGTCACAACCCCTTTGGAGAGCAACAACTCTTTCACAAGGGTTGCCTAAGAGCATCAGAAAATACAGATATTTGCATTATGATTTATAACAGGAGCAGAATTACAGATTTGAAGCAGCAACAAAAAATAACTTTATGGTTTCCCATAAAGTTATATATGGTTTAATACAGTCACCACAATGTGAGGAACTGTATTAAAGGGTCACAGTGTTAGGAAAGTTGAGAACCACTGCCTTAAAGGCTCTTATGTTGGGAGTCTGATCTCCAGATGGTTGTATTTTTCTGGAAGGTTCTGAAAACTTTAGTAGGCAAGATGCTGGTGAAGGAAGGAGCTCACTGGAGGAGGGTTCTTGGAGGATCTTTGCCCTTGCACCCCCTTTACTTCTTCTGTGCCGTGAAGTGAACAGCTCTCCACAGTCTGCTGCTTGTTCCCACCATCACAAGCACGTGGGACCAAGTGTCCTTGAACTGAATGCTCTAAAGCCCTGCACCAAAACAACCCTTTTTCTCTTTTAAGTTGTTTGTGAGAGGAATTTCTTCATGGTGATACAGAATTACCTAATACAAAGATATCAGAGTTTGGGTGGGGCATGAATTTGGGGTCTGGGTAGACTTGCAGAAAGCATTGGATTCAACTGGGTGGGAGATCAGGCGGCCTGACTCCTCTCTGTCTTTCTCATCTTTTGCATAGAATCTGGATAAATTCCCTGGGACAATACCTGTGAGATATGAATACCTTTTCCATTTGAATCCCCAGTTTAATATGCACGTCAAATAATACAACATACAGAAAAGCTCAGTAAACATGTCTCCCTTCTGCTCTTAGTATAGACCTATGAGTACTATCTCATCTTGTCTGCTCAGAAGCCCACCCAGGAGTTTGGGTTGAGATACACTGATGGATCCTTTACATTTCCAGAACATTTATTGCGAGGAAAACTCTATTTGTGCTTTAATGTTCAACTTCCCATCCTTATGAAGCTATTAAACAGCATTCCTCTTGACATTCAAACACTATGTGCATAATTGATAAGTCAAGACATTAAAAATTGAACCAACTAAAATCTCACAAACTTACAAGCATTGCTTACAAAATTATTTAACAACACTCCCCAACACTTTTAATTAAAATAATAAATTTAGTGTGTCAGCCTCTCTTAAATGCTTCCAACACTTAAAAACCATCCAAGTGCACACAAAACATTGTAGTGATTAAAAACTACATGCTTCTACTTAACGCTGAGCCCGCCCAGGCACGTGGGAAGATCATGGTTGTATATAAGAGGTGGGTTGCTGACAAGCTACTATTTTACATTTCATGTGATTGTTTCCCAGAATTAGGATGTCAAATCATCCAATCCTGCAAATATAGATTTCTTCTTGAAAAGGGCAAGTGATATCATTTATAGGCTAGGGGTTACTTATTCTTATTTGGGATCCTAAAAAGCTTCTCTGCATTATTGTGTTTAAGCTGCAATGTGGCCTGACTAAGAATGCAGACATCTCTTTCACATGGGCCTTCTTTCCCATGAACAGAGGTTTTCTTTGAGCACATTTCATCTCCTAGGAAACCAGCAGTTTGCTGTGCTCATGAGGACATTTTACTACTTCTCCTGTGGTGTTACCGGTTCCTTTTGGTGCCGTTGGGCAGAGTTCCTCTTTTCTATTTCTTCCCAAACTATTAGAAGTATTCAAAATGCACTCTTCCTTACAAGACAGAGCATAGAACCTTCCCAGGCATAACAAGCTAACATGTATTTAATAGAAGGACTAGCATCCTCCATGTATACAGATATGATATCACAGTGGTGAATGAAATCTTGTCATGTTCATCATTTATAGCAACTGCTCTCTTGGGAGCTGGTTGGGAATTTATGTTCCCTCACAGATTACACGTGTTTTAATTGATTAAGTTATCAGTTGTATTTGATACTCTGTCAGCTTGGTCAGGAAAAACCTTCTCAGTCCAGTTTCTTAGTCTTTCTGTAGCTTCTCTGGGTTCTCCTGAGATCACTTTTGCTTTCTGGTTACAGAAGAGTCTCCAGGTATGATCTGATTTGACCCTATGTATATCTTCCCTGTTTGTTTTGGTAGAGAAAAGTATTAGATACAAAACCTGGAGTTTAGAGGCAGGTGGGGATTGGTAATGGACATCGATACCATTGCCACTGTGCTCACTCAGTAACAGAGAAGGGAAAATAGTTAACTTGAGGAGTTCAGATTAGTGTCTGTAATTTAACTTCAGCATTGCTCAGTTAAGTTTCTCTACCGTAAATATTTCCAGTCTGTATTACCAACAGCCTACTCAGATAACATCTTAACCCCTCATTCGAACCACTCACTATGTTTCACTTTTCTTGCAGTTCATATCCAAGAAATAAATACGCTTAAACTGTTCAATATTTCTCATTAATCTTCAGGCCTTTGGAGTGTGTAAGAGCGAGGGCAGATCTGTCTTGGCAAAGAGAGCCCACATCTAACCATATCTAATAACCCTCCCACCCACTAAGTGGGTAGATGTTTATTTTATGGTGACAGAAAGACTTAATCCATAGTGGATGCTTTCCTGAATGAACTAGACAGGCACATCAGAACTGAAATAGCTGCTCTTGTCTCTGAGCTCTTAAAGATAAGTTTATTCTTTGTTACTGTATAGCGTGAATTCCTTGAATCCGCGTCCCTTATTAACTTATAATTCGTTTTGCTTCCCGCTGATGTGATTACCAGAATGTAGCTGTGGAGATGGGCTGTTAGACAATCTCTCCCTTACTCTGAATGTGCTGGGTTAGCATTCACTCCAGTGTGGTGTATCAGGCCAGTTGAGAACCTAGGAGAGAGAAACCTGTTAAAAAGTGCTGTTAGGAAAAAATAACAAAACAAAACAAAAACAATCTTGAACTGACCGGGAAACTCTCCCAGATGGTTAGCTTTCATAGTACTGGAAGGTGCTATACAGGCTTCTGGGCAAGAAAGGGTATCAATGGTGTTATCCCATGCCAAACCCTTCATGCTATAATACCTACCTCTTAGACAAGATGTCCACTGGTGTGATGCCAACACCATCCCAGGGCTGGAGGTAACCAAAAGCTCTCTTGATTGGATTTAAGATAACTTCTCATAGCAGGTTAGTTAGTGGCAAAACCCAGAGCCTGGTATATATGCTGTTAATGTTCTAAAGACCAGCCACCCCAAAGCCACAGTCTCCAGGTAGTCCTATGGAACTTTCCTTCAGTGGAATTTGGGCATTGGTTTTGTTTGGTTTGGTTTTAGGAAAAAGTACTAGTCCGTTGAGAGTTTCCTATAATATGTTTGATCGTATTCACCTCCTCCTCTAACTCTCCCCAGACCCACCCCCTTCTCTACCCACCCAACTTTGAGTCCTTATTTTGTCCTTTCTTTCTTTCTTTCTTTCTTTCTTTCTTTCTTTCTTTCTTTCTTTCTTTCTTTCTTCCTTCCTTCCTTCCTTCCTTCCTTCCTCTCTCTCTCTCTCTCTCTCTCTCTCTCTCTCTCTCTCTCTCTCTCTCTCTCTTTTGTTTTAGTTTTTTTTTTTTTTGGTTTTTCGAGACAGGGTTTCTCTGTGTAGCTTTGCGCCTTTCCTGGAGCTCACTTGGTAGCGCAGGCTGTTTTAGTTTTTTGAGACAGGCTTTTTCTGTGTAGTTTCGGTGCCTGTCCTAGATCTTGCTCTGTAGACCAGGCTCTGCCTCCCAAGTGCTGGGATTAAAGGTGTGCACCACCACCTCCTGTGTTTTTTCTTTTCTTTCTTTTTTTTTTTTTTGAAGAAGTTCTTCAAGACCAATTTGTGCTGCTCAAATGTTCTTAGAGAAAACCACATCTCCCTCTCCCAGCAGCTAACATTTCCCAGTAACTCCAAAGCTAAGGGTGGGACTATGTGCCAAACTCCCCTCTCCGTTCAGGATTTCATCTGGCGTTGGCTTGCCCAGGTTTTGTGCACTTGTTTGTTTGTTTGTTTGTTTTTGCAACCGCTGTGAGTTCCTATGTGCAACCACTCTGCTGTGCCCAGATGCTTCCGTGAAGTCATCCACTGCCTCTGGCTCTTACTCTCTTTCCACTCTCTCTTCTGCAAGGGTTCTTGGGCCATGGGAGGCTGCGTGTAGCACGTGAGCATTGATAGTTGAAGTCTCCAGCACCATACCCCATCAATTACACTGTGAAATTCAGGCAAGGAACAAGGTCAGGCTGAGGATGGGGTGGTTTTTACTACCTCAAAGTTATAACATCTGAAGTCTTTCTTAAAAGATTTTATTTATATTTTAAATTTATGTGCATATGAATATGGGTCTGTGCACATGAGTGTAGATGCCAGTGGAGGCTGGAAGAGGGCATTAGATCCCCTGTTGACATGTTGGTGACATTTTACTATCATGCCACTGTCCCTCTGGCCATTGATAAGAGCAGCAATCCCAACCTGACTGACAAACTCGTTCATCCAGTTTTCTTTGTCCACGCACCCTCACCCCTCCTGACCCATCCCTGCTGTCTTGTGGTCTTTGAAGGTGAACCCATGAGACGCATGAAGCATTCTGCCTCAGATCTCTAGGGGTTGTGGCAGCCAGCATGAGTCACTTCACAAATATAGCGTGTTTTCCCCGGGAGGTGGTGGTGGGTGGAGGCATGTGTAGAATCCACTCGGCTTTAATAGATTATTTAGAACCCGTCGCACATCGGAGAGTCAGAAGACACTAACTAGGCACTGGCTTCCTCCCTAGATCCAGGCCAGGGTTCTCCCTGTCTCGAGTGTTGCTGGTGGCTGGAGGGGCCGCTCGCAGGCTCTCCTGCTCTGCGATGCCCCCGTGGCCAGCCTGTTCTTCTCTCCCCTCTTCATTTCTTTCCTTCCTTGTCTCCTTCCTGTTTCTAGCTCCAGTGCCCTCTCTCCTCTTCTTCCTCCAAGTTCTTTCTTTCTCTATACCCTTCCCTCCCCACTCGCTCCTTTGTGTTCTTTTTAAACCTCCCTACAGCAGGGTTCTTCTTCCTGTGACCCTTATACCCTCCTCTGTCTTTCTGCTCTGTATCTCCTTCTCTCTGTCTCTTGTACTCCATCACTCTGGCTCTGACCCACTTTATTTCTTCATCCACATCTTCTGTTGCCATCTCCCCCTCCTCTGAAATCATACTAGTGGGGTGGGGGACACCAGAGTTGGTTCTTCACACCCCCATAATATGGCTATACATAGCCTGATAACCTTTTGCCAGAGTCTTGAAGAGTCCTGCCTTCCTTCACAACGAAGGCCTTGCTCTTCCTCTCAGCCTTCATCTTCTGCATTCCAAACTCCAGCCTACAGAATCTAGCTTGGGGAACAGGGTATAGACAAGCCAGTTGGTTGGTGTTCAGGAATTGAAGTTTACCAGTGAGTAAACACACACACACACACACACACACACACACACACACACACACACACACCACACACACACACACACACACACACACACACACACACACACACACACACTACCCACCTTCAGGGTGGTGTGGTTTATGGGGACTATTCTGGAAACCACCTCCAGGAATACACAAAGGCTCTAGGGCGAGTCTGCTTCTCCATGGGACCCACCCTCCGCCTCTCAGGGGCTGAGCTTCTGTTCCCTTCTCATGGTCCTGGGAGTGGGGGCAGCTGAGAACAGAGTTCTACAGGGAATGGAGAACAGCTTGGGCACTGATTCTGTAGCTTCTATGTGCGGGAAGAGGAGAAAGTAGGGAACCCAAGGAAAGAGCGACTCAACCCAGTCCAAGGACCCACATTCTGGGCCCCAGCTCCAGCCTCAGCACTCAGGTCACAGGCATATATTGCTCAATGCTAGGACGCCCCCTGAGGACTAGGTCATTACTCAAGTCCATCATTGTGTGAGCATAATGGCATGCACTTACACAAACCTGGATGGGATAAGCCAATCATCTGATGTGGCCTCTTGATGCCGTCAAAAGATGTGATAAAGGAGATGGATGAGGCCACTGCCACCATAATTCAGAACACCGATTTCCATAAACTGTTTTGTAAGTAGAGGGAGTACATGCTAAATTCTTGATTAAAGGTGCAGTACAGTAAAGACACAGGCAGATATGATCATTTATTGTGACTATTAAGTGTTGTGCACTGTACGTAACTATGGGCACTATGCTGACACATGGTGGGCAGTATTACTGGTTTGTTCACACCAGTGTCACCACACACATGTGAGCAATAGGCCTCACTATGATGCTGGCTCCAGCTCTCTGATGGTCTTATTTTATACATGGTCCACGGTTAATGGAAACATCTTCATGAAGCTCACAAATGTAATTGAAAACAGGCTGGTAAAGATTCCAGATTCAGCATTGCACCTTCCCTCTGTCTTTTTATTTCATTCTTCCAGAATGAAATAGGCAAGGTTGGTTAAGTTCAGAGAGGTTGAGTGATTGATCAAGATCACACAGCACAAAGTGTGAGGGGCCTGTCCAGCTTGCTTTGGTCCTCTGGGACTTTGAAAACTAGCAAGGTAGCCTGTGGTCCTGGCACACTAGAGGTGGAGCCAACATCCTTACTGTGATACAGATGTAGCCATCCAATCCAGTGGCCCCCAGGCCTACACTCACTGGTTAGCTGGCTAAAATGTTGACGTTGTTCCATGGTATGTGTTCCTATGCCCCCCCCCACCAGCTTTCATCCCCATTTGCCCAGCAAATCCCCTGAGTATGCTTCCACGACACTATATCTCGTAGGAAAGTGGGTGAGTCGGTCCCACCTTTGACTCCCACTCCAAGGTTGAGCAGTGCATGGACTTACTCTCTTTGTGGAGAATGTGTGCTTTGAGCAGAGTAACCAAGATCTAAAGGCAAAGGCAGCTGATCTGCCCCTCAGAAATGCAGCTGGCAAATTCCTGCTAGGAAGACATCTTAGCTGTCCTGGCAGCTTGTGGATTTGGTTGCTATACATTTTATGATGTATGAGTTCCCGCCCCCCCCCCCCCGCAAAAAAGTCTTCCCATCATTTCTAGAATCAATTTATGTTGCTTCCAGTTAAAAATAAATAAATAAGCCCAACTCAGCTACCACTTTGCTGTAGCTGCATTGAATTGTCTTGCTGAGGTCTGAGTGAGCCGCACTGGGGTCACTCTGTGCCCTTGAAATAGATGGTTTGCTAGTGAATCTAAACCCCCACTAACGAGCATTTTTAAATGGAGACACAAACTGCAATTTAGAAGTTGGTCAAGGTGGGACACAGGATGGGGGTGGGATAGAGACAGACAGAGAGTGCAGAGACAGAGACAGGGATTTGAGCAGAAGGGAAAGGTAGATGCTGCTCTTCAATCTTCTCACCAGACATGGTGTCCCAGAAGCATACTCAGGAACTCTGCTGGGCAAATAGGGGTGAAAGCTGGCAGAGGGAGCTAATTGAAATCAGAGAGAGAGAGAGAGGGAGAGAGGGAGAGAGGGAGAGAGGGAGAGAGGGAGAGAGAGAGAGAGAGAGAGAGAGAGAGAGAGAGAGAGAGAGAGGTTTCTTTTGATGACAGCCTGGAGACAGATTTCAGTCTCATCTCAGGAGCCCTGCACATGCCCATATCCATCTGTATTATGAAGGGTGATCTTTGCTCAGAGACTTCTGATTAATTGCATCTAAAACCATTACCTTCAACATATAGGCTGGTGTGAGACCAGATGGCTATGCATCAACCTGTGCCAAGTTGGCATACAAAATCAACCATCCCAGTTTGCATGCCACAGGATAAAATTTACCATTTCACATATACAGTCTCATGTGCACAGGGCTGTGAAGCCTTGATCAGTGTCCAATCACAGGAAACACTTGTCACTCACGAAGATGCTGGCCCTTCAGCACCCTGTACCCACCATTCCACCATTCCACCATTCCTGTGTATTGTGCCTGCTGTGCCCCCTCTGTGCCCACTGTGTTCTCCCTCTCCCTGACCACCTGTTAAGCTCTATCACTCCCCAAAAGTCACTCTTCTGTACTGGCTTCCTTGAGTTCCACACCCCATGATACCCAGTCCCAAGCAAAGTGAGTTAATCCCTTTACATCCTGTGACCTCCAATACCAGCAGCATCTGCCTCCTAGCATACGCCTCAACAAGCAAAGAAACAAAAGCACTTTTAATATCTTCTGTTGTTTTGTTTTTCTTTCTCACAACTGTAGGGATGGCAGGGGCTCTTGAAATTGACACCATAGTTTACTAGCCTGTGTGTGTTTCTGGGGACACAGTTCACAGTTCATCAACTTTTCAGAGGGATTTGGGAAGTGTTAGGAGCCATGCCATGAGGAAGGGCTTCTCTTGGGGTAGAGGGGCCTTTATTGCCTGCCTGATCCAGATAGGAGTTTGCTGGACAAGCCTTGGGTTTGGGACGATAGAAAAATGGCACCACAGGAAGCCATCCTTCCTTTAAGCGTTTCCAATGTTTCTTTGTAAAGCAGTAAAGCAAAGCAAAATAAAAAAACAACATATGGTTATGTGTGCAAGAAGGTGGACTGTAGGTGCACCCATCCATCCACCCATCCATCCATCCATCCATCCATCCATCCATCCATCCATCCATCATCCCTTTACAGCTGACTGTACGCAGCCCATGAGGCACCAAGCCTGGGAGCCAGCATTCAGCTCAGTAGGAAGCAGTCACTGTGAACATCATGCATCTCTGGCTGGAGGGGAAGGTGTATAGAACAGGGGCAAGGCTTCGGGGGGAGGTGAGCCAGAATGTGTAGACTCCAGGGCCAGAAAAAGCATTTGGTGGAGAGCACAGACAGGTGTGTTGAGTATGTGGATTGGGGGTAAGAGAGCATCTGTGTGAGCAGACAATGCCTTTAAGAACCCACATCATCAGGCCCCACAGCCCACGGAGGACTTTTTATACTTCTCTGTGGACAGTGTGTGGAGGAGCCAACCAGCCCGCATGGCTGTCCCAAGGCTCACAATCACAGTAGCTTAGCAGGAGAACCTCACTAGCAATGAAGAGGAGGCCTGTGTGTGCTCCCCTCCTCCGAGCCCGGAGGGCACTGGTAGAGCAGATGGAAGACTGATTTCAAGGCTCCACCATAGTGACCGAGCAGCCTGGGAGTTCAGAAGCATCAGAAGAGAGGGAGACAGTTCGATCCATCACCTCAGCAGTGCCCCCGACAAATGAGACTGCCTGCCAGAAATGGCAGAGATGCTCTGTGAGAAAGGAAGCCAGGATTGTGTGTCTGTGAGCTGAAAAGGAATGAGACTGTCTGGTGGCTGCTGGGACCTGGTCAGGGCATGGTCTGGGTGGCCATCCTGGGCTAATGGCTGCTGTAAGGACAAAGGCCCCAAACTGCTGGATCTTCTTCTCTTCTCCATCTTGCCCTAGCCTGCTCTTTATTTATACCCTGCTCTTCGATCCCATATAGTATCCCCACCCAAGGGTAGTTCTGAACAGGCCACTATATAAAACAGTCCATTGTCTGGGACAAGGATTCCAGATCCAGTACCATGCTTGCTTCTGGGACAATCCCAAGTATACCTCTCTTATCAATCATTTGGGAGGTAGACAGATTCAAACATGGAGGACGGTACCTTCAGAACTGCTAGGAGCTGGAGCCCAAAGCCAGACCCAGCCTCAGAAAGTCAGATTAGTCCCTGGGTCCCACCAGAACCATGGGAGGACCAGGGTCTCCTCTTCCCCTGTGCCAGAGCCATACCAGGGGTCCTGAGACATCTGCAACATTCAGGAAGCATGAACCAGGCAGTTACACACAGGGAAAGATAGGGCTTTGAGAGTCCTTGACCCATTACTGAGGAGTTCCCCTGCCCCTCCCCTCACTGGTGGAGAGAGTGAAGAGAAACCGTTTTTCTCAACCACCGTTGGGCACACACCAATATGTGAGAAGTAGAATTTTATAATTTTAAACACTTGTTACTTCCCAAACATTTGCCAATCAATTTCTTACCATGATTGTTTGAGGCAGGTGACAGGCCATTCTTCTACTCTGAGGACAGGACATTTGACAGTTGTAAGAAACCTCTAAATTGATACATCTGGGAAGCCATGGCTAGTACTGCATGGCTGTGGTTGAGTTGATGAGTCTCTCTGTTCACACTCTAGCTGTAAAGTGAAGATTTCTAAATAGACTCACACTAATGAGGAAGGTATTTGTTCAAAGGCCTCCTGGAGCAATCGAAGTCAGGGAGGCCATGGCCTTGGACCAGGGGATATTCTCCATCCTCAATCTGGCTTCTCTTCTGAGCATTATTCTTCTGTGAAGGGATAGAGGAGACTAGCCAAGTGGCACAGGGATCCTTTTGTGCACAGAAAGACACGCATGCATGCATCTTAACTGATGTTGGTTACACCAGTCCACAGGGAGACACAGCTCAGAATTATATGCACAGCCCAGTGGGAACCAGCAAGACCAGCCAGAGCTGAACCTGGCATGTGGTTGGTGCCAATGGCAGGTCCTGATGTGAGTATTTAACCACAGTATATATAAGATGTCACCACTCATCAGCATTGCCTTTGAGTCTGTGATCCTTTCAAAATAAAATTACTACTTAGAGAACTCCACGGGGCTTCCCATTGCTCTAAGAATGAGATCTCAACCCTGCCCGAAGGACCTTAGACTGTGCCTTCTGACCTCTGCCTCCTCTTGACATTGTGGCCTTGCCCCATTGCCCTTCTGTCTCACCTGCATATATCAAACCCACTTCTTCACACTGCCGGGGTCTCTGTTCCCACAACCATCTGCCAAGTTTATGCATCCTGAATACTGTAATTGAAGGAAACACTTATCCTTTTCAGAATTCAGGCTCCCAGGCTCCAGAAAACAGGAAAAAATGTCAGGACTGGTCATGGGTGTGTGCCGATGCCTACAATACAACCATGTATGTGCAGGTGTGTAGTGGAGAGCAATCAATAGTGGATGAATGGATACATTGCACAATGGAAGATGATTTCTTTTGAAGAGGTCAGGAAAAAGTTGCCTGGTGCAAATCCTCAGTCAGGATTTATATTACTGTCTACATATGGAAATCTCCCTCATCACTAATGGCCTTTGGGTTCTGTCATGATCTATGTCTCCCACCTTGAAATGACCTTTGTGTGCTGACCCTAGGAAAACACTTCCCTAGACAATTGCTAACCACTACTCTGGACAATCTGGCTATGATACAATAGCAGTCATTTTCATTCCAGTCTGAATTCCATATTAGTGCCAACTTTCTCATAAAAGTCAATCAAAGGAGAAACATTCTGGGGCAGAAGCCGTTTCACGTACCCATGATGCTATGCCTCACGGAAAATGAAGAGCAAATTTAGTCCAGCTCTAGAGGGAAAGTCATGGATGTGAAATGTCTCAATACTCTAAATCATGCCAGGATCTTCCCAGATCCTTAAGTACTCTATTCCTCTTCCTGCTAATGCCAGAGTATCTGTGAAATGAGAGGCCAAGTGAGACATACCCAGACCCTTTTAGTATTGGATAGGGTAGCTCCATGAGAGATCTTTAAAGTAGGAAGTCCACAGATAACTGATAAAGGAACTATTTATTAAAGGATTATATTGAGGAGAACAATTCATTAATACAGGATAAGGCAAATCTGTTGCAGAGCCCTGGAAGATCAAGAGCTGGTCCCATGCTGCTTCCCATCACCTGAATTCCACTGTCCAAAAATTCAAGAGAGAGACTACCCTGCATACATGCTTCTCAGGTCTTAAGCTAGCTAAGAGGCAATGCCCTAGGGGCTGGTACCCCAAGGTCATGGGTGAACCGAATACCCACTACAGACCTTGTTTTCCAGGAATGAAAAATTAGTTCTTCCCCTCTTAAGTTGCTTTGAACAGACACTTTATCATATCAATAGGGAAAGTGATTTAATATAGAAAATGGCATGGGAAGTGGGGCTGTTGTTGTGATAAACCCAACTGTGCAGTTCTTTGGAAATATTTGCTGCTGCAACATAGAAGTGTTTTGTACTTTAGGCTAGCATGTTGAAAGCAGAGCTTAATGGATCATTCTGTTGGGAGCCTGGAATACAGAAATGCTGAGAAAAACATGGAAATTGGAGACCTGAATCAAGAGGTTTGGGAAGGGAATAAGAGCTCTGTTGGGAAGTGAGTTAAGGACCATTTGTGTGATGTTTTGTTAAATATATATGTTTTGGCATCATTCTGTCCATGTCCTGAGAACTTGTACAAAGTTGAATTTAAAGATAATGAACTAATTGATTTGTTTGATGGAGAAGACTGTGATTTGGCTCCTGTTTACTGCACTTACCAGGTCTATAGTGAAAATAGCATAAAGTTTGACACACTAAAAATATGTAGTTTGCAGAATCAACTAACTAGGGCTCATAGGGGCTCACAGAGACTGAATTGGCAATCAGGGAGCATGCATGAGTCTGATCTAGGTCTTCTACATATATTTTATGGTTGTGTAGCTTGGTGTTCTTGTGGGACTCCAAACAATGGGAACAGATGGGACTCTGACTCTTTTGCCTGCCACTCTTTTCCTTCTACTGGGTTGCCTTGTCTACCCTTAATATTAGGGGATGTGCCTAGTCTTAGTGCAACTTGATATGCCATGTTTGGTTGATATCTCTGGGAGGCATGCCATTTTCTGAAGTGAAATGGATCTAGGGGAGAGGGGAGGTGGAGGAGGGACTGGAAGGAGAGGAGAGAGGAGAAACTGCAGTCAAGACGTAATATATGAAAAAATAATAAATAAAAATAAAATGCACAGTTTGTTGAGGATAAAAGCTTGAGTACGTTAAAAATTACAGCCAAGAGAGCTGCAAAAGAGGCTATAATTATTAAAGGTCAATATCTTGCCTTTTTGGGAACAGTAGGAGTTTGCCTGGGGGTGGGGTATAAGATCCCACCCATCAAAGGCTCTCTCTCTCTCTCTCTCTCTCTCTCTCTCTCTCTCTCTCTCTCTCTCTCTCCCCTCTCTTTGGTTTTTTGAGACAGGGTTTCTCTTTGAAACAGTCCTGGCTGTCCTGGAACTCACAGAGATCCACCTGCCTCTGCCTCTGCCTCCCGAGTGCTGTGATTAAAAACATGCACCATCACCACCCAGCAAGGCTCTAACTTTAAAAAATGCAAATTTATTTGAATAGAGAAAACTTGAACAGAGAATTCATCTGGAGGGGTTCTCTGTTCTTTGAAAGCAATTGCCTAGGGAAATGTTTTCCTAGGCTCAGAACACAAGCTACTAACCTGTGCTTCATTAGGATCAGATCCCATCACCCTCCTCTCTGTACCAATCCCTGTTCTTCACCATCCTGAAAATTTAGCAGAAGTTGGTTGCATCACCTGTATTGTACTGGCATTGCTATAAAAGATGCAAGATTATGGGAGGGTCACAGAGTTTTTTCTTCATGGTTTCAGAGAGCAGCTGAGGTCGAGCAATGTATGGCAGAGTTGGAGTCCTTATAAGGAGTCCCTCAAAGGTCACTGTGATGCTGTGAGGGTGAGACCATGGAGACTCCAGGATGCTGGAGATGCCAGAACTGTGGGACATCTACTGGGGCAAGCTGTGGGCATGGAGGGAAGCTGATCTGTGAACAAAGCTGTGTACGCTATAAGCAGCAGATCTGGAAGAAGAGGATAGAGCTAAACCATTTGGAGACCAGGCAATTTCATCAGGAGTCCCTCCCAAATGCTGGATGGATGTGGAACTGCAAGATTTGGTGTTTTACCCGCTGGGTTTTGGTGTTGCATTAGTCTAACCATTCCTTGCTATAGTCTTCTATTTTGGAATAAGAATGTTTACTCTGTGCCATTGTATACTTGAACTATGTAACTTATTTTTGATTGTATAGGGGTTCATAGTTAAGAGATCACTTGCATCTCAGAAGAGACCCTACATTTATACTTTTAGACAATGTTGAAACTGTTATATATAGGTATCATATATTGTTAGATATAGGAAGGTGGTTTTGAAGTTGGACTGAAATGCAGTTTACATTATGAGATGGGCATAGGATGGGGACAAAGGATGAAATGTTATGAGTTTAAAGTGACATGTTTGAGTATCAAGTTGACAAGTGGTAGACTTATGGTGTTTTATATTGATGTCAATTTGATGGGACCTAAAATCACCTAGGAAATAAAACTATGGGCATATGAAGAATTTTCTTGATTAGGATAACTGAGGTAAGATGACCTGCCCTAAATGTTGACAGCAACATTTCGTGGGTTGGATCTTGAACCGAATTAAAAAAACTGAATGGTGGCATTCATCTCCCTCTGCTTCCTGATGGCAAGTGCACTGTGACCAGCTGCCTCAAGCTGCTGCCACCATGATGGGCTGGTACTAATAGCCCAAAGAAAATCTTCCACCCTTAAGTAGCTTTTGTTGAGATATTTTACAACAACAGGAAAAAATAAAAAAGCAGTATGCCACCACAGGCCCAAAGCACAGCAAACCTTTAGTCTTCATAAATTGATTTTCTCAGGTATTGTAATGACAGAGAGCTGACTAACACAGGTTGCTACAGAAGCTGGGAAGATTCCATCCCCAGAGCTTTTGGAAGATCCAGTTGCTTCTGGTTGACTCAGCCCCTCATTTCAATCATGAATCATGAGCTTTATTAAGCCACTCATGATGTTTGTATCTGCTTTCTCCAGCTGTAGGTTTGGGAAATCCATAAATGGGATTCTTGATGCACTGTTGCTGGCCCAGCAGGCTCTTCCTATGAGTTTGAAATAGGCTGACTCCTTTAGTGCTGGGAAAAGGGGAGGTTCATGAATGAAATCAGCTGTTGACACTAGCCTTTGGTTGGTAAATTCTTGCTGTCCTTCAAGGCTCAACTCAAACACCTCTTTGGAAGAGCCTTGCCTAATCCATTTGCCCTCTCATTTTTCTTTCCTAAATTAAATTATATGCCCCTCCTCTAAGCAGATGCCACCTCTTATCTGAATGCCATTGATCTATCTCTGTCTTCAAATGTCCCCCTCAGTACTGTGAACTTCCTGAGGGAAAGACTCATGCCCTATCTTACCCCTCTCTGCATCTTTGGTCAGGGCCATCCCAGGACAAGTGAAGCCAAGCAGGACTCCAAGCAGGACCCCAAGTAGACTAGACTGCTGGAGGAGGAAGTGGTTAGGAGGTCATACATCACAGATGGCAGATACCCCAGAAACTGGAAGTGTGGGAAGCTCTCTGTAGGGATCTGGCCTCAGGTTGTTTGCCTTCCTAAGCCTCCTCTCACTCAGTATCATTAATTCTTCAGAAACTATATCTCTTCTACACTGCACACCAGGCTGAATGTGAGGCTCTGCCTAGCAGTCCCCCATCTGGAACAGCCCTGTGCTGTGGACATGAATACTAATGCACCACGAAAATTCTAGCCCAGAGGTGAGCCCAGGACTATCAATGAGCAAACTTCAGCACCAGAATGAACCCAACACACTCAGATGTTCTGGGTCAGCTCAGTACAAGATGGGACAACAGAAACCAGAAAGAGCCTGATGGGCAACCATTGCCAAGGCTGTCTTATGGAAACAAGGAAGGGAGACTTCACATAAAACACACAGTGGAGAGAAGCAGTCTGGACTCCCATGCCTATCCCACAGCTCCTGGGGGCAAGGATGATCTCAGAAACACAGGTAGCAATTGTTCTGGGGTTGTTACCACTGCTACATCCTCCTCCTACCCCTCTGCCCCTGCCCATGGATGTGCTGGGCCATGTGCATGGATTCTATGTTGTCATCCAAGACAAAGGTTTTCCCTAGCCACTCTTTTGCGATGCAGGAGAGCCATTCTCATGCACAGGAGGACAAGTGCATGCCTTTGTCACCCCATTTCTCCACGATGATGCAGTTACCTCCCTCTTTCTCTCTAGCTCCATGTTCCACTTATGGTTTCCATCTGGTTCCCATCTGCGCAGAGAAGAGCTTGGGCCTTGAAAGCAGACAGAGCTGAGCTCAAGGCCTCACTCTGTAGATCATGTCAGGTTGATGTCTGGGTTGATGCCATCACCAGCCTGCATCTGTTTGCTGATCTATGAAAGGGAGAAGAGAACATTACCTGCCACGAGGACACTGCTGGAATCTCTGATTACTCTGAGGTGCCAGCAATGTTGCTTTGCCTTTTTCACAAATGGCTGAACTTTAATTTCTGTTCCATGTTCCCATTTCTCTCAGTGATGGAGAAACCTCAGTTAGTTTGAGATACCTGGTTTCCAACATTGCCTGTATGTCTGGAGTGGGCTTATGGAGCATTACAGTAGAGGCTGGCTTCAACCAGACATTTGTTGGCTCCCTGTGACTTCTCAGCTATCCACTCTCTGGCTCAAGGGTGTCATTCTTCTCCTTGCCAGATTCACCCAGAAGGGAGAGATCAAGACTCTCTTGCTTCGTGTAGGCATGAGGCCAGCATCCATGCAGTATTTCCACAGAGGCTGGAGTTGGGAAGTCACTCTAGCCATATCCAGTCTTTGGGGTTCTTCTCTCAGCTTCCATATCCCTCTGGAGGCTGTGCTTCTAACATGCTAAGCAGGTACCAACCCCCAGGCTCCTCCTGAGACTGTCAGCGATGAAATCCCCCTGCTTCTTGCTTACTAACTGATAATAGACGGTTCCTGGCCTTTTATCTCATGCTAAACCTCCGTGAGTCCAAACCCAAGAAAGTGACCCGCTGTTTCTATGTCATGTCAGCTCAGGCATTAGAAGCCATGGGTCTCACACGTGCATCTGGGTATGTGGTCCCAGGAAATAACAAATTCCATGGATATCTCCCAGCTTTATACTGCCTCGTTTTAGCAGACTTTGTCCCAGAGTCAGGGACAACAGAGTCCTGCCCAACAGTGGCAGGAGTCCTACTATCCCTCCGCTGAGGCTGCTTCACTCCCAGGCAGCTGGGTACACTGGGAACTGGAGCATGCTGGCAGGTTCAGTGCTGTGGTGGGGTGCTGGGTACACTCATCCACTTATAGCTGGCATTATTACTAATCATCAGGTCCTCTGGCTGCCTCTCCCTCCTCCCTTCCCTGATCTCTTCCTCCTGGGTCTTCATTTGTAGACGCTGTGGAAAGAAACACATCCTGCATGTGCCCTATGAGGCTGGGGACACAGTTGAAGCTCCAGAGCGGTACCCTGAGGACACAGCTGCAGCTCCAGGTGGTACCCTGAGAGTGGGACCTGTCACTCAAAGGGTCCAGGACCCTGCACCCTCACTTGACTTCTATGCTTCCGCTCTGAGAAAATGCACCATATCTCCCCGTCCCCAGCATGCTTCTGCCTCCCCAGAGGAAAAACCAGTTGCCAGAGTGGCGGGAGGGAAGCTGGGGACTTGGGAAGCAGAAGGGCCGAACTGCGGGGCAGCTCCACCCCTTACTTCCTATGTGACACCGGGCAGGCTAGCCCCCTCTGTGCACCTCAGGTGCCTCACAGACTGAATGAGAGCTGACGGAAGCGCTGGCCACACGGGGCTATTGAAATGATTAAGTGAGCTTAGGCATGTGACTGGAACATGGTAAGAACGCCAAGGAGGGTGGCTGTCCTCATTAAAGTCATGATTGCATAACCAGAGGAAAATGATGCCAGGGAACGAACACACTGGTCCGAGGAGAGGAGAGGGAGCCACATGCTGCACACATTTGGGAAAGACCAAGATTCTGGGCACAGTAATGGAGAAGGGAAGCAGGCCCATGGCCTCCCTCATCTTTACCCCATCCCTGCTCAGAACCCGATCCCTGACCCTCCACTCCCTCTGATTCTTACCCCCTGGGTGTGTCTCCTCTACCCTGACTCTTGCCTTCCTAGGCTGACCTAGGCCTCTGACTTCGGGGGGGGGGGTCTCAACTTGTACTTACCCTAGGCTTTTGAGTGGGGCTGGCCCGTGGCCAGAGTTAGGCCTTGCGTCCTGGATGGCACGTGTAGAGAGAGAGGATTCTGACAGTTTCCAGGGGATGGCTGGGATGTGAAAGTTCCTTGTCAGCTTTTCATCCCCTGAGACTGTGAGCAGTATGGTAAGCACAGACCTGTCAGCCCGAAGGCAGGCTCGGGCAGTGACAAGCAGAAGGCGCTCACTCAGCACCCTCACTCGATTGTGACTGATGACTGAGGAAGGTTAGCACCAATGTTAAGATGACCTTGAGCCCTGAAGCCTTCCAAACCCTCCATGGAAGCCCTAACATACTGCCCTCGGTTAACCCTAGGAGTTATCATGCTTATTTTATCGATGTGCACATGGGGGCTTATGAAGTTGAAGTCACGCAGCTCAGAGACAAATGGATCGCGTCCCTTCCTTCTTCCATGAGTGGAGTTTCTTGTCCCAGATATCCACAAATGTGTTTCATGGGAGAGCCATGGATTCTGTCCTGTGTGAGTGCGTGCCCGTGTACTTGTGCCTGTTCTGGGGAAATCGGTCTACAGTGTCTCCTGATACTTTGCTGTTTGAACAGATTTGAATCCACCCATCTTCCCTCACCCATCCCTGGAGAGCCACTCCATGGAGGTCCACGAAGTGTCTGCCTGTTCCTAGCCGTAGTGTGGGCACCAAGCCTCTGGGCTCCAGGAATCCCCCCCTCCCCCGCAGGATCTGGGGAACTCAGCACTCGGCTGCCAGAGCCTCAGCTGCGTGGGTGGCTGCACTCTGTCTGAACTCACCGGGCTTCGGCTGTGCCAGTGCTAGAGCGTGAAGGGGATCCCTCGGGGCAGTGCGGCCGTCTGGACACGTGGCAGAGCCTGTGAGTTTGGGAGTCCCCAGCCCCCTCCGCCCTTCCCTTGCAGCACACATTAGTCCTGCTCCCAAGAGAGCATGATCAGCTTCGACAGATGAGGCCATGCTTGATGCACAGGGACACAGCCTGAGAGGATGCTCCTCCCGAGCCCAAGTCCTGTTCAAAGGTCTCTTCTTTTTCCTGAGGAGACAGGGGAAATATAAGCAAAAGGGACCAGCAGGGGAAATTGAGGTACAGGGTGATGTTTTCTAAGTCAGGACTGCTTCAGAGACCCCCAGCATGCACTTCAATAATCATAGTCACTTTCAGCTTCACCCCATTCCTGACATTGATGTTGCCAGAATGAAAGGTGGGGAGGGGGGCTCCCCAAGGTCACATAGCAAATCTGGAACTCACAATCTGACTTGAAAGTTGCATTCACTTCCCTGACCTGTGAAGCTCCATGGTGCCTGTAGCATCAGTCTGCACAGGACTATCCTGTGAGGGTCCTCCCGCCACCCCAAGCATCCTTCTTTCCTTCCAGCATGACCAGAGATTGTGAGGAACTGATCTGCTGGACAGTCTGCAGTCACACACTGGCAGCTGTGTGGGCTCAGGGATTCTTGCTTTTTCTTACTCAGTGTGGACTCGTGTGATCAGGAGTGACAGGCCAATGATGCTTAGCGAACATGTGCAGAGTCGATGACTGAATAACTAAATGAGCCCCCAAGTAAATGACAATATACCCACTGAGTGCTTTGAAGAGGGGACCAATGCTCTTTCTCTTTATTGGTCTTGACCAGTCCTCAAGCCAACCCATGCCATGTGTCAGATGAAGAAGTGGACACCCAGAGACACATTTAGTAGAAGGGTCTTGACCCCAGAAGCTAAGTGATAAAGCCATCTTTTCATCTTGAGTGGTGTCAGGTTGAATATCTGTGGACCCTGAAGAGCCTCTGGACCAGGTTTAGCTTCATGGGTGGGGGTGGGGCTAGGTTGGGGGTGGGGCTGTAGGCAAAGCGGGAGCTTTGGCTTTTGCTTTCTAAGACTCCCAGTCTATTTGAGGAGGCCTGACTTATGCATGCAGAACATTTGGGACGTGGCACAAGGCAGCAGTGAGCACAGCCCCGAACTGCACATGATCAGGTGCCAACCTCATTCTCTGCCTTCACTAATCTCAGTCTTTTAATACCAGATGGGGACCCCAAGAATAGATTTCCTACCCGACAGATGAAGAGCAAAGATGGAAGCCACAGGGAAGGCTGAGGCTTCCTCGGTTCTGTATCCATTAATGCAGGGCCACGCCTCCTGGCCCACAGAGGCAGGAGCAGCAGGTGCCCTCGATCACAGGCTCATCTCGGTGTTAGGCACCTACAGAGGGCCTTGTGAGAAGCATCTCGCCAACCTCAGAGAAAGTGCTCATCGTGTCCAGGGTCACACAGCAACAGGAGGGGTGTGTCCAAACCCAGCACTACCAGCTGCCACACTCCAGACACTCCAGACACCTCGTCACTTCCCATGGCAGTGGGAGGAAGTGCCATTGACCGGATGGATGGGAAGATGAGGTTGAGGGAAGAGTGAGTCGGAAGGAAAGGAGAAGGGGATGAAGAAAGGCGAGATGGACAACAGAGGAATGAAATGAGAAAGGGAAGAGAGCAGGAGAGTGGGCAGAGGAGGAGCGAAGAGGGGGCTTGATGTTAAATACGCTCAGACAAGCAGCTACATAGACCTCTGACCAGGCCACCCCTTCCCCTGAACAGCCTCAAAGGAATGCCCTAACCCTAATGGAGTACTATTTAGAAACTCATGTCTGAAGGCAAGCCTTGTTTCTAGAGCATGCTGAGGGTGTAGTCTGGACATACTCAGTGTGACTCAGGCATTAGGGGCCTGTCTCTTGCAGTTCCAGACACAGGGAGTCCACAATCAAGACCTAAAGTCTGGTGAGGTCTCCATCTTTGATCGAAAATGGCCACTGGATCTCAGTATGTACACCTGTCTTTGTGCAAGCAGGGGACATGGAGTGCATATGGTATTTTTTTCTGAGATAGAGATAGACAGACAGAGAGAGAGAGAGAGAGAGAGAGAGAGAGAGAGAGAGAGAGAGAGAGAGAACCAGAGTCCTACCCTTGTGCCCTCATTCAACCTGAATTATTTTCCTTGAGATTCAGTCTCCAGATGCAGCCAGGCTAGGGGTTACAACTATAATGTGATGAATTTGGAGCACACAAAGATTTAGTTCATGCTAGGACAGATGAGAGGGAGTCAGAGCTGGAAATGAGGTACACACAGGCAAGCTCATCTGAAAAGGAGAGGGACGTGCAGCACTGAAACTCTGGTAGGATCCAGTGGGATGAAGCTGTCAGGGCAGCCAGTACTTCTGTCAGAGACTGCAGGACTGGGAGCCCCTGCAGCCAGAGTGACCGACAGCACGCTCCTTCAGCAGCCCCTGGGCACATCTACACGACATGGCCTGCTGCTGTGTTGCAAGTCTCAAGAGGCAGGGGAGGGGCTGCCTTCGCCTCCCCTCTTTCTTGTTCCTCGAGTTCTTCTCCATGTATTCTCAGATTTCTTTGTGAACATCTCCCGTGTGATGTCTGTTCTTCTGTTGCAACAGTGTGAGGGGTGTGTGTGTGTGTGTGTGTGTGTGTGTGTGTGTGTGTGTGTGTGTTTTGTTGTTGTTTATTTGCAGATAATACCTACCCCTTAGAGTAATATTGAAACTAAATGGGCTATTGTGAGTGTAGCTATTTGGTTGAGGGTAGATACATCACAAACGGTTGTTGAATGAGTGAGTGAGTGAATGAATCTTCACTTGAGAAAGTGTGCTTCTTAAATGGTCAAGAGTAATCTAGAAATCATCAATTTTTATTGATCACTGAGTATGGTGGTTTGAATGAGAATGGCCTCCATAGGCTCATATATTTGAATTCTTGGTCCCTAGTTGGTGGAATTGTAAAGATTTAAGAGGTTGTGTTCTTGTTAGAGGAGATGTGTCACAGGAGTTGGGCTTTGAGGTTTCAAAAGCCCACACTACTCCCAGTTAGCTCTCTCTGTCTTGTGAGTGTGTTCATCAGAATGTAGCTCTCAGCTACCTTGCCTTCCTGGCTGGCTGCCTCCCTCCCTCCCTGCCTGCCTGCCTGCCTGCCTGCCTGCCTGCCTCCCTGCCTGCCTGCCTCCCTCCCTCCCTGCCTGCCTGCCTGCCTGCCTGCCTCCCTCCCTGCCTGCCTGCCTACCTGCCTGCCTCCCTACCTACCTACCTGCCTGCCTGCCTGCCTGCGGGCATGGACTCACCCTCTGAAGCTGTAAGCAAGTCCCCAGTAAATTCTTTCTTCCATAGGTTACCTTGGCCATGGTATCTCTTCACAACAATAGGAAAGTGACTAAGACACTGAGCAAAGAAAAGTGCTTCCTTCAATTTCCCTTCCTCACCCCCTTCCACACAGAGTGGCTGCTCCGTGTCACCAGCAGCTGGACAGACAGGGTAGAGCTAAAGCAATCCATATTTAAAGCCAGACAGGAAAAAGGACAATGAAATCAAGGGTTGTAAGGGGTAAAGAAGCCTTAAGTGCCATGGAAACTCCAAGGAGCCCCCCCACCCCCGCCCCCCCGCCATGGGGGCCAGAAGCGGCTCCGGTGGAGATGAGATAGTCAAAGACGGGCAATGAATCACCAGATGGAGAAAGGGATGAGGGATAGTCTAGGCAGACATGCAAAGGCCCTGAGGCAGGGCCTTTAGGGAATAGTGAGGGCTTGTGTGGCTGGATCCCCCAAAGGATGACCAATAGCGAGGGAGAATTGGTGGAGCAAGCCAGGCTACAAAAGGCTCGGCATGTGGGACTTCATATTGGTGACTTCATGTTATTCCCATGGCTCAGAGGCAACCAAATGCCACACCTGTAGAGGAGCTTAGCCACATTAGGTCTGTAAGAGAGAGAGATCCCCCTGTAGGCTGCTTCTCCAGAGGATTGGAGGGAGGAAAGGAGAGAGTGGCATCCTGGCCTTTGGTCACCTCTCAACTACGGCTCTGCTTACGGGCATTCAGATCATGTGACTAGCAAAGCCATGAGGAGCAGTTTGGTACACCTCCACGTGACATTCCTGACAGACAGGCAAAGACCCTTGGGCAGCACCATGCTCTTCTCAGCAGACAGCCCCACTCTGTTGAGTCATTCTAGACTAGTTATCTTCTGGAAACCCCAACTTCCGTCTTTCCTCTCCTTCCCCAGAGGACGGAAAGGAGGCAGGAACCAGTTCCTATGTCCATCATCATCCAGCCTGAAACATCTGGTGGAGAGCTGTGGCTTTGAATTGGGTGGAAGTCAGGGCAGGCCTTTTCAGCCTAGAGTACTAGTGCCCTCAGCTGCCAACATGAATGACCCTAGAGAATACAAGACAGCCCTGGATAATGAGTTCTAACACCAAGTTCTGATGGGACAACTTTAGACAAGTTCCTCATCAGGGACAAGCCTCAGTTTCTCTCCATGGTGGTAGCAGGCCTGACCTAACTAGCCTATGGGACTTCTGTGGGTGTCACATGGGTGATGTGGTGCCACAGCAAGGGGCCATGAGAACGAAAGGAGCATACAGTTCTGAGCACACCTTCCCTGCTGACCAAAACAGGACATGTGTTGGAATTTGAGCAAGAGTTAAGTGCTGTGGAGGTGAAGCACACTATTCCAAGTCCCTGGGCCAAGTTGCAGGCCACGTGTGGCCCTGAAGGACAGCTGATGGGCTGGGTGAAAACAGGTAGCTCCTCACTGGTCATATATGCCTGGAGTCCAATTGCATTCCTGTATGCACAAGTTTATGTGGTGTGTGTGTGTGTGTGTGTGTGTGTGTGTGTGTGTGTGTGTGTGTGAGAGAGAGAGAGAGAGAGAGAGAGAGAGAGAGAGAGAGAGAGAGAGAGGGAGCTGATGGCTTTTTGCACCATGTACACATATGAGGAACTTGGCTGGGGTCTTACAGATGCACCCCCGTGGGCATAATATGGTTTTTGAGTCTGTCTGTGTGCAGCATAGCAATGTCTGTGTAGGCTTGAGGGACCTGTGCCCATATGTTCATGGTAGTATATATGTGTACGTGTTTATGAAGCCATATGCTGAGGGACACTGTGAGCTCCGAACACAGCATGTGTCTGTGTGATGCAGAGGAAATGACTGGACAGGGGTCTGGGAGCAGCCTGGCTTGGGGATTCTCACTGCAAATGCTCATGGAATTCTCAGCTGACGTCCAGACAGACAGGACAGGGCGGACAGGCAGCTGGGCTGGAGAAGAGGAAATTCCTGAGCTTTCTAGGGAGACACCTGCCAGCAGTTGCCACCAGGAGGTGAGGCCACAGATCCCCAGTCATTGCCTTTTCTTTGGAAATCTGCAATGGAGCTTGAGTTCTTGTCCCTTGAAGGGGGAGGTCATGGGAGGGAGACTGCTTTCTAAACTCAAGGGTTATCCCCTGAGGCAGTGCCACCTCACTGTTCAGACTGCAGGTGAGTGAGCAAACGGAGAGGAAGAGGGGGAGGGGCAGCAAGGGCCTCTCCCCACTTCCTGTCACTAGAAATGAGCCCCCGGCCTTGAGGGACTCTGCAGGTCCCCAACCTAGAGAATTTAAGGGAGCCCTTCTTCCTTGGTGAGGTAGACTTTCCCTCCTCCAGGAAGGCGAGCAGTGGTTAAATGTGATTTTCTCTGAAGTCAAACGAAATCCCAACACCCTCCAACACACACACACACACACACACACACACACACACACACACACACACCCCTCTCACACTCACACACATTCAAGTTCATCCTGGGGACCACCTGCTGACCCCTTCCCAAGCTGCACCCACCAGCGGGGGATCCCTGACTGGGTCTGTCTGCCCAGGAGGGCATTCCCGGTGTCCCGCACAGCCAGAAGCAGTGCGGTGCAGGCAGCAGGGCCGGGTCCCCACCCCGCCCCTCCCTGGTCCCCGAGGCTGCCTCTGCCACCCCACTCGCCCGGTGCGCAGCCGGGCTCTGCTCCGCGCCAGTCCCCGGCGCTGTTCATTCATGATTGGTACTCGGCCCCCTGAGACCCAGCCCGAGCGCGGGGCGGAGCGGCCGGGCGGCAGCAGGGGCGGGCGGAGCGCGGCTCCCGCACCGCACGCGGCGCGGGCTCGGCAGCCTCGGCCGGGCGGGCGCGCCGGCCCCGTGTCCAGCACCAGGCAGGCTTCGGGGCTCGGGACTCGGGGTTCGGCCCTCGGCGAGGCCAGAAGCTCAGCTGGGTGCCCGCACTGGGGGGCGCCTGCGAAGGCTCCAGTGAGCTGCTGGCCCTGGGAGTCAGTGCATGTGCCGGGCTGAAGACAGCAGCAGCCAGAAGCTCCCGGCACCCCGGCCCCACGCTCTCTGAATACCAAGCTGCAGGCGAGCTGCCCGGGGCTTTTTGCTTTCTTGCTTTTCCTCTCCTCCAATTCAGAGTGGGCAATCCACGTCGATTTCTTTTCAGGGGAGGGCAGAGGCAGGGCCTGGGGTCCCAAGTCTCACACAAGTCTTCGCTACCATGGGGGCCGTCATGGGCACCTTCTCATCCCTGCAGACCAAACAAAGGCGACCCTCTAAAGGTAAGCACTCTGTCCTCCGTTTGCTCTCCTGGATAGGTTTGGGAGTACTGGGTGCTGTGTTGGGATGCAATGTCTGTCTCTTAGTTTCAAATCCCCTAACCATGAAGGTTCTGGACAGCCTCTTGTATCCAAGGAGTAAGAACCTCGTGGGAGGGCTGGTGTGAACACCTAGGGGCAGCAGTCAGGGTGGGCGCTGGGCCCCTTCAGGGGCAGCTGGACCCCTCTCTGCTGGGGAATATGTGGGAGTAAGACTAGGCAGATTCACAGGTGGAGAAAGCTGCGTTCTCTGGACTGGGTGGAAATGTTGGGAGGCTCTTCCCGCTCCCGTGAGGGCTGACGTTGGTGCAACCTCGAGCATCCAGCCAGGGTGCTTACACTCATGCATGCCTCCTTGGGAATGGCCATGCTTTGCCAGGTGCTGCTCTGGGAGCCTAACCATGAGGGAGACAGTGATTTGCCTGTCCACCCTTAAAACCTCTGCAAGCCAAAAGGAATCAGCCACGTCCAGGTGGTGAAAGCCCCAGGCGCAGGCCCACAGGCGCAGGTCCTGGGACACAGGGAGTCTGCAGGAAAGAACACAACATGGTTAAGGTGTGTGAGCTGCTAAGGTCTGAGGACTTCAGTGGAATGGAGAGAGCTGTGAAGAGGTCGCTGGGGAGATGGGGAGGCAAAGCTCACATATCCTGGGATCCCCCTGTCAGGAGCCTGCTCTACCGCTGCCTTCTCCAGCTGAGGCATGCCTGTGGGACATGTCACCAGTGGGACAGTTGTCAGATGTCCATGTGGAGTTGGGTGACCTTGTTGGGCCAAGGCTCACAATGCAGGCTTCTTTTTCAACAGACAGAAAGTTGCTTATAGGGGTAAGCAAGCAAAAGACTGGGAACAATCAAGAAAAAGATAATGATGAGCTTGGTTTGCTTAATGCTCAAAGGCCATTGCAGATAGCAGAAGGATTCTAAATAGTTTCACACTCAGCTGTTCAAGTTCTGATATTTAACATATTCTGACTACAGGTGGGGGCACAATTCCCACCTTCTGCTAGCTAGTGACCAGAGCTGTATTAGGGTGATAGTGGGCCCCAGCACACATGGATTCTCCTCATAGGACCCGTTGCATCTCATCCTGGTTGGGATCATTCATAGAGCTACCCAGGAAGAAAGGGTCAGGCTTCTGGTCTAGTCCTGAGAGACAAGCTGACTGAATACCATGGAAAGACGTCTGCAGTGAGCCCAGGCTGGCATGACGGACCAGAATCGAAGTGGCTTCTGCTTATTTGCTAAGTTCTTTGCCCTGCAGGGAAGGCACTGATACCATTCAGCAGCCCAGAGAAAGGCAGGTCTGCAGACCTTGGCCCAGGGTCTTGGTGCTCTGAGCTCTGCCTCTCCTGGATCCCAAGGTGTTGCTTCACTGGGACGGTATTCAACAGCAAATCCAAGTCTCCCCTCCCATCATGAAGGGGATGATGGAAGAGAGCATGAGGTCCCACAGGCCATGGAGGGGACTGCAGGGCACAGTTAACTTAGGTTTCTTTTAAAACATCTACAATGTCTGTATCTCGTTAAGAGGCAGGCAGACATCACAGAGATCTGTGGCTCTAAAATCCAGTGTAGTGTAGGTGGGAATCTCAGCCCTGTCACTTCAGTCTTGGACCTTGGGCAAAACTCACTCCTATAAGCCTCGATTTTCACATACATCAAATGGATGAGGATGCTACTTTCCATGAGAACCTGGAGGAAGTGGAGGGAGAGAGTACCTCATCTCATATACTGGACTTTCCGAAGCCACTAGAAGAAATTGTAGTAAGAGCAAAAGGATGGATGAGTGATGGCCATAGAGATGCATAGAGCTGTGGGACTCAGATGTTACCCTCTACTATTCCAGTCTCAGTCCCTAATCCAGGTCACCTGGGATTAGCTCCTGCAGGATCCCAGAGGCAACAGAACTTTCTTCTTTCTCCTGGGAACTTAAGAAAGAGGAGAGTGTGTCAACTCTCTATGTGTGCCTCGATGGAGTGCCTGGCATAGTGTTTTATCTGAACATCCTCATTTGATCTTTATAAGAGTGTCTGTGGCTCCTGGAAGGTCCAGGCTCACTGGGTGGGTCCCCAAGTCAGCCCTTCTATTCAGAGCAGTAGACATCAGCTTGAGTTGCCCACAAGTACAACTGTCCACCTTTCCTCCAAGTATTTGCCCTAGAACAGAGTCCAGCCTCCCTGTCCGTCTTGCCCATCAGATGAAAATCAGTAAAAGACTCTTCTAAGAGAGAAGGCTTAAGAATATGGACAGGGCTCCACTGGGAGACTCATGGTCAGGAATCCTATCCTGCCCTGGCCACTTTCTTCTTTACATGTTTTGATCTCTGTAAATGGGAGTCAGTTTCCCGAAAATTTTTTCAGGTTCCATTTGGTGCTCAGATTCTAAAGGTTTTATTGTTGGTGCGGTCCCTGGAGCCACCGCTCTGATCTCTGAGATGTCAGGCTCAGGTCTAATTAGATGCAGTCAGAAGAGGGTGGTGGGGATTTTCAACAGAAGAATCTGTCTCCCTGCTGGGTTCAAATCCAGGCTCTACCACTCACTAGCTGTATGACTAAGCCTTGTTTTCTTCCACTGTGAATCAGGGACAGTAGTGGTTACCAGCTTAAAATAGCTGCTGCATCGCGTACATTTTGGGAATGATGGAAGGGCAAGGGTTTTGCACAGACCTCGCTACGTGATCAGTGGTCAGCAAGTCTTAGGTCCTGTTCAGTGTATGGCGGTGCTGTTCAGGCCATCAGAATACCCAGACTAAGGCTCTCCTGCAAGCAGCCATTCAGGCCCTTTCAAACCCTGGACAGGTAAGCGGGACCAGAAGCCAGGCACCGGGATGCTGAGCCTCTGCTCTGGCCCACTAACCTCTGCACAGTGGCTGGTCGTGAAAGCACCACAGCTGACGCTGCTACAGCTCCAAGTGCTTAAAAAACAACTTGGAGATACACGCGCAACTTTAAAACAGGGCGGCAATCCAGTGTGATTAGTGCTAGGAAAAGAATTCCTAGGTTGCACCTAGCCCAACCTCGTGCTTGGAAAGCACTCCCCAAAGGCAGCAGAGACCTAAAGTAATTTAAGAGCTTTGCCACTGAACAAAAGCATAGCAATCACTTTCTGTCATCTGTTCGGGATCTTGGTGTGTCTTTAATTGAAAATGAGAAAAACCTTGCCTGGGGGTTTCAGGCCCTGTCCCTAGTCCTAGGTAGTTTCTTTTGCCAACAGTTTCAAGAACGCTCCCCGCCCCCCGGCCCCCCTCAAAGACTCCACTTTTAGGTTTGAGTGCATTAGAAGGGCTGGCTAGAGCGAGGGGGCTAAGCAAAGAAGCCTGGAGGTGCAGCTGAAGGCTCTGTGGGAATCAGGAGACTCCATGAAAACACTAGATCAGCCCCATCCAGCAGAGACTTCCCTGTTCGCAGATAGCCCCATGGTGCTCCGGTGACTGGGCTCCAATTCCTCCACGATCAAGTGCAACATTCAGAACTTTGAGAGTCTGAGCTTTAGACTTCCCTGGTGCCCAGTGAGTCACTGAAAAAAAATCCATGGCTATCAGATGATTTTTATCAGGTCACATGACAAGACAGAGTCAAATAAGAGACTGGTCTTGTGGGTCCTAAATGGGAGAGTTCTTTGGAGGATTGTAGAGGCATAGAATTCCCAATGAGCCTGGCCTTGAAGTGGATGGATTGGGTGGTGTGTTACCTAGACAGCCCTGGGAGGCAGCAATGGGCAGAGAGTCATGAAGAGGCAGTGGACACAAATCACACCAGCCTGGGCTCAGAGACCATTGCCAAATCCCTTTGCCTTAGAAATACCCTTTTCTTCATCTCTGAAAGGAGAGTACCAAGCAATAGACATATGTGTGCCATGGGCTTTTCTCATCTCAACATCTCTGTTCATCATTTAAGCTCTGGAAGATTCTTACCCCAAGTCCCTATCTTATTTACTAATTCAAATTCTACCCAAATTCCAAGAACTCACTCACCTGTTTCTATATTCAAGAAGCCTTCTCCAAGCCTCAGAGAGAAGTGACTTCTCCCATCTAAATTCCTAACATTTTAAAGGTATACGCTCTCCTGACTCACAAGTCATGCTTGGAATCAGACAGTCAATGGAGGCCTTAGCCCCCCCCCCCCCCATCACCATAGTATAGGCTTCTTGGGGTCCAGAAATGTGTCTGAGTCATTGTTCACAGTGCCTGGCTTGGTTCTTGGCACACAGTAGGTACTCAGTAAATATTTTCCGATGGAAGCTATGAACAATGAGATGGTTGGTCTCTCATAATTTCTAAGCATTGCAGACCCCACAGGAAAGGTTAGCTTACCACTGGAAGGGTTAGCAGCCCTCTGCCTGAATGAGTTCTGTTATTTGGTCTGTTGGCTTTGCATTAGCTTAGTCTATGAAGTGTACTGGATCTGCTTACCATTCAGCAAGGAAGCGCTGAGGGCAGTGTTTTCACTCTGCCACTCCTGATAGTCACAGAAGGACTGGGTAAAGGGACAGGCTGCTGCCTAAATTCAGAGGTGCTTACAGTCTGCTTCCAGGGAGACAGCGAGGACTCAGACCCCTTTGCCTACCTGAAAGGACTTTGCTGGGTAAATGCTTTATAAATGTGGGAAGGAGTAAGTGAGTGTATCCCTTAGCAGATGAGTGAGTGATGGATGGTTGCACGAATAAGAGAATCAATAAACGAGAAAAATGAATGAAGTAGCAAGTAAACAATCAAATGAATGGCAGAGGATGATTGAATAAGTGAGTACGTGATTAAATGACTGTAGCCATAAATGAGTGAATGGATGGGTGCATGAGTGAATGATAAAGTCCTGGGAAAACTGTAGCAGAAGACTTTTTTTTTTAAACAAAGAACGGTAATGATTGTGCTGCATAGTTCCTGTACCTAAGCATTTGTCTCAGTCCATGACTGCTGCTAACAACACAAGACCACAGACTGAGTAATTGGAATGAAAAGAGCTTATTTTGGTCCACAGCTCTAGAGATCAGAGGTGAAAATAGCCCACTGGTAACTGGTAGCCTTCTTGCTGGTAGAGTCCTGAAACACGTGGGACATCCCAGGGTGAGAGGTACCTTTGGGATTTCCTTTCTTCCTATAAAGTCTTCAGCACTCAATGATGGGGCTCCACTCTGAAGACCTTATTGAATCCTAATCACTAACCTCCCAAAGGCTCTACACACCAGAGTTCAATTTCCCACCTTCTTAATACTTCCTGATGGAAATGAAGTTCTCACATCAGCTTCAGAGGGGCCGGAACCATAGCAACCCCCACAGGAAAGTGTGGAGGAATCGAAGGCACGGGAAACTTTAGTGCAAAAAGTTAGCAGCAAAATGTATAGGAAACACCTTCTAGAACATGATATAGAAGGGCTTGGGGGGGGGGTCTTGGTTACCAATAGGTATGTAGTGTCTGTAGGGAAAGTCTCTGGGCTTCATGCTTTTGTGAGGACTGTCTCTGGGCTTCTTGCTTTTGTCGGAAGGAAGGTAGGGATTCTTCTCCAACATCACCTCTTGTTTCCCAAGGTCAGTGTTACCTGGTCTACATGTCCACCCATCTATTTGTCCACTTGGCCAATCCCCTTAACTATGCTCTGACATTGTTTCCTGGTGTCTGTTCTGCCCAAGATCAACTCCAGCTTCTGCACCTCCTGCTTCCTGTTTGGTTTCAAACCTGAGACAAATGGCCGAGGTGCCTATTTAACACATCAAAGCAAGCATACCTGGCCTCCAGGTCCTCTCTGCATCCCTCAGTCCCTACCTGTTACCGGGCCCTCCTTGCTGGCATACACTGCTATGTTCCCTACCCTAACCTTCTCCACGGGCTGGGCTGTCCTCCCCTCAGCTGCCCTCCCCTATATAATCCAACCATTTTGGTTATTCACTCTTTCTGTGCCTTTAGGCCTCCTGGCTGCTGCATCTGGTCCCCCTTTCTCCTCCCTGCTCCCATATGGCACAGCTCAGTCTGGTCATGTCCACTCTGGACTCTTCCAGATGTTCCTGCCTCTGGCTATGCTCTCCAGCATATCTATAATAAACTTCCTCCTTCACCATACCTAGGGCCAGCCATGTCCTTTTCTTTCCTTTTCCTTTTATTCCTCCCCCGCCCCCAATCTGGTGATGAAACCCGGGCACAGTCATGTTTCTTTTCCTTTTTATTTTATTTCTTTTCTTCATTCTCTTCCACCTCTATCCCCCAGTCAACTGGTGAACTCCTACATATTCTTCAAAGCCCCATCAAAAATCATCCCACACTCCTTCAGAGAGAGCACATCTCCCCCTTCTCTTATTCCCCATGGCTATTGATGCTGTAACACACACACACACACACACACACACACACACACACAATCATGCACACATTGAGGCTATTATAATGGGTGTACACAATTATCCCTCTGCCTGACTCTCAGGGATGGATTCTTTTTTATGTAAAGTTTTTTTTTAAGTATTTTTCTTATTAAGAAATTTTCTATTCATTTTACACACCAACCACAGATCCCCTCCTCTCCCAATATCGGGGACTGATTCTTATTCCAGAATCCCCATCAATCCTGACACCTGGCCTAGACTTGATGGATGCTGGCTATGTGGAGGAAAGAATGGATGGAATGGTGTGTGTGTGTGGCATGATGACTAAGGAACATGGGAGTGCAGAGGAGAAATCCAAGACCAAGTCTGTGCCTGGGGAGAAGCCTGCAACATTCTGCATAATGGTCCTGCAGCCGATGCTCCCATTCATCAGGCAGGGAAGGAACATAATTAGAAAGGAAGAGGGAGAAAGAGAGAGACCAAGGGTCCTGGAGCTTTCAGAGAAACTAGTTTCAGCTCTTCAGCTCCCTCCAGGTGCTTTCTTAAGTAGGTCACCTTCCAGAAGTAGCCGTAGTCAGGTGGGATATTGCTCTTTTCCCATGTGCTAGCTAGCCGTGACAGCAATACTTTGGATTAATTCTTATTATTCCAAGTCCTATTAAAAGCCTGTTCAGAAGCAAGAGTGAGACCTCGTTAGAATCAGAGCGCCAGGAGAGGGGTGCACCATGGTTAGGACCACTGGATCAAGGTCACAAAGGCTTTCCTCTTGTGTCACCCTATTTGTAAGGATGCTCTTCAACGTTCAGCTGTGACCCCTGATTTTATACCCTGGGGACCTAGAGCCATCACAGCCATGGTCACTGACATTCTGAGTCATTTCATAGCCATTCCCACCTATGGGAAGTTTCAAGTTCAGTTGGTATCAGAAATTCCCAACCATGAGGTATGAAAACATAGATCAGCTTCCAGGGCCAATACTAATACCAATAGTACCCCAGACTGGCCCAGCCTCTACCAGATGCCAGGCACCTTGCTCTTCCCGATCTTGGGTTGCTTTACCTTAACCGTGCAGGACAAGACGCCATGGTGGTTTCCATTTTGCAGGTGAGGAGACTGAGACTCTAAGAAGGGAAGTGCTTTACTGGAGCCCTAGGGCCAGAAGGCAGCAGAACCTGGTTCTGGCCAATGGCAGAGTCCAAGCTCTGAAGGCCCATGTCAGTCTCCTCCCTCCTGGCCTCATAGCAGGAGCCTGGGGGACTTAGGGGGCAGTCAGAACGGGGTTGTCAAAGCAGGCAGTAGTGCTCAAGGAGAGAATGAATCAGCCTTTCATTACCCGTGCCGAGCAAGGGAGCCGCCTGCAGGCTCCAAGAAAAACCCCCTTAGCGTGTCTCACGCCACCCCGATCTGCTTCCATTTCATCTGACACTGTGAAAGCTGGAGCTGGAAATGATTGGGGGCAGAAGGCCAATTAGCAAATTCATTAATAAGATTAAACCTCTCTCCTCTAATCATTTATGCGAACTAGATTTTTCCTCCTTTGTTACAGCCATCACGGCCTGTCAGGGAAGGATCAAGCAACCATTTAAGCATCCTTAAGTCTGTGAGGATCTCAGAACCCCAGTACCAGGCAGCAGATTCAGGGTTTCACGTGGTCTAGATGGGCAGGAGGGTTCAAGCAGTTTATGAGTGTTATCCATGCAGAGCAGGCAGATGCAAGAGACTGCTATACATTTGCAAATATACAGCAAACATATATTTGCTTCTCTTCAAGTCCGATCACATATATGTATGTGGCACAGTTACCACGAGCACATACTCAGGGTTTCGTGGTTAGACAGACCTGAATTCTCTGCAACATACTAGCTTCATGACCTTGGCTGGGTCACACTGTATACGTAAGCCTTCATCTCCACATAATCTAGAAAACTGGGGCACTGATAGTAATTCCCTTCAATATTGAGAATTAAGCGTGATAATATGTTCAAGGTGCAGTCAGCACAGAGAAAGAATATAAAGTAACTCACCACTCTCTCGGTTTGTGCTGGTCAAAGCATGGCCTCACACAGGCAACTTCACCCCATATGGGAGATTTTCAGGAATGAAGAATCTCAGGCCCCAGCTCAGCCCTAGAAAATCCTAAGCTGTGTGTTAAAAAGATTCCCAGATGGTGTGTATGCCCACTGAACTTTGAGGAGCAGTGGGCCAGAATACACATTACAGAAATATATAGGTCACATGACCTGAGGTGAAGCATCAAGCTGGAAGGGACCTCTGGGATCTTCTGGCTCAAGCTTCTTATTATAGATGATAAAGATGGAAAAGGAAAACGCACTGTCCATAGTCACATGGCCTGACTGTCAGCCCAGCTGACTACCCTGGCTCTGTTTGTCTTCATATGAATCATTTCATCCCAGTGTCCCAAGATAAACACTTCTGCAATTGAGCTTTTCTTTCTTTTTAATAAAACAGGAGTGTAGGACTAGGCATATCCATTAATTTTTAGAACTTTACTTATGCATATATGTGTCTACCTGCATGAGTTTATGTGCTCCATATGCATGGAGGATGTTGGGGAGGCCAGAAGAGGGTGTTGGAACCCCTGGAACTGGAGTTACAGCAGGTGGTAAGCCACCATGTGGGTGCTGAGAACTGAACCTGTTAGTCAGCCAACCAAGAGGATGAATCCTGATTCTAGCTGCCAACCATTAGCTTTATCCCCATGTTGTCTGCTACCTGAAGATGTGGTTGGGGAGATTCTGGGCCTCTATCCACCTTGTTTCTAAGACAGAGGTCAAAACAGAGCCTGGTGGCTTGCAACTAGAGACTTCCCTGCTCAGGAGACAGCATTGAGAAAACCCAGAACCTCTAATCAGGCTGGCAGCCTGGGTGTATGTGCAAAACCTTTGAGTTGGGATGTGAAGCCAGAAAACTTAATAGAAGTTAGTGGAGTCTGAGCAGATAAGGAAATGCCCTGAAGCATGAAAGTCAAATTCCTTTTGCAGGGCCTTGAACAGCCTCTCTGTGGAGGTAGGTACCATAATCTCTTTCCACATTTGTGCTAACTATTAGAGTCATAGTGTTATTCTTTGTAGAGTAGGAAACAAGATGCTTGGGAGTGTGGGGGGTTCTGGTTGATTGATGATTAGGCAGTAAGTCATCTTGCACCAGGACTCATTCCAAGGCAACACGTTCTGGCCTCTGATCCCTAGGAAGAGGCTAACCCTTGCTGCCAGCTTTTGGCTCCTAGGAACCAGCCTCCTCTTAGCCAATCATGCTGACCTGAACCTGCTGAGAGGAAGATTCTTAGAGAGACCACACAGTTTTAGCCTCCCAGGGCACTTGCATTCACGTACATGGGGCTCCATTTCCCTTCCATTTCTAGAGATTGGTCTCAATGGACTCTCCCAGAAGGTCATGCTGCATGCTCAGCAGGCATCTCCTAGAGTGGTTTCCAGAGGACCATTGCCTTCCTTCTTTCCTTGTCCACAATGAGAACTAGACTGGATTAGAACTCCAAGCCCTATAGACCCTAAAATGATCTCGCCTTCTCCCTCCCCACTAACAGCTATTTAGACAATTCAAAACAAAAAACAGTTTTGTTTTGTTTTTTAAAGTCGATGAGTATTTGAATTTCTTCCCATGATGACTACCTTAGTAACAAATTTTGAATACAGTATCTTGTCAAAACATATTTATTCAGTGTCTGGTGCCTCTGCTTTGCTGATGCTGTAGGAACATGTTGATTGTGACTTTCGACATCTCAATGTTGGAATTGGAACAGACAATTGGAACAACAAGAAGAAAGGTACTTTGGACAGGTGCTGTGTGCCAGAGGCTGTGCCAAGTGTTGACAAAATAACAACAAAAAGGAAAATGATAGCCAGATAGTCCTTAGAGTAGAAACCAGAGGAGCCAGGCAGAATGTTTACATGGCTCATTGCGCCCAGTACTATACTGAGTACTTTCGATGCGGCAAACCTCATTAACCCTTAGGGCGTGGGGCTCACCTCCCCGGTGCTGCTGCTACCCTTTAATACAGTTCCTCGTGTTGTGGGGACCCCCCAACCATAAAATCATTTTTGTTACTACTTCATAACTGTAATTCTGCTAGTTATAAATCATAAATATCTATGTTTTCTGGCAGTCTTAGGTGACCCCTGTGAAAGGGTTGTTTGACCCCAAAGTGGTCACGACCCACAGGTTGAGAACCACTGACTTACAGCAACCAGAGGAAAGAAGTACTTTGTATATATATATATACATATATATAACAAGAAGTAAGTTGGGATAAAGAAGCTGGGGTTCTGCAAGAAGTGACTTACCCAAGTTCCCCAGGTGCTGGCAGAAGGACCGGGAATTGCCACCAGATCTGAGGGAATCGGAAGCCTTTATCCTTGAGGATCTTCACTCTGGTAGTAACAAAGAGGGGGGAAAACCTGTAGATTATGCACCTACACCCCAGCAGTTTGGTTCTCTTTAAGCCTTGCTGGACCCAAGGATGTCAACACTATTTCCAGACAAGAAAAGAGGAGAATAAAGGGATAGATAATTTATCCCTCCATATCTGTGAGCTCTATTTCCTCAGAGTCAACCAACCTCATGTGGGAAATATTAAGAAATGAAAGTTTAAAAGGTACAACTGAATTGATAACGTACTGAGCACTACGCCAAAGTACCAAGTACACATACAAAGTGACGTGTTGACACTTTCTGAGGTATTAGTAGTCACCTAGAAATGATTTAAGGTATATAGGAGGATGTGTAGAGGCTGCATGAAAATACTATATATTTTATATAAGAGACACACGAGCGTTCTTGGGTTGTTTTTATCACTAGGGCATGGAACAGTTTCCCCAAGATATGAAGACTCAAGGGTATTCAATTCATTCATTTCTCCTGAGTGGCTGAGTTAGGATTTAGACTCAGTGGTTAGACTCGAGTACCTGTATGCTTAGTCACAGGGCTAGGCTGTGTGTGACATCCCCCTCTGCTGCACTACAGAATGGGAATTCACCGGAGGGAGAGAGCAGTTTTGTCTGAGAGGTGGAGCCTGGAGAACCAGAGAAGATGCCCGAAGGAGGTGACCAGAAGGTGAACAGAAAAGCTACTGTTCAGCCCAGGAGGTAGGTAGGTTAGCGAAGCTCTGAGCAGGAGGAACAGTGTGAGCAAAGTTGTTGAAGGAGGCCACAGGAAAAAGGGAGGAACTGAAATCGAACTGGGTATCTTGTGCTTTGGGGACTTGGAGGATGTAATGAATGACTGTCAGAAATAGGTGGGAAGGGAATGGAAGCGAAGACCAGAGTCAAGTTTCTCCTGTTCAAGAAGGCGGGTCCTGGAAGGTAGCAGATAGCAAGGGAGAAGAAAGGACTATGGGAGGAGAGGGTGGGACTGTCTTTTCATCTACCCAAGGCATTTCCCATGATTGCTCCCAATCACATTTACTCGGTCCTCCTCCTCTTCTTCCCCCTCTCCCTCCCCCCCTCTCCTCCAAGGCCACTTACTTATTGGTTATCCACTTGACTTCGCCACTGGATGCCTTGATCTGTTGTGTGATCATTCCTGCGAACATGCTCGCCTCTCTAGCACCAACATCCATTCTTCAAAGACCTGGGCCTTCCTTTCTGCCATTCTGAGCATCTCTAAGCCTAACAGGGTTCTAGGCACAGAGTTGGAACTTAGTAACTTAAGTTATATCCCATAGTGATGCACAAGGACCACATTCCTAATTGCAATCATATGGCAAAGACGTTTAGCATCACTTTGAGCCCCCACAGCACATACATAGATACAGACATCAGAGAGCATTATATAGAACAGTGGTTCTCAGCTTTTCTTCCTTCCTTCCTTCCTTCCTTCCTTCCTTCCTTCCTTCCTTCCTTCCTTCTTCCTTCCTTCCTTTCTTTCTTTTTTTCTTTCTTATTTATTCATTTATTTATTTATTGTTGTTGTTGTTTGAGACAGGGTTTTTCTGTGTAGCTTTAGGCGCCTGTCCTAGATCTCATTCTGTAGACCAGGCTGGCCTCGAACTCACAGAGATCCGCCTGCCCCTGCCTCCCGAGTGCTGGGATTAAAGGCATGCGCCACCACTGCCCAGCTCAGTTCTCAACCTTTCTAATGCTTCAACCCTTTAATGCAATTCCTTATGTTGTGGTGACGCCCAGCCATAAACTTATTTTCATTGTTACTTCATAACTGTAATTTTGCTACTGTTACGAATAGTAATGTAAATATCTGTGTCATCTGATGGTCTTAGGTGATGCCTGTGAAAGGGTCATTTGACCCCCAAAGGTTCATGACCCACAGGTTGAAAACTGCTGTTCTAGAGCAAAACTGCATATTGGAGGCCATTCCATATAGCTGAGAGTTGGTATAGCATGTTGGGTGAGGCAGAACTGAAGACTCATCCTTGTAAGGTGCAGCTTAATTGAGCTGTTGGATCCTTCCTTACACATCAGTCTCTTTGTCTGTTAATTACAGTAATCATGGGACTAACTCATCAGCTAGTTACCAGAACTGACGTAATGTAAGTGCTGTAAGACAAGTGGTGATTGTTGATGTCAGATTAACAGTCAAGTGGTAGGAATGATTTTCAAGATGATCAGGATACTTATGGCTAGTGGTTGTTAATGATGGTTATAGCTGTGATGTTGGTAAAAATGGTGATAATGGAGGTGATAGAGGCGGTGTTATCAGAGATAGTGATGGGTATTATAGGAATAATGTTATTGACAATGGTGTAAGTGTTGGTGACAATAATGATAGCAATAGTATTAATGGAACTAGTGATGAGAAATAAACTATTTGTGTTGCTGCAGAATAACAGTGTTAACAGGAATGGTGATAACTGTAGTAGGGTCCATGCTGTTGACAATGGAGGTGGTGGTGGTGATGGTGGTGATTGCGGCTACACAGGTGACGTGGGTAGTAAGCAAGAGTGGGTAATAGTGTCGTTGGTGGAGTGGTAACAGTGGTGACAGCGGCACTGGTGCACTGGGGACTATTGTTACCTTTGCATTAAACCATCTTGGGCTTCACAGGATTTCCAGCTCCTACAACTTCATCCCCTCCTTCCAGATGTATTTGTCAGAAGGAGGAAAGAATAAGACAAATATCCCATGCCTTGAGATTTCTCTCCTTACATGGTTGTTACTTTCAGGATAGTTGTAATCTAAACTGTCTTCTTGACACTCACATTCCAACGCACAGCACGGTGTTGTGCCCAGTACGAGGGTCTGCCTGCAGTAAATATCTGTGCAGTGACAGATGATACTTGCAGAAGGACACAGGCCTTGCTCTTGGATGTCCTCATCAAAGTGAAGTGTCTCATCTCTGAGGACTACACAGTGGTCATCTGGTATCAGTTCCCCATCACCTCAGACTACACTTGCATTAACACCATGGCAGTATGGGCTCTACAACCACTCTCTTCTGACAAGTTTGGAAAGCTCTGCTCTGAGAGCCCCTAGGTGTCAGCGTGGCCTGACTCCTTGGACACCCACCACCCCACACACACTGCCCCTAGGGCTATGACTGCTTTATTCTAACTCTTTGATAATTTATTAGAAGGACCTGTGGAGAGATAGCTTCTCATACCAGCCACGTATGGGGTGTCATTGGCCTCCTCCTTGTACCCTTGCTCTGCACCAGGAACAAGGGGTATGTGTAGTGGATAGAATGTTGTACTTGGCATTTGGTCCACACCCTTCCTGGGAGACTGCAGAAGTGGCTGCCAGTGGCTCCCCAGCCCACCCTCTAGGTGAGTTGGAGGCACCTAAACCCTCCATTAGTTGTGTATAGAAAAGAAAACAGGCTCTTCGGAACATAATACAGCTATGCCTTGATAACCTGTCTTAAACTGAAGATGTTATGAACATCAAAAATGTATTGCATCCATCCAGCCTGCCAAACATCTGAGCTCAGCCGCACAGCTCTCTGCAGAGAGCTGGTGGTTTCCTCTCATGATCTGGGGCTGGCTGGGAATATCTTGAGAGAGTGTTATTCTGCATCTCACTGGCTCAGGAAAGATCCAAACTCAAAATACGGTTTCTACTGAATGTGTATCGCTTCCATCCCATAGCCAAGCTGACAAATCGCTGAGTCAAGCTGTTATAATCTGGGGTCTGTCTGTAATCACATGCTCGTAGTATAGCATTTGCATGGCTTTTTGACACATAGTAAGGACACAGTAAAGTGTAGCCCTTACAAATACTGAAAATTGTTATTATTTCTATTCCTGCTGGAGAGATTGAGGCACCAACTTGTGAATCAAACTAGACCTTTGTGTCTCTGGTGCAATAGGCATGGCTGTCGTTTGTCTTGGATATCTGGTCCCATAATTCTGAGCCCAAGGGACCCTTCGAATAGATCACATGTTATTGAGAAAAATAAGAATAAGCCTAGACCTTTGGACAAGGGCTGTTCTGCCAAACAAGAATTGAATTTGGATACTAACTGGTCTTAGATTTAAACCTTATTGTTTCTTTCCTTGCCTGTGTGACCTTAGCTTACTACTGTGGCTGGGCCTTGGATTCTCCATGAGTCCCATGAGGTTGGTAAGACTGACCACATAGGCTCCTTGGGAAGAGTCTGGAAAATGAAGTGTAAATGGATCGAGGGTGAGAATTCGTCTCTCAGGCAGCTCAGAACAGGAGGAAATGGAAAGACCAAAGTGGTTTTGGGATTAGAGCCGCCTGCAGCCTTTATATGTCTCTGGAATTGATTTATCGTTCCCCTAAAATCCTGGAGCAAAATCAAGAAGGAGAGGAAAAAAAGGGGGAGGGGAAAGAAGAGTCTGGAAGAAATTGTAAACATGGGGAGGGCAGTAGCCGCTGCCCACCCCAAGGAAGTGATCCACGTGGGGAGAGTTAATTGCTTGTTGTTTCTTACATGTTGTGAATGTGCATGTTAAAAGATGGAGAAGACAGGAGCCAGGTAGAAAGAACTCCAGCAAAGACAGGGTGCAAAAGGAAAGAAGAGAGATGGACAGGTTACAAAGCACCAACACCCATTCTACAAAGAGTAGAAACTGAGGCAGGGTAAACCCTCACACTTTCAATAGCACGCAGGGGCTCCATGGATCAAACAGTAATTGTTCTTGAAGAGGCATTTGGTGTGTGCGCATGTGTGGAGATGGAGCACATGCTGTTGCATATGTAACAAGAGACTGTGCTGAGCACTCCCCTACATCTCAGATAATTGCCATGCCATCCTGTGAGGCCGAGTGCTGCCATCTGTATTTCAGGGGTAAGAAAATGGAATCTCAGAACAGAGATATGAGGGACAGCGCAGGGTCACCTAGCTGGGAAGGGAGGGAGCAGTGTTTGGCCCCTTAGGCCTGAGATTCTGTACCTACCACCAAATATTTGATGTTTGGGGAAGTGGAAGCTCAAGAATAGTGTTTCCTACAGTTGCACAGCCAACCTGAAGGACCATGAGGCCAAATGCCAATTCTGACTGCCAGATCTCCCATTCCTTCCCCTTCCCTGGGCCCTCACACATCATTTAAACTGACAAGGCAGGAATCTTCTATCTCTTCTATTCCCTCCTTTTTTGGCTGACTTCCAAAACTTTCAGGGAGCCATAAACCAACTCAGAAGATAAAAGCTTCAGGGATCTGCCCCTCCCCCGCCACTAAGCCTGGCATCTATGTGCTGTCTCCATGGCTGTCCTGTCCCTGCCATTGCTCTACTGTGCCAGGGGACAGACGCTGCACTCCTGACGCCACTGTTGCCCCCCTCCCCCACCCCCCACCCTCGGTTCAGAGGACTCTCGTGTAATGGCACGCACAGACTTGGAAGGCAGGAAGCCTTCATTGGGTGCATGATCTTGGGTAAAGGCCTACTATATTTGAGTCTCAGGTTCATCATCTGTAAGATAAGGATACAGTCTCCCTCCTCGGAGTGCTGCCATGTAAGATACCTCTTTGACAGTGGGCACGCATTTGAGGGTTAAGAATTGTTTGTGTTGCTGAGGTTTGCCCAGACTCCAGACTTGACAAAGTCAGACTCCTCTACAATCACAAGTCTAACTACTGTAACAAATATGACAATTCCTGGCTTGTGTTGTCACCCCCTCATCCATTACTCATGGCAGATATTGATCTCCCATCACAGAACCTTCTCCTTCAGTGTGACCTCAAGGATCTTTCTTGACAGCACTCCAAGCAGATGCTACCAGCAGGGAGATGGGGCAACATTATCTGTGTTCCAGTCCCAACCACATCCCAATTCCTTCAGCTCTGCACAGGCTAGCCTCTTGCTCACTGTGGCCCCCACTCCCGTGTGCATGTGTGCATGTGTGTGTGCATGTGTTTGTGGGTGCCATCCTTTGACGCTGTAAGATCATTCTCAACCTTTGTGATGTGGTTTATTTGTGCAAATCTCCAGCCTTTCAGAATCCCACCAACCACATCCTATCTGTGACTCGGGATCTGCAAGTAACATCGGTTCACATCTGGGAGGGAATCAGAGCTGGGAAAAGTGAAATCGGCACACAGCACACACTCGCAGCCACCTTCGGGAGTGAGATGAGAGGTGGTATGTGAATGTGAATTTGAACTCTTTCAAAATATTTAATACTCAGATTGGCTGACAACTATACTCTCAGGAGAGAGGCTTAGAATAATTTATACTTTAGACTAAGCATCCCTGGCTCCATAACGAATAAACTCCAACATTTCAGTGGCTTAATTAACAGAATTTCACTGACCATTCCCTAGGACGAGTCAGTGTGGGTCTTCCCGAGCTAAGTGGCTTTCTTCCACAAGGTACTTCGCCTCCTTCTACCTTATCACTCTGGCAGCCCAGGGCCTCTTCTGCATCTAAGAAAAGGTGGGGAAATGGCACTCCGTTTACAACCACTTTTGTAACACGGCAGTGGCAAACATTACTTGGGCTCACGTTTCGTTGAGGGCTCACACTTCCCAGTTCCATCTAGTTGCAATGAGGGAGAAGTCTGATCCATGCCCAGCCCTGGAACAACCCATCTTGGAGAAGCGTTCAACAGGAGAGGTGAGCAAGACCACGCATCCAAGTCTGCCACAAACATTAGTTGCGAGATGACCCCTAAATCAGCTGGGTGTTGTTGAGACTCTCCCAAATATGAGTTCAGGTGCCACTTGGTCAGCCTGGCTATCTCAGGAAGCAGAAGTCAACAGGAAAAGATTCACGTCAAACCTCTTGGGGGAAAAGGCCTATGTGGTCTTACTGTTGAATGCCTCCTTCCATGGAGGCAGCAGATGGCTAGAACCCAATGCCATTAAGCATCCCAGTGGTTCACCCAGCAGCCCCATGAGTCTAAGACTGCACACTGCCTGCGAGAGAGGTGATGCTTATCCTGGCAGCTTTGGCATCCTAGTTCTGTACGTTGTGTTTTCTAGCATGGTCTCATGATCTGAGTTAACAGGAGTATTCTCCTAACAGATGGGACCCTGGTGGATGTGCCAGCAAAATCAAGCTTCCGAATCTCCCGGCTGTCTGCCAGAGGCTGGGGAATTCGCCAAGGTAAATGCCACCTTTTGAGGTCTCTGAGAAGCAGCCAGGAGCCTCTCCTGTGTAGCACTCCTGCCCCTCACAAGGCTTTTCTGGCCTGCTGCAATCACGCAGGAGCCACATCCATGGCTCAACTCTGCTTCCAGCTGCAAGCGGGGCTTTCTGACGGCCCTGGAAAGGAAGACAGCAGGAAGGGGAGGAAACAAGAGAAACAACCCAGCCTTGGAGTTTCCCTCCAAAGCAGATCTCGTGAGAGCCTCTCTGTACAAGACTTGGAACAAAGGAATGCTGGCGCTTTGATTATCGTATCCGCGGCAGTTGTTGAAATGCCTCTGACACTCGCCAGCGCCTTAGTAAGAATTATAATTACATTGGAAGACCCCAGGCAACCGAGTAAACTGATTAGCTGCTTGTGCAGAGTTGATGGATTTTTTTTTCCTCCCTCTGGGTCATAAGTAGGGCTGTGGGAGATGGTGGGAACCCTGTAGGTGGGAGTCCTCCAGGATGGATGTGTACATCCAGGAAGCTAAACTGACTGGTGCTGACAGGTTCCCTTGGAGCCTCTGTCTGACAGGTACCCACCTGCCCCCATCCAGCACAGGCTGCCTGGGCTCCCTCCCTCCCAGCTGGGTTGTCGGTTGATCCTATGCAGATCAAGAGCTGGGCAGAATAGACTGGTGGTGGCTGGGAAGCCCTCCCCCAGGAAAGCCAAAGCTTTCTGCCAGGCGTAATTATTGTATGGATAATTACACAATTCGGAGCCTGCTGGAAAACCCTGGGCTGAAGCCAGAGCAGAGAGGCAGGGTTCTAGGACTAAGGCCGCTTGCTGCTTCTCAGAGTTGAGTTTGGAAGAAGAGGATAATCCCTCCCCCTCCTAGGAATCCTACCAGCCAGCACTATGGCTGGCAGAGTAGATGAGAGGCAGAGAGTTGATGAGTTCCCTCTTCCTCTACCCATTCTTTTTACCAGAGGGGGGTCCCCGGAACCGTAACTCCAACCCCCAATTCCTTTTCTGTGCTCTCTTCGGGCACTCTCTCCCTGAGGTGCCTCACCCTCCCACCAGCCCCTACCTGGAAGCTAATGATACCGAATAGTTGAGCTTCAGCCATGCATTGCTGAGTGAATACTAGGCATCTGTTGCTAATGTCTCCAGCTCATCAGGCCCATGTCTGCCCTCTCTCCATCTTCTCAGCCAGCAGCACCCATCCTCCCAGAATACCAGCTAGGACCCAAGAATCTTTCTTACCTTCTCTTGCTCTGCTACCACCTGAAGCCAAACCACTATAGCTCTATATCACATCTCTTGATAGACAGACAGACAGACAGATAGACAGATAGATAGAGATACAATCATGTTTTGTGTCTGTATCTATAGATCACATTCTGCCTCTTCATTCTGCTTCACCTACAGGGTCACATTCAGGCTTCTTGGGCATCCATGGCTCTCTTGAAGTGGCCTCCTCATTTTGTCCATACCTTCTTAGAGATCAGCCTCCCAGTGACTCCAGATCTGTCTGGCTGAATGCAAATCTGCTTGTCTCTTCCTGTGCCTGGCATCCTTTGCCATCCTGTCACCTTCAGCACCTGCTTTACCTCTTTAGGCTATGCTCAAGGCCCTTCCCAATCTGCCTATGTACCAGCCCAGCTGCTACACTCGTTTCAGCTCATGCTATTGGATGCTACTTACCCCAGATTCTCATGAATGCTTTTGCTGTGCCTGGAAATTCAAAGATGGAGTAGAAGACTCTAAGAGTAAACATTCTAGGCTCTGGAGCCAGAGCGAAGGTGATTGGATCTTGCTTCCTGCTGTTGCTAGCCTTGATGACCTTGACCACCCTGTACTTCTTTCATATGCTCTGTCACATAGACACTGCAGCAAGGAAAGAACCTGTCACCTATGACTGCTGGAAGGTTCGATTACGTAACTCACGTTAAGCACTCAGAACATAATGAGTGCGTGGTAACTATGTCATCAAGTGTTTGCCACACATCCTGAGTAGATATATACTCAAGAAATGTCAAGCCCAGAGGAAAGCAGAAATTAGATTCCAGCCAGTTTGCTTTCCAGGGGGAGACACTGAGGTGTGAGATGGGAAGGAACTTCTTTTCACGGCCATCCCAGGAGGTGACTCTCCATCCTAGTCCAGTGTGGGCTATCCGAGGCCTGGTTAACCTGATATACTGAAGACTGCTGTCTCTGGGTGGCCCCGTTCTCTGAATTTGCCAAGGGGGACAGGGATCCCTCTCCTCTAGAACCCATGGCTCAGAGAAATAGAGCATGGAAAGAAGGGAAATTCTACACCCAAGCCATCTCCATCTTATACCAATAAAGGACCTTCTGTTGGCAAGAGGGGTTGGGCAAGCTTCTGTCCATGATATTTGCTGGACATTGAGGACCTGCACTGGGTCTGAGGGGCCCAATGTGCTGGGTCCCCACTGTGTGTACAAAACTGGGTTAAGAACCCAAGGCTAAGAGCCAGGCTGCTGGGTGGTGTTAGTGGCTCCTGGTCTCTGAGGGCCTCAGACAGAGGGTGTAAGAGCCTACATCTGTGGGTTCCCTGATACTAAGCCCAATTCCATCACTGAACAGTTAGGTGACCCTGAGCAGGCATCTTAACCTTAACCTTGCTAAGCCTGTTTCCTCTTCCGTAAAATGGAGAGATTTATAAGACCCTGCCTTAATGGTTGGCATGAGGAAGTAGCCTGCCAAAAGCATCTGCAGTTTAGCAAGGTTCCTTGAACTTCTGGGAAGTGCTGCAGTGTATGTTGGGGCCCAGTCTCCGAGCATGATGCATGTGTGTTCCCTACCTCAAGTGCAGGGACAAGAAGAAAGACTTGCCTGCAAACTCTACGTGCATCTTTGCTGATTGGCAGTTTTTCCTCGAGTTAATTTGGGAGCCTGTGACCTTTCCTGCCGTGTGCGTCTCTGACTCAGACTGCAGTATTGCAGTGCCAGCCAAACATGTGACAAGCCCCTCTTCCTCAGGCAACTGAGGAGAAGCAGGAATGTTCTGGAAGCTTCTTCTGAGGTGGGAGAGGGGCCGAGACAGCCACCTGACTCCTGGGGTCTGTTCTGTGAGTAATTCCAAAATGTGCCATAGCCAGGAGGTGGAGTGATAATTCAGATCTTATGGACTGGGCCTTCCTCCTGGGTCTGTGGCTTAAAAACCACACCCCTGTACCCTGCTTCTGTGTCAGAGTCTCCAGGGAAACGGAATGGCTGAGAAGTCAGAGCCAACTGGGGTGCTTCTCCGGGGTGACACACTCCACAGCCATGCTCCAGGTCCCAGCTCAGTCTGTAGAGCCTCCCAAGAGTGGTCCCACTAAAGCGTAGATCTTAGCCACAGCTGGGGGCAAACACTGGCAGTGCGAGCCAGCAGTTCTGGGTCAATTTCTAGGGACTCATTGGTTAACCTCAGTGACTGCAACGTGGGAAGGGGGAAGACGCCTTCAGAACTGAGAACAGAGCCTATCCATACTCAGTCAGTCAGCCGAAGCTGTTGTCTCTATCCGCCCTCCCTGGGAACATGGCTTCTACAATGGAACACAGGCAGGCACCAGGCCAGGAAGGTGTGTGCACAGAGTAGGCTCCCACTAGGCCTGATGGGTTTCAGTCTCGCTTCCTGATCTTTGCAGGCTGGCATATGAGGTTGAACATTTCCCTCCATGTCACCTATGCATCACACTCAGGTTATACACATACATACATACATTGTACATATACATATATATACACATATACATATACAAATATATATATACACATAAACATATATACATATACACACACACATATATATATTTGAAATTGGGGATCTGACATTCTGGGTCTCAAAGTTTTGCTAAGTTTGGAAAGCTGATAACAAAACCTGGAGAATAACATCTGGGAGGGACAGCTCAGGTGTTGTCAGCTGCTTCTTATACTCGGGCTTTCTTCAGTTGTCCCCACTATTTGTAACACCTCTGTCCAGCCTGGCACCCACACCTTCCATCTGCCCGGTGCCTCCCGTACTTTGGGATACAGCACAGGCAGGTCCCTCGTTCATCCCAAAGTTAGCTTAGGTGAGCTTTCTCCTTGTCCCCAACTCCTTCACAGGCAGTCCAACACAGAGCTCTAAGCCAGGAAGTGCTTCGATCAAAGGCCAAGTGTCTACCCCAGAGTGTGTGACACACCACCGGAGCAGAAGTTAGGCATGTCCCTACTTGCAAGTATTTTGCTTTGTCATTAAAAAAAAAAAAAAAAAAAAAAAAAAAGACATGAGGACAGCAAGAAGGCTCAGCTGGTCAATGCACTCACCACCGAGCCTGATGACCTGCGTTCAATGTCTGGGACCCATACGGTAAAAGGAGAGAATCGGCTCCCGGAATTATCCTCTGGATGCCACACATGTTCGGTAGCACTACCCTGCCTCCCCCCAAATAAATGAATGTTTAAATTTTTTTAATAGAGAAAACACAAAGCAACTGAGTGAATGAGATAATGCTCACACAGCTGAAGTAAACTGAGTCTGCCCAGGCTGTGGGTTGTAGTTATTCGTTTGGTTTGGTTTGGTTTTTGTTTTTGTTTTTTTTTTCCCCTCTTAACTCTTATGGTTCTTTGGGGGGCCTGCCACCCACCTCCCAAATAAATAGACACACGGAGTCTTATTTTTAACCTATAAATGCCCAGTCTTAGTTTGGCTTGTTTCTAGTCAGCTTTTCTTAATTTTAACTATCCCATCTATCTTTTGCCTCTGGGCTTTTATCTTTTTCTATTTTTGTGTATCTTTCTTTCTTACTCCATGGCTGACTGTGTAGCTGGGAGGCTGACCCCTGATGTCCTCCTTTCCTCGCTCCTTGATCCCTCCTCCCAGATTTCACCTCCTATTTATTCTCTCTACCTGCCAGCCCTGTCTATCCTTTCTCCTGCCTCGCAATTGGCCATTCAGTTCTTTATTAGACCAATCAGGTGTTTTAGACAGGCACAGTAACACAGCTTCACAGAGTTAAACAAATGCAGCATAAAAGAGTGCAGCACATCTCTGCATCACTAAACAAATGTTCCACAGCATAAACAAATATAACACATCTTAAAAACAATATTCTACAATAGTTGGCCCAAAGAAAGCATGGATCCAAGCATCAGGAAGACATGGATGAGAATTCTGACACTAACCCTGTACTTCTGTGAAGTTTTAGTAGGATGTCCATCATTGCAAATCCTCCATAGCAGCTGTTGTGAGCACCCAGTGTGTAACACAGCCGCTTGCAGCAGCAGCAGCTCAGAGCCATGGCAGAAACAGGCAGCTCTTGTGGCACTGGCCTTTTAAACTATTCAGGAAAGATCTGTAACCATAGCAGGTGGCCACTGGTTATGTTACTGAGGCACCCTCCCATAGAGTGTCCCCTGGAGAGCTGGTGTGCAAGGGTCGCTGAGCTGTAAGTTTGCATAACTCGGACACACTCACAAACTCACCCCCAGCATGCACATCTCAGGATGACAACTGTATTTCCCTCTATTTGTCCTTGGGTCCCTAGTAACTGTGAGAGTATTTTAAAAAAAAAATAAACCAAATGCTTTTATTTTAAGAGTCGTGATGTAATCTAATGTCATGTAGCATTTATTTGGGGGGACAAAGTTTATATTAGTAGACTTATAAATGAGTATCATCTTGCAATTATTTACATGACCATTCTAAAAGGGTCATTTTATTTTTTCAGTCACCCTTCATTGCACATCAGGAGGGTCAGCACATGCTGCGATGGTGTTTGTGAGCTGGAGGATTTGGGATGGCTTGAGAGTCCTCTGGGAGCTGCAGGCTTTGGCTGCCAGAGATAGTTGATGCTTTTGCCTGAGGACTGTCCTGGAGCACACCTGCATCCCACTAGACAATCTCCCCAAGCTGGCTCTGGAAACCCAGGCTCAGGACCCCTGCTCTCTTCTCCCCACCATTCTTCCCAGCCCTTCATTGCTGTACCCCAGGCAGCAGGCTCCGTGTTCAAGGAATAATCTATGTGCAAACAGCTTCTCCGGGGAGTTGGACAGTGTTTGCAAAGCCTGTGAGAGCCTCACAGCATCCCCCAGCACCAACGAGACAGGAGCGAGGAGCTGCTGGCCACACTGCAGCTCAGCTGAAACCGTCTTTATCTGGAGGGATAGGGCCGCCCTGCATGTCTGGTATGAACAGTCAATGAGACATGTTGTATTGAGTGCTGGGGCACAATGTAGGCTCAGGAAAACTAGCTCCTCCCAGAATAGTTCCAGAAGGTAACTACTAAGAAACATCTATGTGGCTGATGGGACTTTTGCTGGGCTTTGGAGAAGCAAGGCCTCTTGCTAGAAGAACAATGGATCCTGGGCCAGCAGAAACTAAACATGTCACTGCCTTCTTCAAGGACATGAGGTTTCTCCAACCTTAGTCATCAGTAGCTGTCACCTCCATTCACATGGCACCTGCTTCTGTCATCAGTGTACCCACTTTGCCCCCTTAGGGAGCCCCTGAGGTCACGCTGTTCTTAGCAAACCTCAGACTTACACAGAAGATTAACCGTGCTGCCCAGAATTACAGCTTATAAATGGTAGACACAGGATTTGAACTCATACTATTGGGACTCTAGACTGGAAACTCTTGGCCTCCAACCGTATAGTCTTGCACTTCACCCATCCATTCCTTTCTTCTTCTGGACTCTAAGCTTTAGGTGTCCTTTACCCAACTCCTTGGCACCCTTCCTTGAATGGTTCTCCCAGGACTTCTGCTGCACGAGACCCGTCTCTACATCACCAACATCACTAGCTCATTGTGCAATACTGTCCGTGCATTGGAGTTTGGGCTGGGACCTGGTACCCTGCATTTCCATCAAAACCCCATCTTCCTCATTCCACATTTTTCTGATGTTGGTGGCATGAGGACCACCTGAGGTGGTGAGGTTCCTGGGTCGCTCACGCCTCAGGCAAAACTTGGCACACTTCAGAAATGCTTGCTTCAATTTCATGACATAATGAGACCAAATTGTCCCCTGGCAAGTCCGCCAGTAACAATTATTCCCATCTTTGGAGAGCCAAGCCTAAGGCAATGGGAGCTTCAGAACTCACAATCAGCACACTTTGTGACGCCGGCCTCCTCCTAACAGGACATTTTAATCATTTGCTTTGTGAAGAAGCAGGATCTGTTGCATTGCCCTGTAGAGCAGGAGGATAGGAATGCAGCCTGTTATCTGTGCCCATAGCTCAGCTCAGGAGAGCCAACAGTATATGAGGCCCCAGCTCCCCAAGCCCAGTCCTCACAGGGGAAGCAGGCCCTTGAAGTAGATTCTTCCTCCAGAACCCTCCCCAGTTACAAGCAACCCCACACTGGCCCTGGCTCTCTCTAGATCCAACTCACACCATTTTCCACAGCCTCCTGGCCCCAGGCCACTCTCCGATGCCTCATTGCCAAGCCTGTGCACAGGCAGTTCTCCAGCCTGGCACATCCATGCCACCTCCACCCTTCCCCATCTGCTCAGCTCCTCTGTGGCTTCAGGGCTGAGTTCCTGGGTCACCTGCTATAGGAAGCATCCCTTGATCTTTGTTTTTCTGGTCCTTAAGTGACCCCAATCCTAGGTATCAGCACCTCATATTTCTTTGTTCATAGCCTACACACTCAAATCCATGGATATAAGTAATTCTGTTTTGGTTATTGCTCACTACTGGACTTAATTTCAGCATCGGTTGGAGTGTGTGTTCTTATCAAAACATGAATGGAATCCTAAACAATTCAGAGTCCCCTCCTTTTTCCTTGGGGCTATACTTCCAGGTGAGACAGTGTCTTGCCATCTCAGGCCTTGACAAAACATGGCACATGTATATATTGGCATCTCCAGAGATGATCTTGGCCCATATCATCATAGACTCCTGGGAGAGTCTCACCATCTCAACTCAAGATCCTTTCTATCTCCTTATATCTCTCATATCCTGACCCTCTTGAACTTAAGGAGACTCTGAGCTTTGCAAGACCTCTTAGTACTAAGACCCTTTAGTCTCAGATGCTGGTACCTCTTAGACCCGTTGTCATGGATACCTCTGTAGACACCTCAGTGCTGTTATATCATGCCTCTCTGTTCTCAGACCCACCCTCCCATGCCACATAGAGGTTATCTGCATCATCGTGTCATGAGGACGCAGCTGGAGAGAAAAGTCAGTTGGTCTTCCAGTGACCCCAGCAAACACAGTCTTCCTTTCTCTCCTCTTCCTTCCCATCTCCTCTTCTTCCTTCCCTCCTCTCCCCTTTCTTTTTCTTCTCTGCTTGCCCTTTCTCCTCTCCTCCTCTCTTCTCTTTCCCTTTCCCCCTTCCCTGTCTCTTCTTTCCCCACCCCCAACTCAGGCACATTTCTATTGAGGGTCAGGAGAGAAAATGGTGAGTTAGAGGTTTCTCCCACTAAATGTTTTCTAGAATCTATTGCTTTTACAGAAGTCCTTCAAATCCTGGGCCTTGGATTGCAGAGAACCTGGGAAATCAAAAGCCTTTTCTCTCAAGCTGTGGTCTAGGCCTGCAGTTGTCCAAGTCTGTTCAGAAGTCAGTGGCACCTTCTGTGCTCTCTACTTTCTGAAGGCGGTCAGTGTGGAACTCCCTGCCACCGCCCAGGCAGGGCTAAGACTGGGTGTCAGGCACCAAAAGAGAACAGTTGAGTTTAAGCAGAAGGGGCTTCAGTGCTGGCAGCAATCTGGCTTTATACTTTACACACTCGGTATAGTGCCTGGACCGCTGTCTATCATCTTGTGTGGTAGTGGATCAGTCACTTGATACGGCTAAGCCCAGATTTCCTCGTCTCTAAAGTGGGAGTTAGAAGCCCTTTACAGAAGTCTGCAATGACCATGACCTGGAGTTACTCAAGTATAAGCTCTTTGTCTGACAGAGCTCAGACTTTGAACCCTGAGACTACTGTGAAGCAAGTTCACATTCCAGCTCCTGGATCTCTAGAAGCCACACCTCTCTCCCCAAAGCCAGGCTCCTCACCTATAACTGGGCACACCAAAGCACTCTGATAAAGAGGAAATAACCGTGGTTCCATGGGGAGTGGGCGCAGGAGGGTGGTTCAGACCCTCCAGTGTTTTCCTGTGTAGCTGCTTAGATGTTGGTTCAGAAGCATCAGGAGGAGCCTAGCCCTGCCTCAGAGAGGCTGCAGAGATGAGGTAGAGGAGACCTGAGCCTGCGGGGTGGGGCAGGACTTTCTGGGAGTCAGGTCTCAGGTGACATCCTCCCGCCAGCCTGGGCTGGTGCCCCAGAGCCCAGCAGCAACTGTATACAGTGGCTGTACTGATTGCCTCCATTTCTTTACTGATGAATGCGTTTCTCCCCTCAGGCAGTAGCCGCTTCATTTGTTTGTTCTAGCTTCTGTTTCTCATTAGCTGCTAAATCATCCCGGTGGCTCAGCCAGCAGGGGCTGCGAAGATGGCAGTCCCAGTACAGTCCCAGACACTTGGCGGGGGTCAGGAGCAGGGGTGCCTGTCCAGCTCTGCCTTGGAGGCTGTCCCCAGCCTCGGCTCGCCTACTGCATTAGGCCGTTTGGGGTGTCTGTGATGGATATTGAGGAGGGACACTTTATAAGCAGAAGAGATTATTGAGCCCGCAGTTCTGGAGATGGCCTGCTTGCCGATAGAGTCCCAAGGCAGCAAAAGCAATCACATAGTGAGAGGCAAGGGATCTATATGTGTGCGTCCTCCCATCCCTCTCTCTCCTTTTATTCAATCACGAGGCTCCACCCTGGTGACTTATCTAGTCTCAGCTTCCCACAAAGGCCTCACCACTGAGCACCACAATCAGATTCATTTCCCATTCTCCCAGCGCTTTATAATGGGGAGTTCAGAGGGATCAGACCACATCTGAACCTTTACCACGTCCCCGGAGGTCCGTCGAGGGGAGAATGTGTTGTTAGAGAAAGGGCCGGACCTCTATTCTTGGGAACAAACGCAACCCTGTCCCGTCTCCCCTCGGGGGCTGACTATTTCCTTCCCAGGCTATGGCACCAGGCTTTCTTGCTCTCCTCAGGCTGGGCAGGTTGGAATCCAGCCCTGCCCCGACTTGTTTTCCTCAGTGACTGTCACCCTGGAAGAACCCACAGGACACACGAACACCCCAGCCCCCCCTTGCCCCTTACACTTGCAGAGGCCTTTCTCAAAGCCAACACCTGCTTTCCATGTTTATTCACCAAGTAGGAATTAATATCTTGCTAAATCTAACTCAAACATAATTAAGAAGGTAAATCTATTTTTGAGGGGGAAAAAAATCTCATCACTCATCTGCAGACCAAATAAGACTCCAAGATCTGCAGCTGTGGGTTTGGGGTGGGAGAAGCTGGGCTACTTCTCACGGAGAAGACAGACCACCAGGGTGAGAGGGGACCCAAGGAATCATCGAGATCCCTACCCTCCAATATCCCATGTAGGCATGAAGTTCAATCTTGTCTGGCATGAAATGAGATTAGTGACAGAGACCTCACGTGTCACCTTAGGTTTGCTCACGACTCGGAATATGAACTGCACAAAGGCAGGATCCGGCTTATCCCCTGTGGCATTACTGCACCTCACACACATTAGGCAGGTTAGAAGCTAAGTTCTCAGTGAGGATGCTGCAAGCCAGGCAGAGAGTGGCTGCGGATTCTCTAGGGTCACACAGCAAACCAGAGCCAAGCCTTGACTCAAGCAGAGGACTCCTGGGTTCTAATCTGCATGTTCTTTCTCCCAGCTTCTGGCAAGAGATGTGGACTGACCATCTCACTCCACCAACACCCATGGTCTGTGTGGTCTGATACAGCCTTAATTTCCCTACCTCAGTGTTCCCAGCAGCAGAATGGGTATGTTATTAGACACAGGCTCAATGCTCTACCCTTGGGGAAAAAACAGCCCTATTCCATCTTCCCTCGAGAACTGATGATTTCTTGCCCTGGCTATGGCAACAACCTTTCCTCCCCCACCCGCAACATCTCCCTCTCCTTAACGTCCTTCCCTCCTCCGCTCTAAGGAGGAATCGGTGAAGCTAAGCACGTGCCTGCTGTTAGCACAGGTCCCCAACCCCAGGCAAGTCAAAGTGAAGAGGGGAAGGGGGGAAGAACCCCTTCCTGCCCCCCACATGCTGAGACCCGAAAGCCCGAGCTGCCCCTGCGGTCTGGTCTGTGATTTAACTCTCCTTCTCTCCTCACCTGCAGTGGCTGAGTTAAAAACGACCTTGGCAAGCAGCCTTGTGTATCATCTGTCTAGAGCAGAGAGCAGTCAGAGAAAACCCACTCTGAAGTCTGGAGGGCCGCTGGGGTGGGGAGGCCAGCAAAGGAGGGGGCGGTTGCAGGGATGTGTCTCCAGGGCGATCAGCAGGATGGATTAAGGAAAGCCACACCGGCAGCCCTGCCGTGGAAAAAAAATCATTGCTGGAGGAGAGGCTGCATCCTGCGGTTTCCCTGGAAGGCGGCTTTGCAAACAGAGATGAGGGTTCATTCCTAGGCCAGTGCTACTAGGGAAGATACATCCCCCGGGCCACCTGTGTGCCACATGCTACCTCACACTTCGATTCACTCAGAGATGCCACCTCTAGGCATAATTTGCATGTGTTTCTGTCCTAACAAGGCAGGATGGTGCTGAGTGAGTGACAGAAACAGCCTGGTGTTGGGGGCACCTGGCCTGGTGTCTGGAGTCCTGGTTCTGACTGACAGTTGTGTACGTGACTTTGAATGGGTCACTTCACCTCTTCTGTGTGCATGATACATTAGCTGTAAAATGAAGAAAAGGACCCCTAACTGAGGGTGTAGCTCAGTGAGTGAGTGTTGGCTTACTAGCCAAGCCAGCAAGTTCTATCCTGGGCAGCCAAGGTCACCCCTCTGAGCCTCAGTTTCCCTGTGTATGACACGGGCATGCCTTAAATGGCTGCTTCCCCTCTTCCTCCTTGTATTGAACATTCTCTGCTTGTCCTTGGGATCTGTCCTGTGCTACCTTTCTACACGCTGAGCTTGGAAGACTGAGCTGGGAGTGCCCTGGCAATGAGCCCGCGGTCTCCCCTAGCTGTTTACTAATCAAAACCACCAGCAGCAGTCTGAAGACGGAAGTGTGGCCTTGTCGGCTCTTCTGAGGCCTCCAGTGGGCTCTCTTGGCCCATCCAATCTTGCTGGTTCTTTGTGGATAGCCTCCCACCACTGCTCAGATTGGGGTGCTCAGGCACCCACTCTTCCTATGCTGGAGCAAGAGCACTCTCTCCATGCTTTGCCCACACACCCCCTCCTCTGCATAGTCTCTTCATTATGCTGTCCTCAGATTGTCCGCTGAGCGGGCCAGCGTGTCTTGCTGAGACACTAACTGAAGCAGCTGTCCCCTCAGGTCACAGACTTAGCAGCATTTAAAGCAAGAAGAACTAACAGAGTTGAGTTCAACTCTGTGGTCACCTCTGCGGGCCAGACAGCCCCAAGTAGCCACTAGTACAGCCCTTCCCATATTTTAGATAAAGAAACTTGGGCTTTGAGAATGATTCCCAGTCGGGGCTAAGCCTACAGGCTATACTGACTCTCCTCAGTCCCTCCTCTGTGAGAGGCCATGTGCTTGAACCCCCAGGGCGTGAACTTTCACTTCCAAGTGACCTTTCCACAACCGTCCTGAGGCACTTGGCCGCTAGAGCTTGAGCTCATAAAGAAACAGGGGCGATGGATCGGCCCGCAGAGCTTGATGTCTCAGACCCACAGTGGATGGTGTGTTAACCCATTTCCTGTGACCATGTCACAATTCTTGAGGCTGTTTGGAGGCTAAAATCCCAACGGTGTGGTGCTGACTGAGGAAGCCTCCCCGGGCTGTATCACCTCCTGATGAGTGACACCCTGGCAGGGACACGTGAGAAGGAGGGGGCTCAGGGCAAGGTAGGAAGCCAGAGGAGGAAGCTTAGGGGTCAGGAAGGAGTGTGTTAATTCCTTCCAAGGACATACTCTCAATGACCTAATGACCTCCCGCCAGGCCTCACCTCTTAAACGCACCACCAAAGTCTTAACGTCACCACGCCGGGGACAAAGCTTTGAACCCATGAATCCCGGGGACAGACTGGAGTGGTGCTTTCTTCCTTGTGGTCCTGTCACCCTCTGTTCTGACTGCTCCAGTGTCTTATGGGTTGAGAGCCATACACAGTTGCTCCTCCTCATCCTCTCTACCTGCACCCTCACCAGTACCCAGCCCCCTTTCCAGAAGCCCACTTCACACCAAGCTATGTCCTTGGCCAGAAGATTGATACTACAGCCTATGTGCTTCCCAGGAGTGCTCTGAGCCCGTGGAGGAGGCGGGCTTCAAGCAGTGGCCACAGGATGTGCAGTGCTCCCTCAGGTGTCCTTCCTCCTTCCTCCTCTTCCTCCCACAGGAAGACTGGGACACTTATGCTCCACTATAAGTGCCCATATTCTACTTTATTCATTCATTTATTCAATAAGCATTAATGAATCAGTTTGAGGCCACTGTTTCTCACCATCCTTCGTGAACTTCTCATCCACTGGATCCCACTCAGTGGCACACCGCTCCCAGGCACTCAGCTGCCTTCCTGTCCTCTCCCTCTGCCTTAAATGTTGCTCACTGACAATTCACAGCTCCTGTGGCCCTGGCCTCCAACCTGTCTCTGTCCCCCACTTCTCTCCACCCGTCCTAGTCCTCACCTTTGTTCTAGATCATTGGCAGTAGTTTCAGAAATATGAAATTTGCCTTCTACAAGGCACATCAATTATGTGCCGGGTCATTCCTCAGGATTAAACCTATTAATGAGTAAAATCCATACTCTTGACCCCAGCCCTCAAGGCCACACCTCCTCAAAACCCCACTGCCCCCCCCCCTTTAGCCCACCTCCTCCCTGTGGTTGGGACTTCCTGGCTCTTCTGCAGACAGCAGGTTCTTTCCTTGTTCCAGCCTGCTGATCCTCCCCTAGCTAGACTTCCTTCTCACTATTTAGGTCTTAGGAAAAAATGCTCCCTCCTACAAGAGGCCTTCCCTGACTACTCCATCTGAAGCATCTGGATGCTCCTCTCCTTCATCACTCTGTTGAATTCTTCCCACAGCATGTACCCCAAACTAAGCATCATCTGGATCTGCTGGTTCACTTGTCTAGTGCCTGGCACTTCCTTAGTCTTCAAGCCTCAGAAAAGCAGGCACCTGATCATCCTTGTTCCCCACTGTCCCTGCAAAGCTTGAGTTCCTAGCAAGTAACTCAGGGACAGGCATCTTGGTGTGTTTTCTGTTGCAATAACAAAATAACCAAGACCGGGAATTTTATAAACAGTAGGAATTTACAAGTTTATGGGGGCTGAAAAGTACAAGATCACTCCTGCCCTGCGCATGCTAGAGGATAACATGTTACCAAGCAGGCTGGACAGATCCCCTTTCTTCTTTTTATGAAGTGGCTGATTGACAGAAGGCCTGCATGGCTTCATCTGCCCTTACTAACTCTTTGAAGGCCCACCTTAAAACACTGTTCAACCTGTGAACTGGGACATTAAGTTTCTAACACATGGCAGACGAAGTCACCTAAAGCCAGGAGGCCGTCCCCAGCACTAGCAGGGTGAATTGGGTTCTTTGTTTAGTGATGTAGTCTTTGCCAGAACTCCAAGTGTGTCTTCCGAGCCCAGCTCAGTGTGTTCTCCAGCGTGGTGGGTATTAGCCCTCGGGGTGAGCAGAAACATAGCCCTGGTAGTGCCCTCAAGCCCCAACTCTAATGAGACTTGACTTACCAACAGAATTAAAGGGATTGTCCGCCAGCCTGGGTATTGGCCCCGAAGGCACCATTTTCTGATGCGTGGGTCAGTCTGTTCACTTTTAAATGCTTCCCTACTGGGTTCCAAGGAAACCTCTCTCCACAGTCCCAGGAAAACTCAAATGTAAGATGACCAAGATTTCCCAGTGGCTCAGCTCTATTTTGCTAAAACAGAATATGGAAGTCAAGGCCAGTTCTAAAGAGGAAGCTTTCTTTGGTTCGGAAGCTCAGAGGCATGACACCAGCATCTAACCCACTTCCGGTGGAGCTGCCGCCAAGCATGGTGGTGAAGCAGGAGAGACAGGAGGCCAAGTGGGTGTTCATGGAGAAAAGAACTGCAATTCTCATTCCCACAGGAAAGGCACTACCCCACTGATGGGATCCACCCTCGGGACCCAAAGGCCTCTTAAAGCACCCCTAACAATACTATCCTACTGGGGCCAGCCTCAGCAAGAGTTTTCATGGAGACAAACCATATTGAAATTAGAGGGCTTAGGAGCTTGATTGGCACATGGCTCTCACAGCCTCCCCCCTGCAAACAGACCAGATGCTGGACTTTATGGATAGTGTAGTACCCACTGAAACTGCAGGGTGTAGCGAGTGCTGCTCTCCCTACGCCCTGTAAAATTTCAGAAAGATACTCCGAGGTACAGGAGGCAAGCTGTGAGGGCTTGAGCACCATCCCAGCCCTGGGAATGCCGAACAGAAAAGGGATCCATCCTCAGACATCAGTGCTGTGGGCAGCCATTACTCCCATGCTTCTACCTGGCCCTGCTCTGTGCCTCCTAGGACAGTGATTTACCCCCATTCTCACTGGCAGCCAGGATGCCCTTCAGATAATAACGGATGGGAAATTCAGAACACAAAGTCTACCCTCCTCTCCCCAGAAAGCCAGGCAGCTCCCCCTCAGTCATTTATTATGAATGGGGCCTGCCCCTAGGCATTCCAGAGATCAAAACCACCCTCCACTGAGTTCTAGTTTCCACCGTACTTCACAGCAGTTCTTTCAAGAGGGTCAGCCCTCTCTCAACCCAAGAAGGAATCTGAGTCCCAGAAAAGTTGTGTGGTCAACGAGATAAGATCCTAGACATTTGCTGGCTCTGGTAAGAGAAGACTTGGTGATAATACAAAGGAGGGGTGGAAGCTGGAAGACCTAATGCTGCTTGCTGAGCCACTTCTGTTTCCGCCTTGAAATTCTTCCTCTGAGCTCTCTCTGCCTCAGTGATCCCATCTATAGAATGGGCTGTAGGGTTAGATAATGCTGCAGGTAGTCGCAGGCAAGTTTCTTGTTTCTGACCTCCAATCTCTCCAGCATGGTTCTTTCGGCTGTGTGGCCTTGGATAAGTCCATATATGTCTCTGAGCCTTGGTTTCTCCATCTGTTCAATTGATCAGTGGTAGCACTGGGGAGCAAATTGTTTCTGAATTCCTTTTCTACTGCTGTAAGTGATTCTAGTTTGCATGTGACCTAATGTTCCATGTGACCCATGTCCCTCTTCTGGTGCACGAGGCCTGAGGCTTTCTTCCCAGACTGACCCATTTGTACCCTAACCTCCTGGACCCCGTCCCAATCGTTTCTACAGCCTTCTGACGGTAAGACTTCCGTCTAAACTCACAATAAGCTCTTAGCCAGCCCCCGACAGCCAGTGCCACCAGCTTCAGCAATCCCCTGGGAGGGATTCGTCTTTCTTAGCTGGATGAGTGATGTTCAGCCTTGCCCGGGAATGGAGGATGAGCTTCCCTGTGCCTGTCACCAGAGAGTCTCTGCCTGAGACTTCATACCCTAGCCAGGTGATTGAGTGACTCTGTCATCTTCTCAGAGCAGTGACAGTGTCCCGAGTGAAGCCCCTCCCGTGCTGTCTGAGATCCTCTGAATGCTTTGTCACCACGGTGATGAAGTAATGGTGACGCTGGGGAAGAGGGGATAATCGACGAGCTCCGCCATTTCAGGCTGTTTGGCCTTGGGACAGCCTTCACCTCTCTGAGATGCACTTAGCTCATCACCCCCAAAGTGAGATGATGATGTCTCTGCAGAGTTCCCGGAGATGCAGCTCATGGATCTGAATGCCTCAGATGATGCCTGGCAGTGTGAGGAGTCCAGTATCCCCCGACTCCCTTCCAGTTCCCCCGGCCCAGTGATACTGACTACAGAGCATCGTGAGAAGAACATCTGGAGGAGGTGGCACCACCTCAGATTTACAGCCCCCGGGGTACTGGCCACACACCCAAAGTCAGGCTGAGTGATGCTAACAGTGCTATTCAGCCATATCGCACTGAACCAAGGGCCAAACAACAGTACAGTCCTGACAGCATTTATTAAACACCTGCTATGCAGTAGGCTCGGCTATGACCCCATAGAGAGAAAAGTAAATTATGATGTGTAACATCAAAATTTTAAGCTTGTTTGGAAATCCAACCCCTGTGGGTTGCAAAGCTGGACTGAGTCATAGACCCCCTGTGAGGCACCAAAAAAAATTCAGCATGTGAACTTTCTAGACCTCAGCTTCTCCAGCTAAATAACTGATAGAGTTGCTCCAGAGGGTGGCTTGAGACATGTACTTAGCTAAGTGCCTCGCTCACAGCTGTCAAGTATCAAGACTTAGTTTTGCAAAGGAAAGAAAATAGACACAAGCAATCTTAGTCCATTCACGTTGCTATAACGAAATACCTTAGACCAGGTAATTTATAAAATGTAGGTATCTATGGCTTGCAGGTCTGAGGCTGGAAAATCCATAACCAAGGCACTGGCATGTCTGGAGAGGGCCTGGTCTCTAGAGCGATGAACTTTCATATACCTCTGCTGTAAGGGCATTAATCGTTTGGGAGGGTCCTGCCTGTGCCACGCCATCACTTCCCAGGTGATCTACCCACAGCACTGCTTGAGTTCCAGTGTATGCATGGAAGGATACAAACACTCAGACCACAATATGCTTTTGTGTTCTAAGGGAAGAAAAGAAAAAAGGAAGCAGGCAGTAGTCATCATTCTCAGAACAACATATTCCAGTAGATATCATTTAGGGCTGGGGAAACGGCTCAGGGGTAAGGTGTTTGCCTCACAAGTGTGGGGAACTGAGTTTGATCCCCAAGAACCCTCATAACAAGCCAAGCATTGTTGTGTGCACATGTTACCCCTGGGGTGTAGTGATGGGAGAAGGACCCTTGAAGTTCACAGCACAGCTAGCCTCGCCTTCTCGGTGAAGACTGAGGCCAGGGAGACCCCCTGTGTGAAACAAAGAGTGTAAGGAACCTAAGGAACAACACCTAAAATTGTCCTCTGAGTTCCACCTGCACACGTGTCCATGAATGCATGCATATGCACGCGAAGTTGAAAACGTTAACAATAAAAGACCACTTAAACATTCATCTTAAAACAAGAGTCAAGTGCTCATTCTTAGGTAACATGGGGGAAAGGTTTGAATCAGGCCATACCTCATTTTGCTTGACTTCTGCAGCCTGATCCATGAGGCCGCTAGGATGGCTAGGATGGGTGTTTCAGAGCTTTGTCAGTGTCCCCTGTACATCTTCCAGTCATTAGATGATAATAGTGTCCTCTTCCGAAGCATCTGGAATCCTTGTTATTCTCCTCTTCTTTTGTTAACTATCTTAGTGTGGCCAGCTACTCATTTGTCTGTGGTTTCAATGTGAGTAGAGAAGTCACCCAACAGCACATGACTGCTGGATGAATTGGGAGTCTCCAGCGGGACACACACTTTTCTCCATCAATTGCCTCTGAATCGCCACTCTTTCCTCATATGGTCCCAGCAACCAACAAGGAAAAAAAAAGAAAACATAACAAAGCCATGAGTGAGATGAACGGGGATAAAAACCAGTGCTAACAGGGAGTGACAGAGTAGAGGCTACTTACTTACTTGACCAGCTCCTTAAGTGAATCATCTAATATTAACAGGAGTTTTTCTTCCCCTCCAAGAATCAGAGCTGCAGACTTGAAAAATGATACTAATTGTCAGGTTCAGGGTGAGTGAGCAGACTTTCCAACATGGTTCAGAATAGAGATGTACATGTACACTTAAGCACTTGAAATACAGATTTCATTGATAACTTTGCCCTTCTCTTGAATGATAATCAGCATTTGGACCGTGATGACCTACCTCCTTCCTGATGCACGGACTACTTATTGGTGGCCAGTTTGGTTTTTATGTTATTATTTTTAGTCCGTTTATATTTAATGTGTTTTCTGACATTGTTGGGTTTAATCCTACCACCTTGCTACTTTGTTTTCACTGCCAAGGAATAAAAGGCAAGGTCTTGCACCTGCTAGGCAGGAGCTCAGCCGTGCAGCTCCACCCCAGCAATGACTGAGTTGCAAGGGGAATCTTTGGCAGTGCTGGGGACTGACCCCAGGGCCTTGAATACTCAGGCAAGCCACCGAGCCACATCATCCCTTACTGTTTGTTTCCTGTTTGCACTACCTCTTCTCCCACTGTCTCTTCTTTCATGTCATTGTATTTAATTAAGCAAACATTTGTATTGTTATTATTTTATTATTTTCCCCATATTAGCATTCTTGAATTACTTTCAGGGGTGAGCCTAGACGTTGCAGTGTATATTTTAAGCTCATTACAGTCCTCTTTTTAAAATTTTGAGGCAGAGTCTCGTAAGGTTCAGCCCAGCATGGAACCCATGATCCCCCTGCCTCAGCTCCTGAGTGTTGGATGTAGTCCACTGTGAAGTGAGCACTCTCACTGAGCAATGCAAGAGCCTCCAACAGTCGCACGTCAGTGCTCCCCGTGACATCTGTGCTGTTGTTAAAGATTTGGCTTCTGCTGTGACTCTCATAAGTCACTAGATTGTCATTCTGAAAAGTCAGTATTCTTTCACATTAACTCAGAGATTGACCTCCTGATAGTCCCCCTCCCATCTTGCCGTCTTCTGCTCTGATGGAATCCCTCTTGCTTCCTCAGCCTGGAGACTCCATACCAACTTGTTTTCTACTGTTAGCATGGTGGCATTTGGTCTTTTCTTGGTTTTCAGCTCTCATTGTCTCAAACTGTTATTTTATAGAATATTTCCTTGTGTAGGTTACTAGAGGGGAGACATTCCTTTTAGTTTATGCATTTTAGACTACTTTGTAGATCCCATACAAGTTTGTGGGAAAGTCAGAGCTAATGTCCTTGGTTCCTTATTGAAATACTTTTGTCTTTTCTCCATATGATTTTTTAATTTTTTAAAATTATTCTTTGTCTTTAGTTTTGGACATTTTGGCTGAGGAGTGTTTAGTGGTGATTTTCTTTGTGTTTATCTTTGGAAGGAGTTCTCTGGGTGTCACAAATTGGCGAGTTGGCGTCTTTTACTAGTTCAGAAACTCCCAGTGCTGATTTTCCAATGGCACTTGTACTTGGCTTCTCTGTCTGCTCAAAGAATGACAGTCCTGAGTCTGCTGGCCCCACCTGGTGCTCACACTAGTCATTTTAGCATCCCTTCCCCTTTCCTCTCTGGTTTAGCTTGCTGGTTGTTGCTCTGATTCTAAATCACGGATGCTCCACACTCGGCTGTATCCCGTTTGCTCTTAAACTGTCCAATCAGTTTGTGCTTTCTCTCTGATTGAGAATTACTGCTGACAGTTGAGAGGAAAGCTGTATTTTCATCCACTTTGTCTGTCTTTTCTCCATCTCTTTGACACAGTAATCATGGCTTGAAGTCCTTCTCTGGTGATTATAACCTAGTGATTATAATCTGGGGATTATCTGTGTGTCTGCTTTTATTGTTTGCTTCCTCCTTCTTCCTCTCCTTGCCTTTTGAAGGCCTGGGAATTGTGACACATACTAGGTCTTGTGTTCATGTGAACTTCATGAGTGTCTCTGCTAATCCTCCAGGGGATCTTAGGCTCCTCTGTTAGGAATGCAGAGTGAAAGACAATGATTGCGGTCTAGATGCAAAGGGAATCGGCCATGGTTTCAGAGACAGGCTAGCCCTTCAGGTTCATGGCTCTTCATGACTTTTCACCGACGGCCTGGCTGGTCTCGGTTTAGTTTTACAAGACAGAAGGTTCAGCTCTGCCCATGTCAGTCATCCTTTCATCTCTATAATGAAAGACCAAAGATGATTAAGTTACAGACAGCCAAGGCTGACTGTGACTCAGCTTTGGGTGTTCCGGTGTATGCTGGATCGGGACTCTTGTTTGGGACTGTGATGGAGCAGCATATCATGACAAGAGCTTGTGGTGGAGCAAAACTGCATCACCAGCCAGGGAGTTAAGGAGAAAGGCTGAACTGGTTAGGCTCCATCCCCAATGACCTAAAGACCTCTCACTTAGCTCCATCTCCTAAAAGCCCCGCTACTTCCCACTAGTGTCAGGTGGGGACCAACTTAGGCTACTGGCGAACATTCAGGATCCAAACTACAGTGTGTCCTTGAGACATTTTGAGTTTTGATGGCTTCAAGTTCTGTCAAATGTCTTAAGAGACCAACAGTCAAGCAAGTCTCCTGAGGTTCTGTCTCCTACAGCCTGCTCCACGAGGTCAGAGGAGACCTTTCCAGTCTCCTCCTCCAGCTTCCCAGCCACCTGCGCTGCCTCAGTACCCCAGTCTGCTCTGTGGGTTTCGACCACCATTGTCTGGCCCTCTGGGTTTGGGCTCCCTACCTTCTAGTCCATCTTGACAGTCCTGCCCAGCTACCAAAAGTCCCACTCATCCTCCAATGGGCAACCTGGGCAGCGTCAGCCTTCAGAAAACATCTCTAGAGGAACACTTTTTTCTAGCTCTCAGAATTCTTGAGAGGACACTGCTGCTGCTGTGGCCCATCGGAGCAGCCCTGCCACCGTCTCCTCACACTTTTATTCCTAAAGATTTCCTTTTTATTTCACTTACAGTAGTCACTGTGAGGGAGTTGGCCAGCCACCACCTACTGAATCACACCTGAACTCCATACCTTATCTCATTTTAAACTCAGAAAGTTGGGTTTTAATATCATTAAATTCTGCAGTGAGCTCAGGTTACATCTACATGCATATTAATCACACATTTGTGTTTTGAATCGAAAACCTCTGGTCTGGGTTAATTTTCCTCCTGACTAAGCAACATCTTCTAGAATTTTCTTTGGTGAAAGCCAGTTGCTCATCAACCTTCAGTTTCATTTTGTGTAAAAAAAAAAAGTGTTTAGTTTATTTTTATTTTTGAGCTCAGACTTCACTAGTATATGTTTGCTGGCAGTCAATAATTTTCTCCTGACACTGGACAAACCACCTCCTGTCTTCCGGCTTCCAGTGTTACTGTTGAATTGACAGCTGCTAGCCTAAGTGCTATTTATTTTAGCTAGTTTGAATTTCTTCTCTGTCACAGGCTGTAGGGCTTCCCGGACCTTCAGAACTGTGTTGTGTGATATCTAAGCAACCATGATTCCAGCCTGGTATTAGGCTTCTCACTGACTCCATGTCTTATGACCGTTCATGTTTTTCTCTTCTCCTCTCTAGGCTCCTGTCTGGACAACTTGCCCATAGCTCACTTATTCTTTGTAAATTCCCTCCTTAGTTGTAAGCAATTTGCTCTTTCACTGATCTATACCTGTCCATGGAAACTTAAAATGCTTATTAATATAATTTTATTTCTAGATACTGTCCATTTTGAAACCTGAAAATTTTTCTAATACCTTTATTGCTTGCTTAAATTTCCATATTGCTTTTATTTCTTTGAACACATAGATATTACCCTTTTCTCGTTGTGTCCTATAAATTCTTAGTGTCTGAAGCTTCAAAGATCTGAATCTGTCTATTGGTCCCGCTGGCTCACTCTCATGGCGCACCATCCCCTCGTATGTGAGAACTTTAGACAGGGGGTGATTTCTGCAACCCTATCCTTGAGAATTACTTGGACATTGGGTTAAGCTTTCACTTCTCCATAAAAGATTTTTGGATTCCTTTCAGTGATGTGACTGGATTTGAGCTACCAACTAAGTCCATTTTCAATTATTTTTCATTTTTGATTCCTCTGAAAACAAACCCACAGGAGTGCTTGCACCCGGCCACAAATTCTCAGGACACATGAATCTCCTCTCTTTCCCACCTACCTGATTTCCAGGGTTTTCAGGATCAGAGCCTGGGCCCGGCAGTCCTAATGAACCAGGCCCATCTATCTATCTTCAATGAGCCAATTAAAGAGACAAGTTAGTGGGGGAGCAGAAAAGGGAGACTTATTCAATGAGGGAAGAGAAATGAGGAGGTCCAGTGGGCCCCTCCCCATGCCCATCTTCAGGGTCCTTTCATGAGGTTTCATTTAAGTAGGAGGCCAGAGGTAGGCACAGCTCAGCAGTCTGGGTCAAGATGTGACCTCACCATCGCTGCTACAGCATCATCTCTGCTTCAATCTCAATCTCTCCCTACATGGTAGTCTGACAAGTTGTCAGCACTGTATGAAATTTCTGGAAAACAAGATCCTTCTCTGGTTGAAACAAGATCCCTGAAGGAGGCTTCAGCTGTCTCCTTCCCCAACCATGATATTCCTGAGGGAAACTCCAGTTTCTTGGGGACTGTTATTTCAATAGTCTAATAGCCAAAGAGAGGGCATAAGCACCCCTTTAGAGAATCCATATTTCTCCAGGATGTTATAGGATCAAAGTTATGGCAGGCAGGTTTCCTGTGATAGCATGTCTCTTTCCTCTTTATACTAAAGGTATAATTGCTCATTTACCTTTAAAATAAAGTTCTAGCACACCGAGATTTCTGTGGAGCAGGATAGGGGGATCTACCTACATGATAGGGCATAGATGTCACCTCCAGGTTTCCAAGTATAATCTCAGGCAGGACTAGAGGTGACCTGAGTGAATCAGTAATTCTTTATAGCTAAATATGTCCAGGCAGTGGGTCTTCTGCCCAAGTTCATCATTTTCAGAGTCACTTATTTGCCCTGATGTGAGGGGCCTGCCCCCACTTTTCCTCCAGGGTATTCTTGAGCAGAGAGAAATAATAAATATGTAGATAGAAATACAGAGGAGAGAGACAGTTAGAAACATAGGAAAGCCTCGGAACGGCCTGGGTCAAAACTCACCAGCCCCTTCTGTCTCTACTAAAGGGCTTTTAAAGGAATGCCAAGGGGTGGAGCGAAAGGCCTCCCCCCCCCCAGCACAGCTGAGTGCAGACCATCCCAGACACCTGGTAACCATGCGTGTGGTCCAGCCATCTCCTAATGCAGCCCTGATGTGTAAAGCAAGCTCAGCTCTCACTAGGTAACTTTTGTGGGCTCCCACACCCTGTAGCTCTAGAGGAGAAACCTGATGCTGTACTTCTAGCATGGCGGCTGAGGCTGATAAAGCAAGCAGTGCCCCGGGGGACTCATGCTCCCAGAAATGAGCCCTTCTGCCTCCACTCCAATTCGGCTAGAGCCAGAATCCTGTCATCATTAGCTCCATTCACTCTAATGAAAAGAAATCTCACATGGGCTTTAAAAGCATGTGCCACATATCAGCCTGATTCACCCAAACTTTCGTGGGCATTTCAAAGAATGGACCCTTTGGTTCTTTTTCAGTGTGGTGGTTGTAGACCCTGCATTAGACTGTGATAGCATTCAGAGAACACCTCTTCTAATGAACTATTTGTGAAACCAGTTGATAAAAATCATTATCTACCTCTTAGCCACAGCAAGACTGTACTTAAGGATTAGGCCTGGTAACCCAGGCCTGTAATCCCAGCTAATCAGAAGGCTGATGCTGCAGGATCACTGATTAAGAGCTTGCCTAGATTGTGGAGCAAGTCAAGGGCAGCCTGGCAGGTTAATGAGACCCTATCTCAAAAAATAATAATACTAATTGAAAGGCTGGGATGTGGCTCAATGGCAGAAGGCTTGGCTAGCATATATGAGGCCTTGGATTCAACCCTGGTACTGGGGAGAAAAAGACAACTGATCAACCTTCAGCAGAATCACTGAACAGTCAAATGTAACAGAAGCACTCCTGAAAGGTCTTTATGCTTAAATATGCTGAGGACATGTTATTGTCTTGAAACATCTCTTAAAAGATGAGAACTTCACAAAGTATACTACACATTGAAGACTCAGAGGAATCTTGCAAAAGGAAATGTCTATTCACCTTCATCTGACAAGATGTCTCCAAACCATCTATGACCACAGAGACATGAGACCTCAGAACAGTGATCATCCACAGTTGTCACTGGTGGTTTTCTATTACCAGTGAACATCTAGAAGTGCTTTATAGCTAAAGTATCATGTATTCAAAAAGTATCTGTCAGAAGCCCTGCTTGTGCCTAACTGTTGAGCCTACTGGGATGTAAGGTAGGTATTGTTTCTGTCTCATTGAAACTATAGGAGCTCTGGGTTTCCATTGGAAGCACTAAAAAGTGGTTAGAACCTTGAAGTGCCTCAAAGTTTTGGACCATAGTCAAGAAATGTGCCCACAGCTGGGCAATAGCTATTTGGTATCTCAGGAGAATGTATTGATGTACACGTGCCATTTTCAAAAACCATAAGGAAGACTAAGCAGAAACACCCTTGGTTATGGAAGAGAATCTAGGAAAGGCAGTCTGAGAAAGATGGTTAGGTAAGCTGTGGCAGTTGGAATGAGAGTGTTCCTCTTAGGCCCATTCATTTGAATTTTTAGTGCCCAGTTAGTGGAAGTGTCTGAGAAGGATTAGGAGGTGTGGCTTTGTTGGAGGAGGTGTGTCACTGAGGGTGGGCTTTGAGGTTTCAAAAGCTCGTGCTAAACCCAGTCTCACTGTCTCTGCTTCCATCTTGTAGATCAGATGTAAGCTCTAGGCTACTGCTCCAGTGCCATGCCTGGTTGCTGCCATGCTCCCCACCATGATGACAATGGGCTAACCCTCTGAAACTTTAAGCAAGCCCTCAATTACATTATTTCCTTTATAAGTTGCCTTGGTCATGATATTTCTTCACAACAGCAGAAGAGACATAAGCAAATAGGTGGATTTTGAGGCTTACAGAATCTTTGTGGATCTGAGGATTCTTCCTTAAACAATCTGGGTAACAGTGTCTGATATGGTCCAAGTCCAATAAATACTATCTGGAATGATGTCAGTGGTGATACAATCATTGTAGTGGTGGTGACAGTGGTCATGATGGTGATGACAGTATTGAAGATGATCTTGAAGATGATAATCATGATGAAGATTCTGATCATGATGATGGTGATGGCAATAATGGTGGTGGTGATGGTAATAATAGTCTATCATGCTTTCTTTTCCCCACTTATCCCTGCTCGCCTTTTCTCCTTGTCGTCTTTTAGCAAAATGTATGCATTATTACCCGATAGGGCTCAATTTTCTGATCCAATTTTCTCTGGGGCTTTGACTAGTTTCTTCCGTAGGCTGGATTGTAGCATTCCTTGCCTGGGTTTCTGCAGTGCTTTCTGCCTCTGTCTGTTTGACCTTCACCACACTCAAAATCTTGTTATCCTCTGTGTCTACACTGGGAAGTGAGTGCTGCTGGAGTGGACATGCACTCAGTTTGTTCCTAACCCCCTTCCAGAGGAGATACTACAGACGCTTGTGTAAGCATTGCAAAAACGTCGGGCAAGCCTCCTTTCCTATCCCCCCTAAAATGACAACCATGTGACAACCATGGCGGCATCAGCCTTGCCCTTCATCTCCCAGCAATCTCAGGTCAGGATTCAGTTCACCAGCTCTGGAGTCCCGCAGAGCCTGAGGCCAGACTCCACTGCCTTTCCGGTCATCTGCACACTCTCTCGTGCTTGAAAAGGGAATTTGCATGTACACATGTGCATGTGCTCCTGACAGTCATGGTGGGCTGGAGAGTGGCCCAGGCCTCTCTGCTATACTGAACAAGGGCATTGCCTTTTCTCTGCCTTTAGGAAGTTAGTAAAATTAGAACCATTTGTCAAAAGAAATCTCTGTGCAGCATCAGGCCTGGGCGGGACCAGGCTGCAGCTCTTGGCATTGGAAAGAAATGAATCCATTAATTCACATATTGATTCCTAAAATATTTATTGAGAGTTTGCTGTGTGCCAGGCAGTGTGCTGGCAGCTGGGATACAGATCTAAATGTAAAAAGGAAAATCAAGCTCTTGTTTCCATGGAATTAATACTCCACTGTGCTAATAGTTGGGGGAGGGCAGGCAACAGTAAAGTAAACCAATCAGTCAGATAATTTCAGGCAATGACAAGCATGGTAAAGAAAGTTAAACCAGACCACACAGAGGAGGGGGATGTAGGCAGAGCAAGGAGCTGCTTTGAATGTGGAGGACTCTCAGAGCAGGTGGTGTTTGCATTCAGGTTTCAGTAACAGGGAAGACCAGGAATATAGCACATCTGGGAGAGGATAGAGAGTTTCTCCAGGATAGGCAGAGAAATGGGAGGGGAGGGTCCAGTAGTGGTTGGACCACAGTAAACAAGGGATAGGGTATCAGAAGAAATAGATCCTATAAGACCTTCTGGAGCTGACGGGGTAGGAGTGGGGTAGGGTTCCCAAGTGCAACAGGCACCTGGTAGAGGATGCTGAGCATGGATGACAAGCTCCGATTGATGCTTTTCACAGCTTAGCTGTGTGGGAAAGGACAGTAGGGCCTGAGATGGTCTAGTGAGGCAATCAGAAGCTGTACAGGTTGGAGCAACGCTGGCCAGGAATAGGGCCAGCGCTCAGATGTGCTGAGACTCAAGACACTCAGCCCAACTGGTCTTGGAGGGCTCCCAGGAATGATGTCATCCTCAGATCTGGGATGCTTGATATGCAGGGGATTCCTTCCAAGGGTATGCAGAGGCCAAATGCTCCAGCATGAAGCTGTCAGCCTAGAGGACAGGGGAAGAAGTTCAGATGAACACTCCACCCCACCACACTGAACTCCACACAACTGTTGCATAATAGACACCTCAGATGCCTCACCAAATCCTGAACATAGAAGGCTACCTGGAACTCCTGTGATCTGTGCCCAGCCTAGAGGCCGCACACCTCTGCTTCACACTGACTTACTAATCACATCCTCAGCTAAAATGCTTACTATGCTCACTCACTTTACAGGTGTCAATCAATGCTCTGTTTACAGTGGGAACGATCACTGAGGCCCAGAGCTGCTGAGTCACTTGTCCTAGGTCATAGTGCACCAGGATTTAAGCCCAGGCTAGCTTAGGTGGGCTGTTATTTAAAACTCTGCTTCCTAGCTTGTCCTTCTACTGTCCATGAACCAGCAAGCTAGAATGCTCTCTGCATCTTCCAGGAGCACTGTGATGCACATGAGTTCACTGGTCCATGGCATGGGTTTCATTGTAGGGTGCGCGAGGGTACCGCACACCTGGAAGGATGGGGTAATCAGCCGTTCCCAGTTACAAGTAAGAAAGCCTATGGGAAGGGTTGGGCCCAGAAAGTCTGTCTTGGTGAATCTTCTGCTACCAGCTGGAACAGAGGAAGTCCTCTTGGTGCTCACCAAGGGAATGCCTGGTCAGGTGGATGAAGGAGCAGGGGGTGATTTGCCTAGGAGAGAGTTTGAGCAGAGATTTTTACACCCAATCCAACACCTGCCTCAGTACAGGAGAACAACACAGGGGGCAGGACCATGCCCCTTGTTCTCACATTCTAGTGTCTGGACCCATAGGATAATGTCAGATGCTAACCAGAGCAAAGGTCGACTAAAGAAAGCAGTTCTTGCTGGGAGGTGGTGGCGCACGCCTTTAATCCCAGCACTCAGGAGGCAGAGCCAGGCGGATCTCTGTGAGTTCGAGGCCAGCCTGGGCTACCAAGTGAGTCCTAGGAAAGGCGCAAAGCCACACAGAGAAACCCTGTCTTGAAAAACCAAAAAAAAAAAAAAAAAAAAAAAAAAAAGCAGTTCTACTAGTTATACCTGTGGGAATGTCACGTGATGAAGCCGGGTCCTCTGATTGGTCATGAGTGCCCAGGTATGCAGACATCAAAGTTTTGTTCTGTTTTTTTAGGGGGTGAGTGGGGAGGTTAAGGCTGTATGTCTCCAACAAACTATATCTAGAACATGGGACAAGCCTTCAGGCCAGTGGTTTGAGACCCCCAGTCTAGGTGGGATGAGTGCTGGAGGGAGGGAGGCGGCACTGGCCCTGGGCTGGGAACCATTAGAAACCGAGCAAGGAAATGATGGTCCCAGGAGCCTCCAAAAGGAAATTGCGTTTTGTGTACCAGCTTATCTGGATTGGATGTGTGCTCACTGTGTATTTTGTGGTTGTCACCCCAGGATTTTAGTTAAGTCTTGTCTAATGTTGCAGCCAGGCTTGCCATCCTGTGAGGGGATTAAAGGACGTGTCTTGTGTACAAAGCCAGACTAGGGCAATGAAGAGAGAGCCCTGTGGGTGGAAGGGGCTTGGAAAAGAAAAGGACTCTCTGCACCCAGGAGCTCCAGCACCAAGGCCACAGCTATAGGTCAGCTTGCTTCCCCAGGTGGAGATTTACCACCCTTAGCCAATTGCAAGGATGTGCGTTTGGTTTTTCTTAATCAAGACAGAAAATTTCTTTGCAGGCAGGCTTCCCAGTTGGGAAATTCTTTTTATGTCCTGCTTAATTCCTTCTGCTGCAGACAGAAGCCTCATTTGACTCTGTTTGTTTCTTCCCAGTGTTTATCATTTTTCTCCCTCCCTCGCTCCTCTTCCCTCTCCTCTCACCCCACCCCTTCCTCTGCACCGCCCCACGGAGCTAGCGCTCAGGGCTGTTTGGGATGGACTTTTAATCCAGGCATGTTGCCCACACCCAGCACTGAGCCGGCATTTGCACCAGGTATTTAATTAAACCAGGGATTCCCAGGGGATCTGAGAAGCCGGCTGGCGAGGAGCAGGCTCCATCTCCACATCTTATTTTGACAAGCACTGTAATTATCCTTCAGCACCGGCTGGCAGAGGCAGAGTCACTTTCCTTCCCTGCCCCATCTTCTGTGAACCAGAATGCTTGGGTTCCTTGTGGCTCTAGCTGTAAGCGACTGACTTGTGCTCCTAGACTCATTGATCGGGTGGAACTGAGCCCCACGCAGGACTTAGATGAGTGCACACGTGCCTTGACTGGTGACTAGCAGCATCCCTGACCCTCACTTCAGTAACTGAGCTGAGCAACTTCCCACCAGAATCTTCAGGGCGGGATCAAGGAAGCTTTCCCCAACCTCCAAGACTGTTCTTTCTCCTCCGGGAACCAACATATATGCAACCCCTACCGTATGCCTGCTGAGCCTTGAACTTAACCTCAATAAATGCCAGGGTGGCATCATCATCCTATGTTATAAATTGGGAAGTTGAGGCCCTGAGGGAAGAAGCCACAGGGTCATTTGAGGTGGCTTTGAGATTCTTAACAAAGGACCAGCTGACTCTGCAGCTTCTGTCATTTTTACTTTGTAGCATCATTTCCCAGGAAGGCCACACACCTGCTTTGACTCTGTCCCAAATGTCCTAAGTGATTCTGGGGAGTTCTGGCCATATCAGAGCAAGTGCTTCTTGTTCTGCTGTGCCAGCAGTGTGGCTGTGGTGAGGCCGTCCTCATCTGTCATAGGCCCCCTGTCTCTCTAATAGCACCTCATTGAGGAAGTATGTCTGCAAGTCCTAGACAGCCAAGGCAGCTGGAGCACTGGGAAGCGTTGGGTCAGAGACTGTCCCAGCATTCCACAGGGAAACTAGAGCCACAGGGATACAGGCCAGGAGAGGAAACAGCTGATGAGAATAGCTGATGGCAGGGATCCCAGATCCAGCTCAGCCTAGTTACAAGGTTCCTTCTGAGCAGCTAGCCCACCGTGAGGCAAAGCTGGTGTAGACACAACCCACCCAAACCACAAAAACAGTTTGACTGGTGAATGTGTGTACCAGACACAGTGTAGTGCACACAGAATATATAAGCATGTGTAACTCTCAAGAGCCTGTGAAGTCAGCAGTGGTATCCCCATTTGATAGGAGAGCAAAGTGGACCTCACCACATCATGTCCTCCAAGCCAAGCAGCAAACATAGGGGCCCCAAAACAGGTGGGCACAACGCTGTCCAAACCAATGCTTCTCAACCTTCCTAATGCTCCGACCCTCTAATATAATTCCTCATGTTGTAGTGACCCCCCACACACCATAAAATTAGTCTCTTTGCTACTTCATAGCTGTAATTTTGCTACTGTTATGAATCATAATGTAAATACCTGATATGCAGATGGCCTTATGCAACCCCTGTGAAAGGATTGTTGGATCCCCAAAGGGGTCTCAACCCACAGGTTGGGAACCACCGGTCTAAACCGTCATGCCGTTCAAGGGTCCCCAACTCCATTTTTCAAGAAGATTTGAGACACCTGGAGTGTGTTTATCTTCTACATCCCATGCTGTGTAGATCCTGTAGCCCCTAGATGGAATTTCCTCTGCACGAACAAGGACAAAGGGATGGGACAGGGCTAGCAGTGTGGGACCATGGAAGAGGGTGCTGCAGACAGTCGTAGCCAGCTCCCCAGCTCTGGAAGTCTGAATCATGTCTTTGCATGCCTCCATTTAGTCCATCTGTGAAGACAGCTTGTGAATGAAGTCTGGGGTGGTTTTGGTTTTGGTTTTTGCCTGAAATCTTCCCCATGGTTAGGAATGGTAGGTATACTTATGGGAGCACCTTCCTCAATGTCTAGAGAATTTCTCAGCCCCCATCTCACAATGGACTGGAAAATATTCTTCCTATATGAGTTTTGGTCTAGATTCTAGATGCTGATATTTCCTGTTGAATATTTTCTGTTCACCCACAGTTTTCAGGTGTTGTCTGTGTGACCTGGAATGGATCCTCTCAACTCGCGTGAGAAACACCAGGTCCTGCAGTTTAGCAGCAAAGACCAGAGCCAGCTCTAGGCTAACCCAGCATCTGCTGGCTGTGTGACCTTGACCAAGTAGATGTGGACCCCAGAGCCTATCTTCCCAGCTGTAAAATCAGACTGGTACTGCAATCCATCACATAAGGCTGACAGGCCAGAGCACATTTGTTCATTTAATGACCAGGCTCTCAGGAAATGCTCAGACATGTTAGCTGCTGTTAGGACGTGTGGCTGTTTTCAAGCAGGTAGACTCCAGACAAACACTCACTCTGCAAAGATGTGTCTATTGTGAGGTTAGCTCGAGGAGGAAGTGGCCTTTCTCGCTTCTCAGTTCCTTCCTGGCTTCTGCCGGCATCCTTCCTGGACCTTGTGCTGCAAGCATTGGCTGAACTGTCCATTGAAAGGTTTTAGGTCTGAGGTTCAAGAGGGACACGGATGCAGGCTGTCCTTTGGAGTAAGAGTTACTGATGCCATACAGAAGGGTTATTGATGCCGTGAACAGACAGACAAACAGCATCATGGTGGGGGATCTAAGGAGGGTTCCGGCCCACATGGCTGACTGATGGTCCCTTCTGATAGGTTTCAGAGGAAGCAGGAAGGTTCTGTGCCATGTGATTAATGAGGAATCCTCAGTTCTAGTCCCTAGGTACCCAGCAGTTCTCATCTCTTGAGTATCTGAGCTGATCTTCAAGATCCTTGCAAAAGGTCCATGCAGTCGCTCCCACTTCCTGCTTCAACCCTCTGCTACACTTAGTGTTGAAGAAGTAGTTCACAGCAGGAAGTGGTAGCTCACACCTAAAATCCCAACACTTCGGTGGCAGGAGGATCCCTGTGAGTTTGAGACCAGCCTGATCTACAAAATGAAACCTTGTCTTTCAAATTAAAGGACAGAAAACAAACAGAAAGGTAATTCAGGCGTTCATTGCTACCAGGCTGTCTTAGATCCTGGAGGCAGAGGGGAGGGAAGAAATCTGTAATTCTGAGGTCTGTGCACAGAACCAGCTATGAGGATGGCCGAGCTACACCTGCAGATGGGTGTGACCTGGCCAGTGGCTGGTCTAGGGTCCAATACCTGCTGTGTGCCAAGCCTTGAATGTGGGTTAGGCACACCGCAATGAATGAGGGAGACAAGGGCCCCATCTTCTCAGAGACAGGGCCTGGGCCCCAGTTGTCCTCAGAAACAACCAGGATGGTGACATAGTGCCAAGTGGGAGCCAGGGAGCCTCTCTGAGGACATATTTTAATCATCGGTAGGAAGCGCATTTCCAAGTAGAAGGGAAAACTTGTGCAAAGGCCTTGGGGTGAAAGCAAGTTCCTTGAGGCATAGGAAGGAGGCTAGAGAGTCTAGGTGGAGGGAGGGAGAATGTGGTAGAAATAAAGTTGAAACGTGGTCAGGGGTCCAGTCATAGAGGACTTGGAGCCACAAAGAGATGTTTGGCTAAACTGAGTTTTTAGCACAGGGCTCTATGAAGATTGGGAGGAGACATATCTCTTCGATGAGACAGTGTTTAAAGCAGACCTTGCATGGGGTTGGGTCTCAGAGGACAAGTAACTTTTGCCATGACTGTCCTTCTCCATCCCACACTCAGTTCTGGGTCCTCCAGGAAGCTCACAGACTTCCTGACATAGGATGGAGGACTTCTTCAAGTTGGAAAGACTTGGGTACCCAGCCTCAACTCCACCCCTCCCTGTTGGTGTGACTTATCCAGGTCACCTTCCTTCTGTGCATTTCTACAGAGCAACTGCAGCACACCCCAGGTGGCTGTGATGATGCAGATGAAGCTCAGTGGTTAGGTTCCTATTATCGAAACTATTCTTGCCAGTCGAGGCTGGGTGGTGACTTGGGATTCCAGGAAGCAACCTCTTCCTGACTCTCCACTGGACAGGTACATCACCAGACACGCTTCTAAAGCAAGGTTGGGATGTAGGTAAGCAAAGCAACTCCAATTCCCTCCAAGATCTGGAAGACTCCGGGGCTGTTAAGGAAGCTGCATCCAGCATCTCCCAGCCCCTGAGGCCAGCTGGAAATGGCCGAGCTTCCATCCAGCCCACCTGCACATCTTGAAGAAGCAGCAGCATAGTGCTGACTCGGGGAGCTGAAATCCAAATGGTCCCAAGCCTATGGTTATGTTTTAATGAGCTGGAAAAGTACAAACAGAGATCCTTGAGGGCATCAGCCATGACATGCAAATCTAATAAACTAAAACAAAATGTTTATAAATCTAAAAGTTGCTCAAAACGCAGGAAATGCAGATTGACATAAAAAGCTGTATTTCATTAGTCCCTAGAAACTGTGGCTGTGAATGACTTCCCATCTTCTCCCAGACTTTAGTTTCTCCATCTATAAAATACTAGGATTAAAGGAAATTATCTTGGACTGGGGGGATGACTCAGTGGGTAAGAGCCCTGAGTTCAAATCCCCAGCACCCATGTAAAAAGCCAGCAGGGCTGCATATGCTGTAATGCTAGCATTGGGGGCAGGGGTGAAGACAGGTGGATCTTGCTGGTCAACCAGCCTGGTGAAACAGTGTGCTTCTTGTTCAATGAGAGACCGTGTATAGGCAATAAGGCAGAGAGCAACAGAGGGAGACACCGAAAGTCTTGTCCTGGCTTCTGCATGCAAGTGTGTGTGTGTGCGCGCACACACACACACACACACACACACACACACACACACAAAATCATATGCATGCACCATACTCAGGAAGGAAGGAAGGAACAGAGGGAAGAAGAAAGGGAGAGAGGGAGGGAGGGAGGGAGGGAAAAGGCATTCCATTTTCATTTGTCCTGATGGAATCGACTTTCAGTTTTTCCTAGTTTTAAGCCCTGGACAGCACTATGTTCTTGGAATCTTTAGAGACCAAATCTGTGAACCTTCTTCATGGGTCCAGTTTAAGCACTGCCTCTCAAGACAGCATCTACTCCCCCTCTAGATTGAATTAATTCCCCTTTTCCCACTTAAACTCCTTCTGCAAATTTGATAGTAGTATAGAAAAAAAAAAGCATTCCACTCCAGAATTCCACTTCCCTAGTCCTAAACTACTGTTTCTGTCATTCTTATCCAAGAAATAATGCCATTTAGAAATAGATGCCACTTAGCTTTGGTTCCTTGCCAAATCCTAGCATTGAAATTATTTATAATATGCTCTAACTTGTTATACTTAATCCATTTTGTGCCTTCTCTACTGTTGTATATGGTCCCATCCTGTCCTTGGCCTCTGGGTAGACTTCCCCTTCAAAGTCTGACTCCAAAATCCCACCCTGCATTAAACATTGCCTCTTCTAGGCTCAGTGAGCTGTACTTTGAGGGCAAGACTCTTAACACCAGCATATCAAGCTGTTTATTGGGTCCTTCTCTCTGCCTCTGGGCTTCCAGTAAAGTAAGAGAATTCTCTGCTCATTTACCACAGGCTGCCCCAGCAAGGTGTGCATTGCCCCAGAACTTGCCACCTCCAGCCTGGAATGTAAGCGCCCTGGGTCAGATTGCAGACTGACAGGGGAAGATGAGCAGGGTGGAGGTGGGAGGTGTGAGCAGTGACCGGGCAGCAGTGATCTATAAAAGGCGTTCAAGTATGCCCACCCTCTGTTTCCTTCTGGCCTTCTCCATCTGCTGTCTTGAGCTCTCTCCCCTGCATCCTGGTCCCCAGACCCTTTCTGACTCTCTGTGGTTGTAGCTTTATGGACTTCTTCTCTCCTACCTTCACCCATCTCTCCCCTCTCTCTTCCTCTCCCTTCTTTCTTCTGCCTCTCCCTCCCCCAAGCCTCCCCTTCTAGTAATCCACCTTTCCCCTTCCTGGAGCCCAGTGGCCAGGATAAAGCCCTGAGTGAGATGGCCACCCATCCACCCTGTAGGCAGGACTCAGCCTGGCTGAGCGCATGACCCTGCAGTGGGTTTGTTTCCACTTACCAAAGGGCATCTGTAATGAATGTGGGCAGTGATTAAGGAGTGGGAGACGTGTTTACGCTCCTCAAGGGCTGAGATGAAACACCCATAACATTTAATGTGGCGTGTTGACATTTAAATGTCAATTAAAAAGTCCCCGTTCTGCTTGGTTGGCCCCTACATCCTTAGACGAGCGTTGTCTCTGCCTGCTGCACCAGCCCCACTGGGGGCTTTCGGCACACAGATGACACAATAGCCACCGTGACTTTGACAACAGAAATGGACCAAGTCTGAGCTGCCGGTGGTGCTGTGAGAGTCCAGGCAGGTCCAAGTGGCACTAGGGCAGGACGAGGAGAGGGAAGGAGCTGGGTGAGGAGCTGGGTGAGGCCTGTGGGAGCTTGCAGGCAGCAGTGGCCTTGAACCCTTCCTGCAGCCCTTCAGAGCTTTGTGGTAAGACTCATTTGAGCCCTGAACTCCCTGTGGTGTTCAATCTCCATTGCCAACTCAATGGGATTTGAAATCACCTTGGCAACAAACTTCCAGGTGTGCCTGAGAGAGTTTCCAGGGGGGTTTAACTGAGACGACTCCCCCCTCCCCCGCCTCCTGCCCCATGTGAGCAGCATGGGTCTGTGGGCTGTCGTCCTGGACTGGATAAGAACAGAGGCAGACCAGCTCCTCACTACAGAACTGTGACTGGCTGTCTCCCACTCCTGGCACATCTGCCCCTTTGCGACAGACTGTGTCCTCAAACCCTGGTCCCTCAAAGACCCCTTCCGTCTCTAAGTTAATCATAGCAAAGAAAATAGTAGTATACTTACTTCCGGTAGCCAGGACCAGTAAGTGTGACGAGCCGACTAGAGCCCATGAGAGATGAATCAAAGGCCGCTGTGACCTTCAACCTCTCTTCCCACAGCCCAGACTGCCTCAGTCCATTCCCTGCTGCCGGTGACATAATACAAGAGTGGTTAAGCTACAGAGAATAGAGGCTCGTTTTTGGCTAATGGTCTGGGTGCAAGGTTGAAGGGTTGTATTTGGTAATAGCCTTCCTGCTAACACAGTTCCACAATAACCCAGGGTCTTACATGGTGTGCTGGCTAGTTTTATGTCAACTTGACACAAGCTAGAGTCATCTGAGAGGAGGAAACATCGGCTGAAAAAAAAAAATGCCTCCATAAGATCAGGCTGTAGGTAAGCCTGTAGAGCATTTTCTTAATTAGTGAGTAAAGGGGGGGGGGCCCAGCCCATTGTGGGTGGTGCCATCCCTGGCTGGTGGTCCTGAGTTTCATAAGAAAGTGGGTGGCTTGAGCAAGCTATGATAAGCAAACCTGTAAGCAGCTCCCCTCCATGGCCTCTGCAGCAGCTCCTGCCTCCAGGTTCCTGCCCTGTTTGAGTTCCTGTCCTGATTTCCTTCCATGGTGGACAGTGCTGTGGAAGTGTAAGCCAAATAAGCCCTTTCCTTCCCCAGTTGCTTTGGTCCTGGTGTTTATCACAGCAATGATAATCCTAAGACACAGTGAGAGACAGCGATCATGAGAGAGACCTAGCTCAACTGGCTTTTACACCAGACCTTCTCTTGAAGTAACCCCATTAATCAATAATCTCTACTAATCACATGAAAAGATGAATAAACTCTTAAGGGCAGAGCCTTAATCACCTCCTAAAGGCCCCACCTTTCGGCATTTCATAATAAAGATTAAACGTCCCCATAGTGTGTGTGAGGAACAAATTACACTCACCCTAGCAAGTGCTGTCTGTGGCTGATCATCCCTCCTTACCCTGGAGATTTCCTGAGGCTCTATCAACCTATAGACCACCCATGTACCTGGTATCGAGTATGCACCAGAACCCCAGAAGTGGCACATTATTCACTTGCATTCAATATGTAGATGGATATTTATAAAATGTCTTGGTGTGCCAGGATTATCCTAGAAACAGGCTGCAAATTATAAAGATGCCTTGAGACAAACAGAAAAATAGATCAGTGGCAAACACTAAGCTAGATACAAGCAAAGAGAAGAGATCAGTCCAGCCCAGCTTCCAGGATAGCATCCTTGAGGAGGTTAAATGAAGCTGAGACATCCTCCAAATGAATATGCATTTGTGAGGCAGAAAAGAGGCGGAGGCATTTCACACTTCATAGGGGACTCACCAGTATGGAGGCAGGAGTGAGCTTTGGTGGACTGAGTCCTGAGCACAGCAGCTTCATTGTGAAAGTTTTGCCCAAGCATCACCTGACCACACAAGGTTCTGCAGCTGCCATGTGAGCTTTGTGTGGGTCGAGGCTTCCTCTGTTCCATACTGTGGTGTTCCAGGGATCTGACTTGTTTGATGCATGGAAGGCACGTGGTACATGTTTGTCCAGTAAGTACATGAATTCTTTCTTGTCTGGCCCCATTTCCTTTGCCCAGTGCCCCAAGTCCAGGATTCCTTGCAAGGGGTCCTTTTCTGCAAGAGTCCTCCCCCAGGCCTGGCATCCTATGAGTGCACTGTACCTCAGTTCCCTGCACACCATCTCCCAGCCCCCTATGCCAGTCTCATATCTGAACATGACACATTCCATTTTCTTATAAAAAGCCCTTCCAGCTGGGGGCACATTTCCCTACAAGTTTACTGGAATTGTAGTACAGAAAGATCTGTCTTCCAGAGCTCAGGGCTGTAAGCTGCAGCTGGAGAGCTGAGCCCCAGCAAGTGGGACACTGTCCCAGCATGAAGTCCAGGCTCTATAACAGCACACAGGACCCAGGCCTATGAGGATCCCTGCCATCACAGACACAACAGCAAATAGGTCGTCATCTTCCTCCCTAGGAGTGCCTGGGCAGCAGATCTGATATCCATAAGTCACACACACACACACACACACACACACACACACACCTAGTTCCCTTTATACTCTGCCTTTCCAGTCTTAGACACTTTGGGGAACCTGCTAGGATGGCTCAGGAAAGACAGAGCCTCCCCATCTTTCATCCACCAGTCGATCATGTCCTTATCCCCACTCCTAATGAGAGCCTCCCCTGAGTGCACTGTCTCACTTATTGATTTGGAAGGCACTGCTGCTCTCCGCCTCAGCTGGGTCACAGTTTATACCACCCAGCCCCACAAGCACAACAGGAGGTAGAGGAGGCTTGTGATTATTCTGACTTTGGATCAATCTGTTGCTCAGTTGATGAGAATTACATCCCAGAGGCTGCTATCGATGGAATTATATGGCCTGGTACCCAGAGCCTGCTGGATTCAAGCTCGCCATCCTTGTCACAGCTTTATAGAATAGTATCTTCTATGAAGGGCTTTCTGTCTTGCTCTGGTCTTCACCCTGCACTCTAGTTCAAGGCTTCACAGTGAGGGGTTCCACTGTGGGTTCAAAGGATCTCCACAGTGTGGGTATTTGGCAACAAGTATGTGGTAAAAATGATTTTGTGTGTCCCTGTTTGTTTGTTTGCTTGTTTGTTTGTTTGTTTGCTTGTTTCGGTGCTGTGGATGAACCCAGAGCCACACACTTGCTAGGTTAGGACTCTCTCACTGAGCCTTGCTTCCAAGCCCTCACTGCTCATTTCTCTTCCTTCTGTATAAAAATCAAAGTCAGATGTACACATCTTAAGAAGGGATGTGTGTGCTGGGTCTGACATTTCATAATTTGGGCACACTCAGAAGAGTCCCATACCATGCTTCTGCCACACATACGTGTGCCCACACAGAGAACCCTGGCTCCCTTTTTATTTTTATTTTTTCCCTTACTATGCTATATACGCTCAGAAGACATCAGGGACTAATTATGTAAAAAGAGACTTCTGCTGGACTTCACAGATTCAGGAAGACACAACTGAGCCTCTTAGTAAGCAAATTTTCATTTTATAATTTTAAGTTTCTGTAATTACGGATGCATCATAAGAAACAGTGGGCCTTACATGGCATGGTATGCTGGGAGTTTTCAAAGATGGTAGCTCCACACATCGATTATCTTAGCCATGCACTTGAAATGTTTCCAGATGTCTGGGAAGGTAACCTTGGCCAAACAACACTTATTTGAACAGCATCCTTCCCATGGTACTCCATTCAATCTTCCTGTTGGTTAGAGGAAAGGGTTGGCAGTAAAGTCCAAACTATGGTGCTGACCATGGTCCTGAACTGGCATAGTGTTTAGAATTGTCACAGACCGAAAAGGAAACCTCTGATGCCTCTGAAACCTCCTGCCTGCCCTCCAAACTGTTAAGCCACACTCTGTTCAAAGGTGTGGCCTGAGGATCTGTATTCTTAAAGAGCATCCCAACCTCCATCCAGGTGTGCACATCAGTCTGCTGGTACACCATGCTCCTTCTTAAAGGGGGTAACTCTTGCCCGATCCTCTCCAGAAACCTGCATGTGGCTTGTGAGGATCTGTGAATTTTATGACACCTTGAGATCTGCTCATGCTCTTGTAGAACAGTTTTCATAACCATTACTGCATCCCTTTGAGAAGTCTATCAGGTTTCCACAATTTATTCAGCAAATGTTTGTATCGGTTGCACCGGCTTTATTTTCACTTAACAGACACAAGGCTGAGGCCAAGAAGGCTACAAGATGTGCTTCTAACTGAGCTGGTAAGAAAGAGATTTGAGGGCTTGCTCTAAGTGGCCAGCTTCTGAATTCTGAGCCCTTTCCATTTAGGAAATGGACACTTTCGGACAATGCCATGAAATAACCACAAGTGTGTGTGCAAGTTTGTGGGGCAGCAACATGCAATGGGGCTTCTAATTCTGCACATGGTGTAGAACATCAGAGGTGTGTGTGTGTGTGTGTGTGTGTGTGTGTGTGTGTGTGTGTGTGTGGTCTCTGTTGTCCCTTGGCCTTTTCCTTCTCCCTTCCTCTCCCCCTGCCCCCAAATGCAGGCTGATGAAGAGATTAACATTCAAGGCACGTTCTGCCCCTTTCTGATTCCCATAGAGAGAACACAGCCTCTGCCTGCCAATTAGTAACATTCGGATCTCTATTAGAAATGGGGACAGCTCGTTCCAGATACACAAATGTCCTTGTCTGAGAGCAGCCATGGGCCAAAGCACCAGCCCCTTCTCTCCCCAGAGTCACTGTAGAGGTGACTTGGTCCCTCCAGTGTTGCTTTAACTAATATCAGAATCAATAGCTATTTGTTCAACCCTGTCCCTAGTCCTTCATGAAGCTCAGGGACAGACACTACTTCAGCTTAAAGGAAATTGGATACCAATAGAGAGTGGCTGGGAAAAGGGAAGAATTTCCCAAACATGGCTCTTTTCTAAGCACTTCAAAATGTGTTTATCACCCCCACCCAAGAAAAAGGAGAGAAAAGCAACTCATATTTGATGAGCACCTACTGTGGACCAGATATGTCTCACTTCCTGTATTTCTATTCATGCATTATTGCATTCAAGTCTGTTATTTTCATAGGAGACTCAATGTGATATGCAAAGCAAGTATTTTAAGTAGAGAAAATTAAAATGTAAAGTCTAACCCCGTGTCTTTCTCCCGGTGGGACTTTGTGACCTCAAGATCATCATCTGGAGAATGCAGAGAAATTATATCTGCTCCCAAAGATGGTGTCAGAAGTCATTAGATAATGTACTTAAACCCACTGCCCCTCTGCACGTGACTCAGTGAAGTGCGATGGTGTCTGCTGTGTGAGGAAATGAGGAAACCGGAGCAAATGCAGAGTGCAGTAAGTAGAGGGGTGGAGTGTAGAAGAGGACAATCCTGGGGGAGCCCCTCCTCCTCTGAGTCCTGAACTGTTGGTTTGTGTGATGTGTGTTTTCATGTAAGCTTATAACGAAGAAGGGAAACATGGAATTCTAAAGTCCCAGGGACACGCGGTGACTTCCCAGAGGTCACATAATAAGGAGCAGGCCACACACAGGGCTGAAGCCACATGCTTGCCACACCCTGAGGGCCCTCCCATGATGGAAACAACAGTGTTGGTTTCTCTTGGTGGCTGGACTGTAAGGCTTAAATTGAATCAGAAAACAAGGCAGAGGAGGGGAGGCAGCGGTTAACGGGCCCCTGATTGCCAGGGCCAAAACTCTTAATGAGAGTGGAGCACCATGAAATTAATGACCCATCCAGAGCACCTAAGAAGTTGAGATGGTTATTAAAATGCATAAATTAGAAGAAGGATGAAAACAAACCCAAAGAATCAGGAAGAAGCAAGATGCAGCATGGAGTGCCAAGGACGGAGCCAGCAGCCTGGGGTGGGGGTGGGGTGCAGAAAAGAATCTCATCCAGGGCTCTGTAGCTTGAGGACTGGGAATAGATCTGGAAACAGAAATGTCTGAGTTCCAGTTGTCCCTGAGAATGGGATTGAGACATTACCCAGGGTCACACATGGTGCAGCGTACAGTGTGGCCGTATCTGAAGATGCATTAATTGTCTGGGCTAGGGTATCCCTTACCATTGATATCTACTACCTAGATACCCAAGATGTTTTTAATCACCCACCAGGAACCACAAAAAATTATTCCAAGTGCCCACTGTCACTATGCAGCAACCCTGATTTAGGAATGGAGACTGGCGTAGTGATACACACCTTTAATCTTAGCACCTAGGAGGCTGAGGCAGGAGGATCTTGAGTTTGAGGTCAGACTGAGTTACATGCTTCCAGGCCTTCCTGACTAAATTGGAAAGGAATTCAGAAGGCAGAAACAAACACTGAGCTTAGCTACATGGTCAGAATCCTGTCCCTAAAGAAGAGAAGACCCAGATGCAATGGAAGACAGCTGGGGTCAGAGCCAGGAAGAAAGGCCTTCGGTGATGAGCTTGGGTGGGGAACATCTGTGGCAGATGTGGTTCAAGGTGATGGTGTTCTGGGCAGAAGTTTGGATAAATCTGTAGGTACTTTGCTACCAGGGGCTAACAATGAATTCAGGTTTTAATGCTTCCAACCCAAGTTCTAAGGGTCAGGGCAGGGTCACTGGGTAATGGTCACCTACAGTGACTGAGAGCTCCCCAGCAGAGAAAGATAAATGAAGAAGATGAGAGGGGGGCGTGCTCTTAGGATAGCAGGGATCTGACCAATCATCGCCAAATAGGAAAAAGTAAGCCTTCCAGGCAAAATGACTGGAGGTCATTGCTCACTGCACAGCTCTTGAGCTGGCCCTAACAATATTCCCACTGTGAACCCAGCAGCCTATAGAAAAGCCTTGCCTTCAGCAAAGTGGGAAGCTGGCCGCCAAGGTCAAGCTGGCCTTGGTGTGTGGAGCATGGGTCACAGAGTCAGATCTACGAAGTTCTAGTTTCACAGCCTACAACAGGTACCACCTTTTGTAGGTGGTGGCCTCCCTTGGAAGCTCAGGTCCCTCACCTATATACTGGGAGAAATAGGGATTGGAGAGATGACTCAGAATATGGAAGACCACTTGCTTACTGCTTCTGTAGAGAAATAGGTTCTATTCCCAGCACCCACATGGTGCCTCATGACTGTCTATAATTACAGTTCCAGGGCATTTAACACCTCTTCATGCCTCCACAGGCTCCTGCAGGCACATAGTGCACATTATACACACACAAAATAAATATTTAAAATGGGAGCAATAGAGATAGCCTTGGTGGAGCACTTAAACCTTAGAGGA